>NC_056522.1:230913599-231114372 GCF_019175285.1 Sceloporus undulatus
TAATAATAATAATAATAATAATAATAATAATAATAATAATTCAGAGAGGTCATGGGCATGAATTTGCAGGACCTAAGCAGAGCAGTGGAAGACAGGGGGACTTGGAGGTATCTCATCCAAAAGTTCAACATAAGTTTAGATCAACTTGAAGGCAGTTAACAACAATAACTTAAAATGGAATCATAGTTCACTAGTAAAAAACAGCAAAATTAATGCCTGTTGACAGTGCTGTAACTGTCATGGTTCCATCCTATGGAATCCTGGGATTTGTAGTTTGTTGTGGCACCAGATCTCTCTGACAGGAAAGGCTAAATATCTCACAAAACTGCCAATTCCAGAATTCCATAGCATTGAGCTATGACAGTTAAAGCAGTGTAGCAACAAATAAAAGGTGGGCTTGAGAAGATTTCAGGCATTACACACCCAATACAGAATTCTGACTTTGTTGAGGTATGACGATGTGAACTGTGCTTGCACCATTACAAGTCACTAACAAGATGCCAGATTATGTTTACAAGGTCAGATGTATCCACATGTTTGCAGTCACTCTCAGAGAATTCTAAAAAAACTTAGGTCTGTATTGCAGAGGGATAGATGGATAAAACAACCTAAAACTTAGCCAGACTATTGGCCTATTCCACCCACTGTTCTCCCACCACTCACACAGTAAAATATTTGGATGAGTGTCTTTCCAACCTGGCTATCTGGGATTCTTCAGGTGGAAATACAGGGAACTGAATGGATACGTCCTCCTTATATGCTCAACCACTAAGCTATAGTTGTTGTTGTTGTGTGCCTTCAAGTCATTTCCAACTTATGGCAACCCTAAGACTCAATCAAGGAGGTCAAGGGTCTGAAATTACAGGATCTAAGCAGAGCGCTGGAGGAGAGGGGGTCTTGGAGATGTCCACAGGGTTGCCATGAGTCAGGGACAACTCAAGAGCAGTTAACAACAAACAACAAAGTGAACCTATGATGAGTTTTTCTTGACAAGATTTGTTCAGAAGAGGTTTGCCATTGTTTCCCCTCTGGCTGACAGCCTGTGGCTTGCCCAATGTTACCCAATGGGTCTTATGGCTGAGTTGGGAATCGAAACCTGGTCTCTACAGTTGTAGTCCAACACTCAAACAACTATGCTATTAATCCACTTAAAATGAAGTTCAATGCCCACATCCTTTTTAAGGAGGAAAAAGCACCTTGGATGGGGCAGTTTTGACCAGAAGGCATAGCTACCATGGAACAGGGCAGGGCAATGCCCCAAGGCTGCCAGCCATTGGGAGCCACTTCTTATTGCTAACCCAACGCCCAACACTTGTTCTCACCTCCAATTCTTACCCCTGTTCACATCAACTAGCAAACTAGGTGGTTTCTTCCATTGCATCTAGTGCTTTTGGGCTGGGCTGTTGAAAAATCTCCATCACAGCTTCTCCATCAGTCACAACCCCTAGCCAGAGCATTGCTACCACCAACAGAGTGGCACAGTCCATATCTCTGTACCCCAGTGAGCAGGATGAAGGCAACAGGGAGGTGGTGGCACCTGGAGGGAGCAGGCCAATGGAGGGGAAAACAAGGCAAGGGATCAGAAAGCAAGAGGGAAAGTAGATGGGGTAAGTAGGGCTGGTGAAGGAGAGATGAACTGGAGATGGGATGGAGAGGATGGAAAGTGGCCGAGGAGCTGGAAAGGAGGCAAGGAGAAGAACTGGAAGAAAAATGTTGGGGGGGGGGAGCAAACAAATGGGATGCAAATAGCAATGAATGAAAAACGGAGCTGAGGAAGGGGGGATTCCATATCTTTATTTAATTATAATGGTAACACAGCATATCAGTATGGATTATCTTAAAGGCAACATAAACACCAGATAAAGTGTGAACATTAATAAAAGAATTCCATAAGCCAATGGATACACCCTGTTTCTGTTGATATTTGGATGATGAATCTTGCCGGTGATTCTGGTCCAATGGCAAATGGATGAAGACATCAATTATCTCTCCACTACAGGATCAGAGTGAAGCTCCAAACACAAGCTTTCGGCTTGCTTGGAAGAATGCCTGGAGAAACAGCTACTAGATCAAAGAAACACTCCCCGGCAGTTCACTCCTGAGAGAGCTTTATTTCTACTTAGTTTCAAATAAACACGAGCTAATCACCACTATACAAAATCAAAGGAACCATACCAATTGAACAAGAAAGTTGTTCATGTCTTTCTGCTGAAAGTGCCTTTGTGAAGACATCTGCTAGGTTATCCTTGGTGTCAATGTACTCCAGCCTCATGATACCATTCTGAACTAACTCTCTAACATTCTGGTACCTTACCCCAATTTACTTCGTTCGGCAAGAGAGAGAGTCTCCGCCGCAGGAGAAATCCAGAAACCCAGAGTCTCTGCTGGAGGAAAGTCTCCACCGGAGGAGAAACCCAATACCTCACAATAGTTTCTACCTTCCTTCCAATAGGACTCCAGACACAAGGTTCAGTCCCTGGGTGCATTACAAATTTCAGGTCAAGGGAGAAGCAGCTGGAGGACAGAGCACAGGGATTATTCATTTCCAAGCAGAAAGAAGGGGGCAGTATTCTGACAGTCAGGAAATCCCAGAGACTTTCCCACAGTTTTCTCCTAATATTTGAACAACCCAATATGCTTGGGTCATTCAAATTCAAGAGTAAGAAGAGTAAGATGCAGAAATTTTCATTTTCTTCTGCAGCAGAGAGAAAACTACAGAAATTATTAATCTTTCTGCACAAGAACAAAATAGTCAATGATTTACTTCCCTCGTGCAGACATGGTGTGTAGAGAAAGAATGGAGCGCTGCCTTTCACCTGAAAAAAGTGAAGGAGACACTATTGCCTTCTTTCTACTGATGTAAACACACATTAAACCTTAAAAGTTGTTTCTATGTTCTTAGTATGCCAGGCAGTGCTGTGTAAAGGCCAATACCAGTGTAATATAATCACAATTCTCAAGTGCCAGTGTAATGGAATCACAATTCCAAGCAGCACCATCAGCACTACAATAGCTGTATTTCTCCAACTGAAACACCAGTTGAAACAAAAGGTAATGTAGCCATAATGCAGATGTTCCAACAGCATTCCTAAAATCTTGATCACTATCCCCCAGTCATAATGTGCCATATGACAATGCCTTCACATTCACCATCAGTTTAAAAAAAAGAACAATTAATGCACAGTGAAGTGCTGAGTAAACCATCATACCATGTTTCCTGGCCTGAGCCTTTGGCAACAGGGAAATGCAAAGTAAAATGAACTAGTTCAATGCAAAGAAAACGCACAATATAACATGATGTATTTGCACATTTCCTGCATAGCAATTTAATGCAATATCTCAACAGAGGTTATATGCATTTCACATCAGAGCTAGAGAACCATTACTAACCTACCAAAGTGGGGATGAGAAACATGGAATTTAGACAGATTTACCAGAATTATTGATTTTGTCTATTCCAAAACCAGCAGATTCAATTCCACAGAGATTTGCTGCTTAATAGAGTTTACTAAGGAAATGCATATGCAAGGAACTTCCATCCATCATTGTTCTGACATCCAAGCTAAAGTCACTTTTAATCTGTACATAATACAAGGGATTACAGATTCATTTAATATAATCTTGCATTCCCAGTTCACAGCAGGAGGCTAATATACAAAGCTGTCATGATCTGCAGCCTGTTTGCTCATTCTTCCAGAAAAATGCACTATATTTGACTAACCTTTTTTATATGACTGGCTTAGAAGTTTGACTGACAGTAGTCAACATGGCAGAAATCTTCTCCATTGAGGCTCACAGTTCATCATGACTGAGCAATCCTTTGGGTATTAACACATGTAAGGCAAGGGAGAGGGAGACCAGGAAGCTGGAGGATGCAGAGAAATTTCATAAAGTTTGAAGAGGCTGTCAAAAAGGGATAAACAGTAAAGGCTGAAGGATGAAAACTGTAAGGTAGTTCCATGTGTTACAAAACTCACTGAGTATGTTCACTGCTATATCTGCTCCTTCACATTTTTAGTAACATTTTCTGATCACAATATACAATGCAAAACTACAACGTCCCGTATAAACTCCCATATTGGTTAATATATTCAAAAAGAGCAAAATTTTGCCTTAGGATTGTACATCATTTCTGAATGAATGAGGGCTTTAACCAAACAGGCACATTCAGTGCAATGTCCATTCCAAAATGACTGTTACCCTTAACAAATTTGTATGAATGATTACATCACACTCATACTCATTTATACCCATTTCAGAAGAGGAGTTAGCAATAAAGCCAATTTTAGCAACTACACTTGATGGCCACTGGTTCATTTACTCCAGTGTTGTATCATTTGGGGATCTTTGGAGGAGGGGTCCATCAGTCTGCTTTTTCCCTAAGAAAACACTGTAGAACTATGTAGTGGTTTGTTCCTTCTAGAAAATAAAAAGACAATCAAAAGGTGTGGCCATCAACTTCACTGTTTCCATTACTATCACAAACAGGGGCAAATATGCACAATGAAAATGGTTGTAACAGCGGGGAGACCTAGAAACAGTGGTACACACTCTGTTTGTCTTTTTGGCAGACCACGGGGTCCTCAGTACTCTTCTCCAGCACCACATCTCAAATGAGTTGATTTTCTTTCTGTCTGCTTTCTTTACTGTCCAGCTCTCACATCCTGGTGATGGGGAATTCAATGACTTGGACGATTCTAATTTTAGTGCTCCATATCCACAGATTCAACCATCCACGGCTTGAAAATATTTAAAATATATATATATATATATATAAATTCCAAAAAGCAAAGCTTGATTTTATCATTTTATATAAGGGACACAAATTTAGTATGCCATTGTATTTAAGGGGACTTCAGGATACATGGATGTTAGTATCCATAGAGGGTTCTGGATCCAAACCCAAGGGCCCACTGAATTACTCTTCTTTTAAAAAAAGGTAATGTATAAAGTTGATTTGAATGGTCTTAAAAGCTCTGAAAGAATAAGCTTAAGGAAGTTCTATCAGTATGTAAAACTTCCATCAGGAGTGACATCTGCTGCAATATTTGGCCAGAATACATAGCCTCAAGCAGAAACTACAGGATTCTTGTGACTAGAGTTGGCAGATCTCAGGGTCTGGGCCTGAGTCCCCAGTTTTTATGGGTCACTCCAGGCAGGGGACAAGAATACAAATTCTCCAGTTTTGGTGGCCTCAGCTCTAAGAAAAGGGCTGCGTGCAGATTTCCAACTCAGTCTGCATCCACCTTCTGGCTAGAAGCAAATAGGCTAGATTAAATGTTCCTTATCCATCTCCCTAAGTGAGAAGTAATAATCCCTTTAAAACCTCCAGCTAAATAAGCATAGAACATCCTGAAATTTTTAAATGTTGAATATTAGCTGGTAAAGGGAGGGAGAAAGGTGAGGCATCTTGACACTTACAGCATATTTTAAAGGAACAATGGATTAAAAATAAATGTCCTAAATAAAAGCTCTAGTCAGTGGGGAAAAATAGCCTTACTTTGAAAAACCAGGTTTGAATACCAAAAAATGTGAATATATTCTCTCTTTGCAGTACCCCACCCCAGTTTTCAGATCCACTTCTTTCCTACAGAATGTGTTTCTTTTGCATAAATGACCCCCCCACACACACACACACACGGAAGACAACAAAGAGGAAACCTCTCTTGCTTGTAAGATAACCCTCTAGTTACAATCTTCAGTATGGTTTTCTATAGATGGGAGACATGAAGAAAAGCATTGCTACATGTCAGCACAACATTGTGAATAGCCAGAAAGAACAGAGAGCTTTGGTATTGTAGTTCTTTGGCTTTGGCTAATGGCTCATCCAGGTACCATGGTCATGTGGAGATTGATGTGAGTGACTGGCATTTGTTTCTTGATGCTTTGGCAAAATCTCAATGATTGAGTCATCCTTGAATCGAGTGAATTTTCTTTTATGGAATTAAAAATGTGCTGTGTATGTATAGATGTTTCTTCAATATGCAGCATTGATTTACTGGACCAAATTTGTGATCTCATATATCTGCAATAGTGATACCATCTGGAAACACAAAAATGGGGAATGATTTAATTGTTGCTGTTGGTAACTATCATCAAGTCAACTTCAACTTGTGGTGATGTTATGGATAACAGACCTCCAAGTCATCCTATTATTATCAGTCCTGCTCAGGTCCAGCAGACTCAGGATCTGACTTTCATGGTTCAGTCTATCCATCCGTAATGTGGTCTTCCTCTTTTTCTACTGCTTCCTACTTTACCAAGCATTATTGTCTTTTCTAGTCTTCTCATGATGTGTCCAAACTATGACATGCTTACTTTAGTCATTTTGGCTTCTAGGGAGGGAATGCTCATCCTTGATTTGCTCTAGGACCCATTCATTTGTCTTAAACTGTCTGTGGTATCCATAGAACTCTTCTCCAGCATCACATTTCAAATGAGCTGGTTTTCTTTTTATCAGCTTCCTTTACTGTTCCACTTTCACAAACATAGATAGAAATGGGAAATATGATAGCATGAATCATTCTTTACATCTGTGGATCTTATCTAGTTCCTTCATAGCTATCCTTCCTAGTCCTAGTCTACTGTTTGTCAGTCTGCTGCTTCATTTTTTATCCTAGGCCTAATTTTCCTATAATCTCTAACCTACTCTTTTTCCTACATTTGCATTCCAATCATCAGTGATGAACAAGAAGTCCTGCTTTAGTGTATGATCAGTTTCCCAGTGGACTCTAGCACAGAATCTTTCAATTTCTTCATCTTCTGCCTTTGCAGTTGGAGCATAAACTTGATGTCCCCCACCCCTTAGTTCTTATTGATATTACTCAATCAGACTTTGCATTATATCCTTTGACTACTTTTGTTACATCTCTCCTGCCTATTAATGCCACCCCCATTTCTTGGTAGATTTTCATTTCCTCAGTAAAATACTCTGTAATTACCTGAATGAAAATGCAGTACTTGGTCACCTCAAGTACTGCAAAGTTTACCTGTTCCATTTCTTATTTCACTATATCGAGCCTCACCAATTCATGTCTCTCACATCCCTATGTGTTGTACAGCTTCTGAATATGCTTTGAGCTTGAGTCCAGTTGCATCATTAGCCACGCTCATAGTTGTCCTCTGCTCTTCCCTGGTAGCTCCTCAAGTGCCATCTGACCTGGGAGGTTCACCTTAGACCAGTATCTCTTGTTTCATTTTGGATTTTCTCATCATAAAGTTTCCATTGGGAAAGACATTCAAAAGGAGTTTACTGTGCCTCCTTCTGTGTAGTACTAACAGTTTTTAGCTGTGGTGCCACTACCATTGCCTGTCAAAGATTCTCCTCCAGTGTCACTCTCTACTACAATTGTTGCCCCATAGCTGTTTGGCACATTTAGTCTGGCTGCTCATCAAAAGCCTGTCTGACATGGGAGACCCTACCAGCAGCACTGCTTCATGTCAGTATAGCCTCTTACCTCACAGAAGCACACAATCCCACCACTGTGGAAAGATAGTGCCACAGTGAGGATTTAATTATTAGAAACCTCTTTTGTTCCCAGCACTTTTTGCTGTGTTAAATGCCTCTTTTTCCAAGCCCTAGATGTATGTTTAACTTTGAACTATATAAATCTTTGTTTCCTGTCATTATTTATTGTTTATTTTGCTTGTTTCCTGCATTTCTCCTGACATAAGGGAGCTCACAACATAGATTAAAACATAATGCAGCTAAAAATAATGATTACAATAATATTTTTTAAATATATGTATATGTGCTATCCTATTAAAAATGACACTAATTTGAAACAGTTCAAAAGCATTTAAACATAACAATGAGAATAAAAGTGCAGCGTCCCTCATTAAGAGACCTCCTGCAACAGCTAATTAATACCCAAAGGCCTGTCTAAATAAAAAAGCCTTTGCCTACTGACAGAAGAAGAGCAGAGAGTGGCCAGCCTAAGCTTCTGTGGGAGAGAGTTCCACAGCCTGAGTGCTTTGAATTCTGCCTTATAACAGACATGTAGCCAGGGAAGATATTGCAGTAATGAAATTTTATTTTCCCTGTGATCAGCACTCTGGCTGCAGTCTTTTGGATCCAATGAACTTTCAGCTTCTGATAATTGTATAGTTACTACTGGATGCTGCCACACTGCAGAATTAATGCATGCCAGCACCTCTTTAACAGTCATTCCTCTATCCAATGCAATCTTGGGATCTGTAGTTTGTTGTGTAACCAGAACTCCCGAAAAGAAAATACTATCTCACAAAATTACAAATCCCAGAATTCCATAACACCGAGGCATGGAAATTAAAGTGGTGTCAAACTGCATTAATTCTACAGTGCAGATGCAACTATCGTGATCCAAATGGAATTTGATCAAGCTATGTGTAACCAATATCCAGTTCTGACAAGCCCAGGAATGATGCAAGTGCCACATTAGGTTTAACTGTAAAAATGCACTTGTAGCTACTGCTCAGATCTAGGGAGGGCCATGGGATCAGTCCAGGAGTAAAGCCAAACTGGCAAATTTAATTTATAGTAGGAATACAACCCCATTTCACACAGGCTAAATCCCTGTTCTCTGATCTGTCTTTTAACTGACCAGGAACATCCAGCTGAACTGAATTTTAGATTGTTCATTCTCATCCAGTCCATTTAGAACTAAAGCATTTTTCTTGATGCTAGATAGAAAGGATAAAAAAAAAGCTGGGTTTTTCTTGGAAGGAAAAAAAGTAAAGTGTCCATTAACTTCCTGAAGTGGAAATGTTACTAGCAAGATGAGATTATTTGAGCACAGAACTGTGGTGCTACTTTCGAAAACACTGTAGTTAGTTTCAACACACAGTATAATTCTGACAGGAGAGAGAGAGAGAGAGAGAGAGAGAGAGAAGCAGACATGTAGGCTGCCTTTGTCCAAAACATCCCTGAGTGTGACCAGCCATGTCCGTCATTCTCCAGCTTGACTCTTCTGAAGTGAGCTTCTGCTCAACAAGACTACAGCTTTATATTGTGAGGACATAAAATAGGAGTGCAACTGGTAGGCATAAATATTGGAATGAAGTCAGCGTTGATCTCCCCAGCCTCATACTGAAACTTCATGCAATATGAGGAATAAGTTAAAAGAATTAGAACCTTGAGGAGATTCTCATTTTTTTTTAGTAATATGGGGCCTGTTCCTACTCACTTTATAATTCAATTGGTGAAGTGCTTCTGCTTCACTTTGGGGAATCATTTTTCCTCTGGCCTAATCCCCACTATGAAAGCGAATCTTTTATAAGCTCCTTGTAATCGTTTTTATTTTTGCCATCCCCACTAGAGCTGCGCCACGTCATATTTCCCACCAATCATCTGTGCATCTGTGACGCAAGTGGCAGCCCATGCAGCCCAGCTTGAGGACTAATGGGAGGGAGGGGGATTTCCTCAGGGGAGGTTTGCCCTTCTCTTCCCCGGAGGCTGAGAGAGTGTGACCCTCCCAAGCTCATCTCCCTGCGGCCGGGAGTTTCTTTGAGTTTCCCCAAAAAGAGGCATAGGAGGCAGAGGGAAAATGCTCCCGAGCTTGTCAAGGCATCCTCCTCCTCTGTTGTCCCTGACCCTTCCTCCTTCTCCTTCTCCTCAGGAAGACGAGGGCCCTTCCCGCCCAGATGCCATGGCTAACTCCTCCAGCAAACACAGGCTGCAGCAGGAGGAAGAATTGAAGGCGAGGCAAACCCTTGGTGTGTGTTTTTTTAATTGATCGTGAAATTGATAGACTGATTTCACAATTTAGCACTTCAATAGTTGTGAAATTACTCTGCCAATTTATTGATTAATTTCTATTTTTTTGTTTAAAAAAAGTAAAAAGGCAGCATTGGGGGGGTGTGACATCTGGCAAAGCCTAGCTTTGGATAGCAGCATCCCACAAATGACATTAGACTGAATTAAAATGCATAAATATTAAATAAATAGAGCCCTGCAGCTGTAACCCTGTGTCCATAATAAGCAGTCTATATTAGAAAATATTAGTAATATTATCCTGTCCTACAGTATAATATCAGTATATTTGGAAACTATATCAGAATATTTTGAGGTTATCTCTGAAGGATTTTTAATATTATTATTGAAAGGAATCCATTTGAAATAGTGCCATATACAGTCGAAGCAAACACTTAAGAATATGCTTATTTTTTAGCAGTAGGCCTTTTACAAACACAGTTATTGCTCTATGCTGGAGCCAACACTCCAAATGACCTTGCAACATCATTTAAACACATAATCTTGCTCTCTTACCACCCAGATTTTCACTCCCTCCTGCCACATGCAGAGTTAGCCCTATTTTCACTGACAGATCCTGGGGGGAAAAGGTTTTCAAGTAGCCTATGGGCTGATATGCAGGACTCAACAGATGAAGTTTCTCACAGCATAAAAGTAATCTTATTGCCTGCTAATGAAGCCACACCTACAGAAGCTAATAGAAAAGCTGTCAACCTGCTTAATAGGAAAATAACATACAAATATTGTCTGTAACTCTTGCGAGGGACTTTCAGTCATTATACACTTCATTAAGAATTGAGCAAACACATGCCTAGGATGAGTATCAGGATAGCTTTTACTTAACACAAACCAGAATTGCTGGGTGGCAGATAGATTTGCCCTGGACTTTGGCTCTTAACCTTCCTGGACCCCAAAGCTAACTAAGAAGATCCATATGCAGAAGTAGGCTTTCACCTACATATCACTTGCTGGGTCAGTATCTGTGGGCCTCAACCAGACACACGTTTCAGCATGTATCAGAATGCTTATCAGTGTATGGATGCTGTCCATCTACATTACATTGAGTTTGGTAGGAGAAGCACTCTAATGCTCAGTATACCCTCCAGGTTCAATTGGTTGCCAGCAGAGTGTTGTTAAAAAAGGCTGGATGACCATTTCTCAGGATGCTTTAGTTGTGGATTTCTGGCATCAGCAAAGTGATGGAATTGGGGTCAGGGTAGGATGGAACCGAGGGTGCATTTCAGCTCTACAGTTCTGTGATCCTATGCCTCTATACAATAATCAAGCATGGCAAAAGGAGTCAGGCAGTGGGAGGGAATTATTTATTTAATTATTTAATGAAATTATGAATTGCAGCCTTCACCAACAAAATACAATAAAATTGAAATAAAAACTAAGTAAAAATTGCTGCATCATTACAGAGAGAGAGAATAATCTTAAAATTAGAGGGTGATAGTGAGCAGTAATATAAATCAATTATATACCAACTCTCTGTCTAAAGAGAGAGCCAGTCCAACCTTCCTAGGGAAGGAGTTCAATAGCAGCCTTATCCTCAACTACTTAGCCACTTAGCCTCTCTCAGCAGGCAGCATAAAACAGGACCTTCAAGAACATATTACAGGCAAATTTATACTGGATGCATATCAGGAACAAAACAGAATATTCAATTTTTAAAGTTATTAGGGTGCAGTCCAGATTGCATGTGCCTACTGTTTATTCCCCAGTTAAGGTGAATGTATCAAACATGAGCAATAATAAGATTTTAAGGTATAAAACATAGAGATATAAATATGTTTGGCTGATATTTTTATAGAAACTTTCCAGATTCACACTTCTGAATAAATATACAAATCAGAAAACAGTTATTCTTCAGTAGTCACACTTCTCAGAATTTTGAAATGCAATTCTCTAAATAAATAATGCATCTATTAATGTGTTTTTCATGGAAACATGTGCATAAAAACGCACATATTAGTAAAACATGTACAAAACAACTTGAAGAAAGGAAATATACAAAAGTGTATTTTAGGAGGAAAGATGTCTAAAAGGCATATAACTGCAAGTACCAGCTGCTGGGGAGACCAACCATAAAGAAGTGGTGGGACATTTACTCTTGCTGTGGTCCAAGAGATGGTCCAAGAGAAAATGACCCTTCTTCCCTCATATTTGCATCAGTTTATGTTGATGTCAGGGAGGGAAAACGCTAACCCTGAATAACACATTCTGTTTTTCCCACCTGTCTCTGTATTTCCTTCCCCGGGTTCCTGAAAGCTGATTGCGCAAACGAAAGGCCCTGGGTGGACAACTCAAATGACAGGAGGGATGATCTGGGTGGACCCAAAAATTACAATGATTTCCAGAGCTTAAGCATCCACATCTTCACCTCCTTTAACTGTCGAAGTTAAAATGACAGGTGGCGGCTGTGAGAGATAGCCTACTGTCACTTGATGACACACTGCTTTACCCAACATGACTGTGAACAATCAGTAAGTGCCTCAGTGCTGCACAGCCTTGAAGTCTTTTATTCAGTTATTTGGGCTACACATCACTGAGTATTCCAGTCATCATGGCCAATAATCATGCTGGCTGGGAGATTCTGGGAAAGGTGGTTAAAAAAACAACAACTTTTCCCAGGCTCTGGCCTTGGACCAGGACAGTGGCCTCAGAAAACAACTATTAAGGCTTTGGAAGGGGGAGAGAAAATCAGAAAGTGGTTGAATCAGTTGTGCAAATGTATGAGTTGAGAAATATAATCTAAAATCTTTTTTTTTTTTTAAATGGTGGGTTGCACTATATAAATAGGCCATAGCAATTGACTGGCTTACTACAAATCAATGTTTTCTTCCTTTCTGCTCATAGGTCATCCTCATCCTGAAAGTATTACCTCTTCATTTCCAACAAAACAGAATGTGGCCTCTCGCAGTGCAGAACAATGTGCCTTCTTTCATTTAATGTCTCTGACCTACACACTGCCATTGAAGTTGTACTATTTCTATTGAAACTTTTTACTCCCTTTCTGGTAAAAGCTCCTATCAAAATCACTGAAAGAAGTAATAAAGGCATTGTTTAAAAACATCACAAACAGTATTAACGTATATCTTGACAACTGCAATTCATTTGCCCTTGTCTAAAGGCCTATTCACACTGCACAGTTATAGCACTGTGGTTCCACCTGAACTAACATGGCTCTATCCTATGCAGTCCTGGGATTTATATTTCAGGGAGAGAGTATTTAGAATTTAGAGCTAGTGTGATGGAATGGTTTGATTGTTGGACTACAACTCTGGAGACCAGAGTTTGAATCCCAGTTTGACCATGAAATACACTAGGTGACCTTGGACAAGCCACATGCTCTCAGCCTCAGAGGATGGTAATGGCAAACCTCCTTCAAACAAATCTTGCCAAGAAAATCCCATGATCAGTTGACCTTAGGGTTGCCATAAATCAGAAGTGACTTGAAGGCACACAATATTTAGAATTTGCAACCAATAGTGCTTCTAACCAAGCTACAAGCCCCAGGATTCCATAGGAGGCAACCATAACAACTGAAGTGGAATCAAGGAAATATAACTCAGTACTGTAGTGTGAAAGGTCCTTAAGTGTGATATAGCTTGACATCAATTGGAGCAGCTGTAACAATTGTTCAAGCAGCTGTTATGATATTTGAACATCTTCTATTTTAATATAAGAAATATGGTGAGGCTTACCCCTTCATGACCCTGAATGTAGCCACCAAAAACTCTTAGGCATAGGGCCACATTGGTAGTTTAGGAGTTGCAAAATGGGCTGATTCACTCAAACACAGCTGAGGAAGGCAAGGAGATCCTATCAAGGACCCATACACCAATTTCCAGGAGCAATGTTTGTTCCTGTCTCTCACTCCTGCAGATTACCTAAAGCAGGAATGTGTTCATTTATGTTTAATTTTCTCCTTGAAAGTCTCCATCCCAGGTGATTAGTTCATACAATTCAGGCCTTTGGCTAATGGGAAGCCTGGCCCTTTGCCCCAGGTGGGATCCCTCTATAAAACCCCAAAATTTCTAGTGCTCCTTGGACTAGTTTGGTTTGCAGGGAGATACGCTGTAAATCTGAACTCTGCTGGACCCGGCTCGCCACTACCCCTTCGAGTGCTCAGGAACAACTGAGTCCCATGCCATCTACCAAAACCATACCTACAGGATTGGTAATTATCACAGTTAGTGGAGCCTTAATTTCTATTCCAACCTAACATCTTTACATCCTAGATTCTTGTGTGCTTGTGTGAGAGTGTGTATTTGTGTGTGTGCATTTAATAAAATATAACTTAATAGAGGAATTCTGCCTCTGCAGTTCTTAGTTTCCACACCTCTGTAAACATTGGGACAGCATCCTGAGACTGCTTGTTACTCAGCCATAATTTGAGCTAAGTATAAAATTCCCTAGACTTCATTGTTACACAGCTCTGCCTTAAAAAATTACAACTTTGGAGAAGCTTTGGTGAAGCTTTTGGGAATTAGAGGGAACATTCTGTTCTCAAGTAGACATAAAGAGATAACAACAATAGTTACAATTGTAGCTTCTCTCATTCTTCATCCTCACTTTCTTTCTCTTGTTCCAGTTTTCTCTTAGTCCTACTCTGTTTTCAAGGTTAACCTGCCTACACAGGTCTCTCCTACTAGTGGCTGCACAGACAGACCCTACTTGTATATTAGCTATCTCTATACTTTCTTCTTTAAACTTTCTTTAAATAACAAGGTGCAGATACATAAAGACAAACATCACAGAAATTACCTAAGAGTAATTTTATTTCACTGGGCATGCAGTGTGCACATTTAATCATATGCACAAAGTGGGGACTGGGCATGGGAGACACTACACCTGTATACTTTGATGTTTTTGAAAATCATACTAATGGTAAAGTTGATTCCTATTTCTGCCTTCCCACCCAACCCACCCCCATCTAAACAATTTGCTAAACAAGAGGGAAATGGTTCTTACCTGCTCAATTTCAGCTAATAATGCTTGTTTTGCATAATCTTCTCTCCATTTCTTCCATGCCCATCTGCTCTGCTGTGGCCTGAAAGCCAATACACACCATTCAATTTGAATGGATGAGAACCCATTTTAATCCTCATTTACATGAGATTAAAAAAAAGGTTAAAGTCTGAAGGATAAAGCAACAAGAATATAAGCCAGGTTCATTTGTGATCTCAGATTTTCCTTTACATTAAAGTTGCTTCTAAGAGACAGCCCTGAAAACATAATTGTCATGTGCAAAAAAATTGCCATGGTTTTCCCCCATTGTTAAGGAGCCAACTTAGTCTGTAGCTCATTCAATAGATTGGAGTCTTTTCAAGAGTGAGTATGCCTCTGACTTTGTATGAGTATAAAAAGGCTCAGTCACTGTCTGGGTACTTACATCTTACTCATCGGTTAAAATTTGTTCAGAACTGTATCCCTTTTATGACAAAAGAACTAAATTAGTGCTTATGTTACACCTTATGGGAAAAGGTACCCACTCAACAGAGATGTGTTAATGTATGGGAAAAGGAAATGTGTCTGCATGCCAATATGGCCACTCACCAGAATGGTTTTTTCCAGTAAAATGGTCCCTCAGATCATTATTATTTATATTTGCATAGAATGGCTAGTTTCTGATCCTGCTTGAAACAAGTAAGTGGATATTATTGCAACCCAGGACCAGGATCCTTTAGGACCCTTCACGGATTTTACAGTCTCCACAAAATGTCAAAACTACTGGTTGGGGAAAACATCACTTTTAAAATAAAGTAAAACAGCATATGGAAGGACCTAGCAAGCTTTTTGAAAGCGGAATTGCTGCTCTTGTTGGTTATCAGAAGAGGCAATTCACCTTTTTTTTGTCAGGGGAAAGAAAAAGCAATCTGGGAAATCTGGAGGGATTAAAGGCTGCAAAAACAGAGAATGCCTTTTGAGGGCAATGTAGGTACACATGGCCAGCAGCCTAATTTCAAAACTCTCCCGCAACAGATCAGTCCAAACCCCTCACAGGAGTGATCTGCCCATCCCCTGGCAGTCTGTTGGGCAAGGAAGAAGAAGGGAGAGAGAAGTGTGTGGCAGAAGGAAGAGAGAAAATAGGTTGACACCACACTTCAGCTCTGGTCCTTCCCATTATTTGTTCTGGGTCTACTGACAGTTCAAATGTGATTTCCAACATTATCACCTAGGAGAGATTAAGTCCATTAGTAATCCTAACCAGAACCACCAGAGAGAAAGTACTGATCAGATGTTTTCTTTCACATCACATAATTATACCACTGTCATTCCACTGCAATTGCCATGTCACCATCCTCCAGTATCCTGGAACTGGCAGTTTAGGGAGAAGTATTTACAGTTCTCATTCAGAGGTCATCTAGAGCCTCACCAGATTACCAGATCCAGGATTCCATGGGATGCAGCCATGGCAGTTAAAGTGGAATCATAATGCTACAATTTGTGTTGTGTGAAAGGGCCTTTGGATTTGAAAATCTGTGATTTTCAATAAATAATAATAATAATAATAATAATAAAAGTTTTATTTTTATACTGCCCTTCTTACAATCAGGGCGGTGCACAGCATATCAAACAATTACTAATACAAATACAATAAAAGTACAATTAAAACCCACATTAAAAACCCATTCTGACCAGCTTGCCACTGCTGTCAGAGGGGGGGAGACTAACTGGAACTTGTGTCCGGGAATGCTAACTGGAACAGGAAGGTCTTTAATTCCTTCCTGAACTGGGCCAGGGAGGTGGCCGAGCGGAGCTCTATGGGCAGCGTATTCCAGAGGGTCGGGGCTGAGATGGTAAACGTCCTTCTCGATGAGGCTAATCTTGCCCCTGGGTCCCTCAGTAGCTGCTGCCCAGATGTTCTGAGGGTGCGGGGCGGATTGTATGGGGAGAGGCGGTCCTCTAGGTATCCTGGGCCCAAGCCATGTAGGGCTTTATAGGTTATAACCAACACCTTGTATTGTGCCCGGAAGCAAATAGGCAGCCAGTGCAGATCTTTAAGTACAGGTGTTATATGATTTAATGTTAAATGATTTAGGAGAAACCTGCAATCTATTCAGCAGGTGACCAGAAAAAAGCCATTTGCAAAGGCTGGAACGGCTGACAGCCACAAAGGATTTTTCTACATTGCCGCATCGACATCTCCTCCCAGGGTCTCCTGGTCCCGGTATATCTTTATAAATGTGTATCTTGTTGCCTTGAACTACCAATTTAGTTTTGTAATTTTTCTTCATCTCTCATTCTTTTCCTCACCCATTAAGTTATGATGTCCCATGGGAGATTTTTCATTTTGGCTATTTTGGAGTTCAGTCTGTACATTCTGTCAATCTCCCAACTAAATTGTCAAACTGGGGAGTCCATGTATTTTGCTAGTTTTAGCCGGCTGCACCAAGTTTTTATATGAGGACCTCAATGTGCAGGGTGGATTATATGGGAGAAGGTGATCTCATAGGCAGGCTGGACCTAAGCCATAAAGGGCTTTAAAGGTTATAACCATCTTGTATTATGCCCGGAAATTAATAGGCAGCTCGTGAAGAGACTTTAATATAGGTGTAATACGGTCACCTCTAGATCTTCCAGTGACCACCTTGGCTGCCATATTTTGGATTAATTGTAGTTTCAGGACTAGGTACAAGGGGAGCCCAATGTAGAGCGCATTGCAGAAGTCAAGTCATGCGGTTACCAGTGCATGTACTATAGTTTTTAGGTCCTCAGTTTCCAGGAAAGGGTGTAGTTGGTGTATCAACCAAAGCTAACCCCAGGCACTCCTGGCCATCACATCTATTTGAGCTGACATCTGGAGCAATAGATCCACGAGTACCCCCAAACTACGAACACAGTCCTTTAGGGGAAGTTTGACCCCATCCAGGACTGGTTGACAAACCTCCAAACCCTGATTAGGATTTCCAACTATGAGCACCTCTGCCTTATCTGAATTCAGTTTCAGTCTGTTTTTCCTCATCCAGCCCATTACTGCTTCAAGACATGAGAGGGGAGATGTCTTCCTTAGTTGACGCTATGGTCCAGGACATGGAGAGAGATAATTGGGTATCATCAGTGTACTTGTCCTGCTTACCTCTACTGAGGGCAGGACAGCAGGGGAATATGCCAAGAAATAGTCCAGAGTCCAATCCAAAGCTCACACAATACCAGTCAATCAGTCACAGCAAAGGGCAGAAGCAAGAGTGTAGTCACAAGGCAAGTCCAGGGGTCAGATAACGAGAGTCATGGATCAAAGAGCAAGGAACACATGAATAACAAGGCTGCAAGACTGGTTGTCAGCTGCAAAGAACCTCGGAAGCTGGAGGTCTTTTAGGAGGTCTCTGCTTCTCTCAGCTGAAACCTATTAGGTCTCGTCTTCTAGCCTGAAAGAATGCCTCAAAGACTCCTTGGCCTGTATTCTCTCCACAATTCCTAGCACCTGCAGCCTAGAGTCCAAAGATTCTGTTTCTCTCACTGCAGCGTCCTGTGCCTTCTCTGGGACTGCTGATCCAGGCAGCCCCAGACCTACCCCTGTCTCTCTCTCAGCCTCCTCCATGTCTTCAGAGTCTGAGTCTTCTGACTGTGCCTCTAAGGTACAGGGCAGTCCATGACAGTACCGATAACACCCTGCCCCATGCCTTCAGATGAACTCCCCCAGTGATTTCATGTAGATATTAAATAGCATTGGGGACAGAATGGCACCCTGAGGGATGCCAAATTTAAGCACTCTTTTGGAGGAACAACTGTCCCCTGAGTCAGGTCCCTTACCACCTTAAATGGCTCAGAGAATTCGAAAACACAATATGTGCAGAGAGGAAAGTCTTCTTCACTGCATGTATTGCCACTCCATAGGAATCAAGAAATTCTCCACAGTGTGTCTTGTCAGAAATGAGTCGATTTTTCATAGTAACACTCTAGTCATTATCCTTCCCACTTCATACTCTTAAAATCTTCTATGTACCATTGGTTATGATTAGAAGTGGGTCAAAAAGGATGCTTAGGAGTGATTGTGCCAATAACTCTAGTAAGATTATAATTCCAAGTATTAACCAGGGTCTCAACAGGATCACTGGCAGTGCTAACCATATATCCCTCTAAGATTTTCTGGAAACCTTCAGGATCCATTAGCCTCTAAGGGCAGAACAGTCTAATAGGTCCTCCATCCCTGTTGGGTGGATAGTGGCTTTAAGTCCAACCTTGACAAGGAAATGTTCCATCCATGATAATGCGGTGGTATTAATTACCTCCGCCCACAGCTGTACCTGCTCTGTATTAAAGACCGCATCAAGGGTATGACCTGCACAGTGTGTAGGGCCAGAGAGTAATTGGGATAGTCCCATGTTTGTCATGGATACCATGAACTCCTGAGCTGCACCTGTCACGTTTGACAAACTGGTCTCGAATAGGATGTTGAAGTCACCCAGAACTAAAAGTCTGGGTGACTCCAACACCAACTCCAAGACCAGTTGTGTCAGCTCGGCTAGGGAGTCTGTTAGACAACGGGGTGGGTGGTATACTAACAGAACCCCCACACTTTCCCTCGTCTTCAAGCTCAGGTAAATACACTCAATGTGGCTCTTTTCCAGATAGGTATCCTGGTCAAAATAAGATAATGGACTATGGCCACTCCACCCACCCCACCCCACCCACTTCCCCTTACCTGCTCACTAACAGAATACCCAGCTGGAAGAGCCTGGACCCAGGTTATAGTACTATCCTCCTCCAACCAGGTCTCTGTAAAGCATGCTAGGTCAGCTTTCTCATCCATGAGAAGATTATGGATAATGGAGTTTTACTTTTCACTGACCTGGCATTGCACAGGAGCAAGGAAAGTTTCTATGGATGGTTTGGTTTGCTCTCCAGCCCCTTTGGGATAGCTGGGTGAATGGAAGGTGAGATAGATATTAAACATTGATCTCTCCTTCCCTTGTAATAGTGTTTGACCCTGCTATCGCCATATCTTCTTTTGCCCAGCACAATGTTAATTGCTGCTCCCTGACCCTCATCCATAACATTGCCCATAACTATAATGTTAATATTAGTACTAGTTATGGAGATGGTTTAAGGCCACCTCTTCCCATATATTCCTCAGGAACTGACAAAGATTTCTGGGCCTGCTGCTAATGCTGCAGGGGAGGGGCAGTTGCTGTCAGGGAACTGATGTTACCAAGAAGTGTCCCTGGGCTCCCTGCCCCATTGAGGAGTCTGCTGAAAGAGCTGAGCAGGAACTTCAGATGAGGTTTCCATGGGATATGCCACTGCCATCTTAAAATGCCACACCACCAGGGGCCAGAAGCAGCCTTTGCACACCCAGCAGGTAGCTGAGACACTGCTGGGGCCCTGCTTGTGGTCTTCAGTTTCTTCCCACCTGGAAATGGTCCAAGGCCTGGCAACTCTGACAACAAAAGAAACTGCAGATGTTGAAAATAAGAAAGAATTGGCAACAACTGTAAAGATAGTCATATGCTCTCATAGTGAGCAAACGTCTGTTCATTTCTATATAGAGCTGAAAAGATTTTTGAACCTGGCAATGATCAGTTTGACGTTTCACTAAAATGTGCTGCAGGGCCACCAAACACTGGTCAGGATGACTCTTGGAACATGATTCTTACTTTCTTTTTAAAAACTTTGAAATGGAATGAAACACATACATTTATACTTATTTTCATTTCTAAAAAATATGTAAGTAATTTTCTAAACTTTCCTTTTAATTTACAAAGTGAGAAATAGTGCAGGGGGAGAAATAACATTAAGATAAATACATTTCTAAAAATACAATACTATAAACATCATTATGAAAATGTCATGAATTTGTTACTCTACAATGTTGTTCATATCCTGTTTAACTAGAACAGAGACATTGAATCAATTGGATTTACCTAACTTGATTATTCAACTTGTTGACTTGAGATAACCAACAGGATTCCAGCCAACATCTCATCCTAATACATTATTCTCAAAATAAAACTATAGTTCTCTGATCTATAAATCCTTATAGTTAAGGCACCAAGAGAAAGCAAGATAGATTATGTTGGTGGGTTATAGACCGTCGCTTTGAGGTGGTCTGCCGCCGCCGCCGCCGCTTGCTCCGTGCGGGAGCCGCAGCATCCACACCGCGCGGCTCCCGCGCAGAGCAAAAAAGGAGCTCCAAAATGGAGCTCCTTCTTGCGGTGCCTCTATGATGTCGCGAGGCGCCACTGGCGCATTCGCGACGTCATAGGTGCCGCAACACTTTTGGACACTATGCGTCCGATATGTAAAGATGGCGCCGGCCATGTGGAACGGCTGGCGCCATATTGTACGGACAGAGTCCGTATTAGACCCAGGGGCGTCTAGAAGAGACGCCCCTTTTTTAAAATGGGACGTCCTGCGGACGTCCCAAGTGCCGGTGTGTAACCAGCCGTTGAAACAGCATACCCTCCAGCTGTCCTGATTTGGCAAGGACACTCATGGTCAATCCCACTTGTTCAGTTACTTTTACAGTGTCCCAGTTTGTATCTCCTCCTCCTTCTTTACCCCTTTATCCTTGGGGTCTGCAAATTCAGTTCAGAGTGCAAAAGTGGTTTTACACAATTAACTCAGTGGGAGGAGAGGAGGGGAAGGGGAATGCATATTGAGCTTCCCAGAAGGTCCAGGCAAAAGCAAACTGCTACAGGCTCTTCTAGTTTAGGTGTTGTTCCTCCCTAATAACTTTTGCCCTTTTCACCATACTCTGTTATTGCTTGGCCACATGTGTCCTGTCTTCATCTCTGAAATCATGGAGGGTATGTTGAAGGTGGAGACAAAACTAGATAATTCATTGTTCAGGTAAAATAAGCACTCACAAAAGCAATAGGAAAAGACTTCTATGTGTGTACACAAAATTTATTGAGTTAATTAAAATGATATATTTTCAGGGCAACAAATAGTTCATTTAAGAAAGGACTTCCATAACATTGCTTCTGTTCCCAAAAGCTCCAGCTAGCCAAACATGTTCAAAGAATCTTCTTACATAATGGCAACTCAGGACTGAATAAACCTAATAAACACCTACAGAATCTCCCCCCCCCAAAAAAAAAAAAGTTTTTTGTTCCTCTATAATTGGAAGATCAAATTCCCACCTCTCTAACAGAAAAACCTAGGTGTGTATTTATACCTAGATGAACAAGCTTTAAGTCTAGATCAGAAAGATGGTAGTATTGTCTCAGCTAGGAGTAACAATCAGGAGCAAGAGAGATCTTTTGATTGAGGATGAAGAACAGAACATGACTAAGGGGAAAAAAGAAAGTGAGAAGGCAGCTTGAAATGACTGGTTCTCTTGAAGGGCTTTTTGTGCACAGTCAGTCCCTTTTCTACTATTTCCATTGGACCAATGAGATTTTGAGAGACATATCAATCTAGTCTGTTCCAAGAAACTTATCACTGTTGAAGAGAAGTATATGAGCTCTTCCAAGAACAAGAGGATTCTGTTGTATATCACTAATTCCACTCCAAACACAAGTTGAGAGTCTGAACAGACAATAAAGGTTTGCACTGCAGAATTGCAACATCCTTGAACACTGAATGAAGTCAAATAAACTTGTGACAGGACTGCCAAAAAAATAGCTAGGAAGTGAAAGAAGATAATCTGAAGACTTGTGGGAGTCACAGCACATTCATCATGAAGGCAATAACCACCAACTGGGAGTGTTTACTATCCAAAGGGTCTCTGAAATCCTCTCTACTTAAAGTTACTCTTAAAGTTGCTTCACTCATCTCATTTTTTTAGTACTTTATTTTTATGGAAAGCCATTTTCTCCTCAGCTTTTACCACTGTCAAGCAAGTCCCTTCCCTGGAGATTTTATCTCTTTCAAGAAAGTGGTGTAAAAACTTACAAGGGTGCAAGTTCTTAACATTTTTATGTATCACAGTTGCACCCAAGATGCATGATAACAGGAGGCGGCAGCTGTTACTTCAATATGTAGAATGAAAGAACGAACAAAGCAAGGGCAAATACGAGGTCAAAGGAAAAAAAATAACAGAAAGTAGTAATCAAACTAGCAAAATCCACAAGTCAATCTCTATTGTAACACCAAGAAACAATCCATAGGGTCACCATTGATAAAACCTATACAGTAGTATAGTAATATTGACCAAACTGCCTACATAAAATGTATTCATAAAAGCAGTTGAGTCTCAAATGTTATATCTGAAAAATGAATTGAACACCGAATCACACTCCAAATATTTCTTATAATGTTACCAGGATTAGAGAGACATCCACCAAATGAGCTCATATAAAAACATAACCTAGTGGAATCATTGCAGAATGGGTTTTTGACCTTCTGTGTTGTTACAGTCTGCCCTAGAATTATGTTATTCATGGTGCAATTTACTCACATTTGTCTGAGCCAGTTCCATTTATCTGAGCCATCCTTATATCCATTATCCTCTGCCCTGCTCTTGTTATCTAGACTCATAGCTACTACCCACATCTCTTCGTGGTTTTTATGGCATTTCAAAACATTGCACTTTATAACCTGACCTGTCTATTTGTAGTAGTTTTCTGTGCTACCATAACCTACTGAGAGAAGATAGCTTCCTAGGAATGTCACATCCAGCAATTGCTGAGTATTACATAAAGCTCATCCAGTATATGACTATCATTCAAACAGTCTTCTATTAGATTTCTTTGGTTGAATGTACCTCTGGCAGGCTTTCTTCACAGTGAAAAAGCAGAAGGGACGGAGAGATGCAGGTTAATACCTGTATGATCCATGTGAGACTAGATTTTAGAGCAGGCAAACAGGGGCCAGAGACATGATCCAAAATAGACTTGGCCTT
This sequence comes from Sceloporus undulatus, assembly GCF_019175285.1. Taxonomy (NCBI): domain Eukaryota; kingdom Metazoa; phylum Chordata; class Lepidosauria; order Squamata; family Phrynosomatidae; genus Sceloporus; species Sceloporus undulatus. The sequence continues at coordinate 230,937,125 of NC_056522.1, forward strand.
AGACCCAGACAGCAGCACAGTTAGCCACAGGAATCTGTATGGCTACTCTAGCACCGTATTTATCATTCTAGAGAGCAAAGCTTAAGGCAAGTGGACCTCTATTGGCTCTAGAGATGACTGGATGAGGTCTTTTATTCATTTCCCCCCAAAATGGGAAGAATACTACAGCACCAGGCTTTTGCAACATTCTCTACATGTATTCAAATGTACCATCATATTCTAGAGGATTTTTGCTGCTCAACAACAACAACAAAAAAGTGAGATACAGTATCTTGTACAAAAAATACATTTTCTGCTGAGAAAGTATTTTCTGTGCAGAAAACACATTTTTTATCCAGAAAACTGTGTTCATTGTGCATTGGGGGGGGGGGGTGAATCTTGGAAAGATTTCAGAACATTTGAGTATTGGCATCAAACTGTAGAGCTACTCGTATTCTCCCGCACTTTGCAGTAATGATTTGTTCTTGCATATGACGATAAGGAGAGCCAATGTGATATAATGGTTTGAGTTTTTGACTAGGACACTGGAAGTCCAAGGTCTGAATCCCCGCTCAGTTATGAAAACCCATTGGGTGACCTTGGGGAAACCACAGTCTCTCAGCCTCAGAGGATGGCAATAGTAAACCCCATCTGAAAAAACTGGCCAAGAACACCCTGTGGTAGGTTTGCCTTAGGGTCCCCATAAGCCAGAAATGACTTGAAGACACACAACCAGTAACAATTATGAGGACAAAACTGTTGATTTACATATCTAGTTATCAGGACTGCTTGGAATACAATGGCTTATTGGCAGAATTATTCCTTGGCAGCTGGAAGTCTCTCAGGACCTGAAGTCTAACTGGCTGCCTGGAATTGTTTTCCGTGCTATGGGACATTTTCTTCTGCCCTTTAGCTGATCTTGATACAGATCATTTCTCCTCAGATGACACTTACTACCTCCACTGGCCCTAAATTAACTGGAACAGGAAGCTTAAAGCTCACTGGAATGTTGCTGCTTGTGCAGCCTGGACTTAAAAGAAGTTACTTTTCTGTTGCTAATAGAACTGAAGTGTTATTACTTGTCTTTTATTTTTTCTAGTCCCCACATGGCCAAAAGGGGGAATGGCCACGGCCTGCAGAACAACTGAATTACAACAGAAACAACATCTGATACAAAATGTAGGCCTATGACTCTAATATTATTTTTCTTCTCCTATATGATTTTTTTAAAGCAGCTTTTGTCTGATTAAGAGAAAAGTGGGGCTTCAAAAGCTTGCATGATGTATTTTCTAAATTTTGGTTGGCCAATAATGGTATCACTCTTTTGTGGATTTTGTGGATTTTGCTGCATGGTCAACACAGCTATCCCAAACATTGGTGGAATGGAATGTCCTCCCAAATTTCCTCAAATTTTCTGGAATGCTATTGTTCATGGAAACAGAACAAGCTTGTGCTGAAAAACCCTTATGATACTTGAGATCCTGATTAGAAAATAGGTGTACTGTATTAATGTACTGTTGAGGTACAAAGAAAGATTGTTGTAAGAATGGTAAGAAGATATGGGACTGCCCTGCCCCTTTTTGATTCATTCATCTTATTAGTTTTCCCCTTTTACTGAAGCACACTGACCTTTCCTCACCCCAGTGTAGTAGGCCATTTGCAAAAGGCAAAACTGAAAATTAACAGATGATTTAGACCATAAACTCTTTGCAGACATCACAGAACATGCCTTCAAAAGAGATTTAAGAAGCTTATGCATATATTAACTGACCTGTTGCTCTTCATGAGTTTTAAAAATGTCAAGCATCAAAGGACATGTCTATGCTGTAATAAACTCTGTCTTGCTGCTATAATTCATTTTTATAGAAAACTCACTTAATCCCCAGGTAATGGGCAAAGATGGCCTTGTAGTGTTTCAGTTGCCACAAAAGAGCATAGTGGGTTACCCAAGATGGAGAACCATATCACGACAGCATGAAAGATCATCTCACCAACAGTCAGAATCAAGGAAAAGAGGAAGCAAAATCAATCTAAGGCAGTGGTTCTCAACCTTCCTAATGCTGCGACCTTTTAAGACAGTTCCTCATGTCGTGGTGACCCCCAACCAGTGTCTCGGTTCCTAAAACCATCGGAAATATGTGTTTTCCGATGGTCTTAGGCAACCCCTGTGAAAGGGTTGTTTGACCCCCCCCCCCAAAGAGGTTGCAACCCACATTTTGAGAACCACTGATCTAAGGCAATGGAAATACTTCTTCACATAGCACATAACTTATAGAATTCACCAAAGGATGTGGTAGCTATTTTAATTAAGTATTGGATAAACTCAGGGAAGCTAATCTGAGAAAGTCTATTAAACTCCTATTTCAGAAGCACTGCCTCTCATTACTAAATGTTTGGGAACAGATCATAAGGAAGCATCATCTCCATCATATCTTGAGACTTCACAACTAGATTAAATGCTCACAGTCTTTCATTAGGAATAAGGTAAACCTCTCTTATATGAAGTGCACCCAGAAACCATAACCTAACCAATACATAATTAATAACAGTTCCATCCACTCAAATCAATGATTTAGGTGTGTAGAAATATATGGGATTACATAATCATTTCAAAAGCTATTTTATATGCTTTCTTGAATACCCAGCCCTAATCTGGATTGGGACCATTGTACATCAGATGAAGATATTTAAACTATCACCCGATGTTCTAGTTTCAATACAGACAGAGGCCTCACTTACATTGGAGAAATAATGCAGTTTGATGCTGCTTTGACTGCCATGGCTCCATCCTATGTAATCTTGGGTTGTAGAGTTTCCTGTGGCACCAGAGCATTCTGTCTGAGAAGGCTAAATATCTTACAGAACTACAAATCCCAGAATTCCATAGTATTGAGCCATTGCAATTAAAAGCTGTCAAACTGCATTACAGTTGGCCTCCATATCTACACATTCTTTAGGTATGAATTCAAGTATCCACAGCTTGAAAATATTTTTTAAAATATATACATTCCAAAAGCAAACCTCAATTTTGCCATTTTACATAAGGGACAACATTTTATTATCCATTGTATTTAATGGGACTTGAACATCCATGGTTTTTGGTATCCATGGGTGAGGGGAGTCCTGGAACCAAGCTCTAGTGGATACTAAGGGCCCACTGTATTTCTGCATTGCAGAAGAGGCCAGAGACAGAGATAGACAGACAGATATACTGTTGTTAACTGACTTCAAGTGGACATTGACCTATGGTGACCCTATGAATAAGAGACTTCCAAATCGCCCTATCCTCATCTGCTCAGCACAGGTTTTGCAGACACTGGGCCGTCTATCAGTCTATCTCTGAGTGAAAGGAGCGGATGGAAAATTCCCACAAACACATAACATGTTTTTTTTAATCTTGCTATTTCTCCCCCTCCCCCCCCAAAAAAGGTCACTCAGTAATTCAAAATTTAAAAAACAGTCTCAAAAGGACCATACAAGAAAACAGTATTCTGGTTGTAAATCAAAGCCTACAATGGGGATTTATGCAGTCCGCCCAGTTTGATAGCTATGATTGGATTTATGTAAATTATAAGGTTAAAATAATTAGAGTTAGGTCAAAAGTATAAATCAAATACCTGAAACTGACATTTCTAACATTTTGGTTCTTAACATACAATGTAATCAAAGTAAAAAATAAAAACCTTACCCTGTATTTTACCTGTTTTTGTTGGTAGGCAAGAACTAACTAAGATTGGATTTGTGTATAGAAGTGGGGATAACCAGCATGGCATAATGGTTTGAATGTTGGACTAGGACTCTGGAGATCAGGGTTCAAATCCTCATCAGTCTTGGAAACCCACTGGGTGACTTTGGGCACGTCACACCTTCTAAGCCACAGAGAAAGGTCATGGCAAACCCACTTTGATGAAATCTTGCCAAGAAGACTCCATGATAGATTTGCGTTAGGGTGAGCATAAGTCAGAAACGACTTCAGGCACACAATAACAACAACAATAGCAACAGATGTAGGACCTGCTACAAAATGCTGCAGTGTAAGTTTTCCTGTTCACTGTCCCAGTCGGTCAGACACACCCTCTTTTGAGATATTTAATCCAATTCCCCATCTGAATCATTTTAGCATTCCCTGTACAGTCAGATGGAGGAAGTTCAGTACTTATTCAGGGCTTTTTGTTAAATGATTCCCATTCCCCTTTCCTCCAAAAAAGTTTTCAATTCTTCTGCAAATCTTAAGTCTCTTCTGATCTCATGCTGTCTCCCCCTTGGGTACAGCTTATTCCCTGAGACTCTGTTTTTCTATCCATTATCAGAACATTGCTTGCATCTACATCGTCCCCAGCAGGGACTAAAGGTCAGCCAGTCAATCCCAGCTATTGAAAAACCAGCTCAAAATTCTGGGGAGGAGGGGGAATGTGGGAATGACTCCATGTTGCAGTTACTATGCATGAAAATACCAACCATGTAGTTTAGGAATACCATTTAATTGTTTCTCATGCTGTTCTATGTGGCCCACAAAGACAGGGAAAATTGACTAATTTGAGCAGAATGCAATTATGTTTGCATACAGTAACACATCAAAATGGAAGTAGTATTTCATTGGTTTCCATGCAGAGATGGGAGACGTTATGTTTCTGCACAACTAGCCATGCTGGCTGGACATTATAGGTGCTGACATCCTCCAAAAAAATTATATTTCTAACTTCTACTTCCAGGTTTCCACAGTGACAGATGAATCAGACCAAAGAGACCCAAAGAGAGGATGTTCCCTGACTAATAAATATGAAGGCATAGAGAGCTGAGTAGTCCTGGCTTTATGATGTCCTAAAATGCTTGGCTTTATAATGAAGACACTGCCTTCCAAATATGTCACTATGCTGAGGCTTGTTGTTCTCACATATCTTCAAAGTATTGCCTTTTCCCAAGGATGCCACATTTGCTGGTTCCAGCAATACTGACAGGAGAGAAGGAAAAAACACATAGTTTACTCTGTGATATGCACTTTATTTATTTCTCCCTGCAGGATGCTGGAAACATTCATGACAGATCATATCTGAGAAATGGTGTCAAAAGAAAAAGAAAATGAAGCAGTGACATTCATTAGATTTGCTTTGTTGCTACCTCCATCATAACAGAAAGAGTTCCTTCCTAGTTGTATCTTTTTTGTATTCAATATTGCTGTTATTTTCTTCTCATTTGCAGCCATCTTCTTTCCTGACCTCATTAATAGACATTTTAAGAGGCTTGTCTTCATCATTCTTTGCCCATATTTATTTAAACATCTTTTCTCCCCCATTTTCTGAGTAATCTCCATGGTTTCCTTCTCTTATTATTATCCCTAGGGAGGTGGTATATAGTTTTTCTTTCTTTTTATAACTAGGGTGATTAAAGTAAGAATACATATGTTTCATACCTGAAGATCTGAGATTGTATCAGCAATGGCCAGAGGATGCTTTAGAAGGAAGCAGAAGCAAGCAGTTTGTATTTTATTACATATAATAATTCTGTCTTTTCCAGTGTAAACTGTTTATTTAGATGAAAGCAGAACAAATACATCCCAGCAAGTATTTATTAGGATAATTTCACTTCATTTTGTGTGTCTTGTCTGGAAAGAGAGCTTAAGCCGGCCTGTGCACAGCAGGGTGAGGGCTGAGCATCCACATGCTCCAAGCCCTTATGCTACCACCCGGGCGCCATTTTAGCATGTGCCCTTCTATACGGCATACAACATGATGACACGCCTCTGGTGCAATGCCCAAAAGGCACAGCCCAGAAGGGGCATCATAATGCTACGTGTTTATGATGCCCCTTCCATGGAGCTGCTTGGGGTGTCTTCCTTTTGCTCCCTCCAGGGAGTGGACCAGTGCTGCTGCATGCAGTTGCTTTGGCACCAATCTAGGGTGAAAGGGGGTGGCTTCATGCTGCCCATCTATATAGCCCCATATATTAGCAATGGAGTTCCTCCCTTTCATCACTTTCACTCTAACATCATCTGATAATAAGACTGGGTGGAAGTGTTACAGGAACACATATCCTTACTCCAGCAGACTATATACTCTGGTGTTTATCAGACGAGCTCTTAAAGAGGTACTATTCCAGTGTGACTCCTCTAGCTGCCTCCTGTTGCATGCTGGGATTGGCAGTTTTAAGGAGGGGTATTTAGAATTCTCAGGCAGAGAAGTTCAGCTCCTTAAAACTGCCAATCCCAGCATGCAACAGGAGGCTGCTAGAGGAGTCACACTGGAATAGTAGCTCTTTAAGAGCATAGTGTGATAAACATCTCTGTTGTAGTGAATACAGGCATAGGGTCAAAGCACCAGAACCTTTTGCTTTGTTATTCAAAATATTTTTGAGGTGGCTTGGTGTTAGAAACCCCCTGCATTCATATATTCATTTGGGGTTTCTGTCATGGGGGTTATGTGTTTAGGGTTTTGTTTAGATATTATTAGAATAAGTTTATAATGGGTTTGATATATATTGGTTTGTTAGAATGTTCTAGAAGGGGATAGATTGATGTTTAGCTTCTGTGCTTGCTTACCAAGATTGGAATGTTACAATGTTAGGGAGTTACCCAGCCAGGCAGAGACTGTTCCTGTGTTGGGAGGGGGAATTACACCTTAAGAGTTATTGCTATTGCTTATATGATGTTACGGTAATATGTTCATGATGCTTATATAAGTTGCTGTTATATTTTAAATGCTGCCATGTATGTTGGATTGTTGGATGATGGGATATATAACCATGCTTGAATATACTTATAGGCTGTTAAGGTTCATTATTACTTAGTCTAGTGGTGAAGGATGTTTGTGCTTCAAGGCCACAGGTGCAAGGAGGAGACAACGCCTTGTGAGAACTTAATTGTTTTGAGAGTTTGCCAGAGATCCGGACTAGAGGACATTACATCATTGGGGAGGAGATTCCTCACTGCGCGGGAAAGACTTATCCAATTAATTTACTTTATTGCTTTATGGGGGTGGGTATGGTGGTGGGACTATATAACCCATCTGTAACTATGCATCTTCATTCCTGACAAAGAAGTCACTTCTCTTGTATGTAACACTATTTTCAATAAAGTTGGTACTTTTACAGTCCAGCCTCTTATTGGAAAGGGAGACTGCAAGCTGGAGCCTGACACTTGGTCTTGAGAGAACAAGACCTGTTCGTTTCCGAAAAGGCCAGATTTTTTAAAAATAGTTTTATTTAATTTATCAATCACAACATTAGCTTGTACCAAGAGTACAGTTTCCACTTGTAACAGGTAGGTACACATAGTATACAAGAAAAATAATAAAAATGAAATCAAAATGATCAATCCAAGTGTATATCATTCTGTTCAGTCTGTCATAATGAAGTGATAAGTAGTAAGTGACCATATTGTCCTAGACCAGTGATGTCCAAACTCTGGCCCTCCAGATGTTTGGGACTTCAGCTCCCAGCATATCAGACCATTGGCCAACGAGGCTGAGGCTTCTGGGAGCTGAAGTCCAAAAGCCTGAAGGGCCAGAGTTTGGACATTGCTGTCCTAGACTATTTTGACTGATTTACAGCTTTGAAGGGGCTCAAGTTAAATCAGGTCTTTCCAAAATCTGACATGGTCTGCTGGTAGCACCTTGGTTTCTGTTTTCTGTTTCGTGTGTGTGTGTGTGTGTGTGTGCCTTCAAGTTGCACACTGACCTAGGGTGATCTCATGAATTTCATAGTGTTTTCTTAGACAAGGAATACACAGAGGTGGCTTTGCCAGTTCTTTCTGCTGAAACATAGCTACAGCACATGCTAATCATTGGCAGTTGCCCATCCAAGTACTAACCTAAACTAACCTGTCTTAACTCCCAAGATGAAATGAGATCAGATGACATTAAGGTATTTAGGCCGTACATCTTTCATGTATTCTGGACATTTAGCCCATGTCATCATAAAGTATTCAGACCTATAGTTCCATTTATTGCATACCTTTTACTGGAAAGTTGGTGCTATAGTCCCTATGTGTTTAGTCCAATGCAGTCAACTATATATTTGTACTCTCCTTAGAAGTGTTGCTATAAAAACTGTTATGTCAAGGGCCTTCATGTGAAAACTGCATCAGTGCTCTGAAGTAGAATTCCAGAGTTGCAAATGCTCAGAGAAGACATTGGTACTATATTGCCTGAAGGAAAATCTGACTAGAATTTGTGAGATGACATAAACCTTTTCAGATTGCATGACATGTTGTGCTTCCATATTTGTATCATTTCCAAATCTAAATATCTCGTTGATTCAGCACTTGAATTATAGGCAACCAGATAGGAATTGAACCCATTACTGTTTGTGATGGCTCCTTTAGCTGCTGTTTTTGAAGGTTATAAAGTGGGACCTGACCTTGCTAAAAGTGTCAGTGGTCAAGTGATTTGGGTACTTCAGGCCCTCATCCCTAATTCAAGCACTGTACTGATCATACCAGAGCATGCGGCTTCTAGAAGTTTATCGCACTGGGGTTAAAACATTCCCCGGTGCGTTCTAACGTGCCCGCACGGGGGCATGCACAAAACGTGACGGGAACACGATGGGGCCCAGAACCTTATTTTACCGCATACTGGAACACCGCCTTTGCCTCTGGGCGTTCCCATCGCATTCCCGTTGCATTCCAGGGGACACAATTTCTGAGAACGCAACGGGGAAACAGTTCCCAGAAATGGCGCCCTCTGGAATGCAACGGGAACGCAATGGGAATGCCCAGAGGCAAAGGCGGCGTTCCAGTATGAAGTAAAATGGGGTTCTGGGCCCCATCACGTTCCCATCATGTTCTGTGCGCGCCCCCGCGTGGGCACATTAGAACGCACTGGGGAATGTTTTAACCCCGGTGCGATAAACTTCCTAGTCTCACATTACCAATGCATGTCAACATGAGAGAATATACTACTTTTTTTACTACAAGGAATAGAAAAATTCCCCATCATGTTCAGCATGGCATAGAGCATTACCTTTTTAACTGGCAAGCGGACTCAAGGATGCTTGTTATCAGGACTATGCAATATTGTTCTTCTGTTTGTAAGGTAAATAAATTGTAATTTGTTTCCACTGTACTTTTTCTAAGCAAATTACTAGATAATCATACAATTAGGCATTTCCAAACAACCTTGTGAAATGAATATAAGGGCAATGACCTCCTTCACACATGGGGGACCAAAGCTGAGAAATAAAGCCTTGTTTAATGCAACTTAATAAGTTCACGGGTCAAATTCCAATCTCAGGCCCATATCCAAGGCTGGCATTCAAATTTCCCATGATTGGCTGCCTCTGCAGACAAGATTTTGCAATAATTATATCCTTTGCTTCAGTATTCCGTTAATCAAAAGTGCTTAACAGGTTTTTCCTTTCAAAAAATAAGAACTGATTATGGTTGGACATATATCTGAGCCTTTTTACAACTTTATGAATCAATGAAAACAGACAGAAAGAACAATAAGAAGTTCCCATTACAGTGGTATATGTTATATCTTAGGCATCGAGGTATTTTTGAAAAGTGTGTGGTCAGATTTGTTTATACCTTCACCTTCAAGAAGAATGTTCAGCAGTGCAGGACTTCTGGAATATAATTGCTAATTACTGCTAGGAATTTCTTCCCATTCACCTGCAGATAACTTCTAAGGCTATGCATCTTCATCATTTTCAACCTAATTTCTGGACAGTGGAATTCCATACAACAGTAAAGTTCATGCAACTGGAAGTTTCTAAAGCCAGTGCAGGAAGCAAGGAATCGTAATTTTAAAATAAAATCACACACCCACAAACTATTGTTTAAAAGTCATGAGTTCCAAGTAACAATGTCTTATCCAGGAAGGGAAAAATAATCCCTGGAAAAATTATTATTATTACTATTACTATTGTTATCATTTATTTGTATAGGGCCAAAAATTTACATGGCCCTTTACAGAAACAATTAAGTCAAAACATTAAAACCTGCAAAAGGCATACAATATAAAGATACAGTGGTACCCCGGGATACGAAATACCCACGTTACGAAATTTCCGGGATACGAAAAAATCCCATAGGAAATAACTGTTCTGGGTTACGAAGGTTTTTTCGGGTTACGAAAAAAATTTTGGTGCTTTTCGGCGCTATTTCACACGAAATCGCGGCTTTTCCCCATTAGCGCCTATGGGTTTTCGGCTTGCAAAGGCTTTTCGGGTTACGAAAGCGGCGGCGGAACGAATTAATTTTGTAACCCGAGGGAGCACTGTAATGACATAAAAGTATACAATAATTGATCCCTCTTCTTCCCACTGCTCACATATCACATCTAGCCTCAGGCAACATTTTCAAAATTGACTTTTCCCAATTTCCATTTTACTTTTTAAAATTATTATTCAGGCATTATAAACAAAGTGTTAAAGTGCTGAAGTGATATTACTTTACTTAGGAATTGAGATAATTTTCTTTTGTTGCTAGTGTTCCTGTGAAGACACACCCAACTAAAGGTGGTGGCAGATTTGGGTGTACAACGCCGGTACCCTGGTGAGATCAAACTCTTCTACTCAAAAAGGCTCAGAAGCTGAGTGTAAAGTTCAAAAAAGGGGGACGTTTAATTTAAAGAACAACAATAAAGAGTTTTCTTCTCCCCAGCTCCAAATAACTTGAAATAAAAGATACTTTACAGACTTTCAGCAATCTTCAGGGTGTCATCTTTCTGGGTCTGATCTTGGTTTGATCTCCTCTCTCAATGGAGCTGGTGCAGGGTTTTTCAGCTCCTGATCTCTTTGTCTTCTTTGATGCCGGCAACTAATTTGGCTAACTAATTACTGGTAACTGATTTGGCTAACTTGTAAGAAATGCCCTTTCCAGCTGCCTGGGCCTGTTTGCCACCAAAAGACAGCTCTCTGCCTGCTCACAGCAAAGACTGCTCCAAACTAAAAAGCCTCTAGCTAAAGCAGAGCATTCTGGGAAAGGGCAAACCAAACCTGGAAAAATGCATGGGATCCTACAGCTCCTCCCACAACTAATACAATGAATTTTCCTACACTAAAATATTCTATGGCCTGAACCAACACAAAAGAAAATGCAGGGGGAGATTCAAATAGTCCCGGCAGGACATCACAGTTCCTCTTTCCCTTGCTCGATTTCTGTTGAATTGCTATCCTAGGACCAATCACTATGGAGTTTATCACACTCCTTACTTTCCGCTGTGCTCCCATCACATAAACGCCACTGATCTGTGATGGGAGCTTCCTGGTGGAGTCGTGGATGGCACAACGCTTTCATTTTCATCATGGAAGCGTTATCATAAATATTTTAAAAGGGGGCCTTTTTAAATAATGATTTAATCCGTTATGTTTCTTGGTGGCAGCCATTTTACCTAGTACCAGGAATGGGATTAAAAAATCTTTGTAAATGCCGGGAGTTCCCTAGGTATATTTAAAGAGGTGGAAAATATCATGTAGATACCCAATATATAAATCAGAAGGGGTGGGTCCAAAACCAAGGACTGTTTGATTTTCCCAGTCTATCTGGATAGGCCTGTTACCATCCCTTCTGATTTAATTATTTACTAGATATCTATATCACATTTTCCACATCCTGAAATATCCTGTAACAGGGCTATCTTTTTATATGAGGGTACCATAATGAATAGGAACTGTGGCTGCTGTCACACCGCTGAATTAATGCGGTTTGACACTGCTTAAACAGTCATGGCTCCATCATATGGCATAATAAGAGTTGTAGTTTGTTGTGGCACCAGAACTCTTTGAGAGAGAGAAGGCTAAATATCTCACTAAACTACACATTCCAGAATTCCATAGCATTGAGCCATGGCATTTAAAGCAATATCAAACTGCATGAATTCATGCAGTATAGAGGCAGCCTGTGTGACTTTTACTGGTGTAGTAGATATCACTTTCTTGTTACTTTTAAGGGACATTTTTAAGAGCATCATGAGAGGAGAGGGTTTTTTGCATGCTTTATGCCATTTTTTTTCTTCTCAAGCCAAAGGAACTCTCTCTCTCTCTCTCTCTCTCTCTCTCCCTCCCTCCCTCCACACCCACCCACACACACACATATATATATCATGAAATCAAGCAAGTAACTGGCCCAACATGGCAGTGACTGCCTTTTTAACTAAGAGTGGGAATCATGTAGCCTTCCAGATGTTGGACTACAGGCTCCATCTGCCCCAACCTGTAAAGCCAATGATGAGGTTTGCTAGGAGTGCAGTTCAGCAACATCTGGAGAGTCACATGTTTCCCATGTTCATTTGAAACACTGCAACAATAATAAATATTTTTTTTTAAACAGTGTAAGTAAGGACACTTTAAACAGGTAAGAAGAACTAATTATTTTTTAAAGAAACTTTGCAAGTGCCCTCCCTCTCACAGTGAGAGAGAGAGAGAGAATGATGGTTTTTCAATCATTACTGAGCTCCCCTTAGGCTGTTTCAGAGCAATTGCATGCAAGCTTTTTATCACACCATTGCTTTGCCCTTTTCACTGAATTTTCCAGGGGCCTTAAATGCTGTAATAGTCCCTTGCTTGCCCACAGCCTCTGGTCTCTTCTTTACAGCATATCAGTAGAAAGAGAAAAAGATGAACTAGCTACATAGTGTCTGAGATCCTAAATGGCATGAGCATATACAGCTTTCAAGACTCAGGGGGCTGCTGCTACGGCCATTAAAAGACTGTGGGGAAGGAGGGAGGTCATTGAATCATGAAGAGTGGGAATCATTTCCCTCCACAAGAACCTTGTTCCTCTGCCTCTTCTCCCAAATTGCAAGGACAAAAGTCATAGAATCATAGAGTTGGAAGAGACCGCAAGGGTCATCCAGTCAAACCCCCTGCCATGCAAGAAATCTAAATCAAAGCCATCCAGGCTCTGTTTAAAGACCTCTAAGGAAAGAGACTCCACTACACTCCAGGGGAGTGTGTTCCACTGTCAAACAGCCCCTACTGTCAGGAAGTTCCTCCTAATGTTGAGGTGGAATCTCTTTTCCTGTAGCTTGCATCCATTGCTCCAGGTCCTAGTCTCAGGAGCAGCAGAAAACAAGTTAGCTCCCTCCTGAATATGATATCCCTTCAAGTATTTAAACAGGGGTATCATATCGCCTCTTAACCTTTTCTTCTCCAGGCTAAACATCCCCATCTCCCCAAATCATTCCTCATAGGGCATGGTTTCCAGACCCTTCACCATTTTAGTCACCCTCTTTTGGACATGCTCCAGTTTCTCAATGTCCTTTTTAAATTGTGGTGCCCAGAACTGGACACAATATTCCAGCTGGGGCCTGACCAGAGCAGAATAGAGTGGCACTATTACTTCCCTTGATCTAGACACTATACTTCTATTGATGCAGCCTAAAACCTGTACTGGCCTTGTTAGCTGCCGCATCACACTGTTGACTCATGTTCAACTTGTGGTCTACTGCCTGGCTAGATCCCTCCTTTGCTATCCTTCTGCCAAAACAGCAGCTCCAGAGGAGTTGGAAGATCCAAAAGAGAGGATGATTGGATTGGGAGCAAGAGACTCCAGAATCGTTCCTTGTATCTCACTGAAAACATGATATAGGCACATGGAAATTGGGTGTATGTTAATCATAGGATTCCAGCCACTGTCCTCTAATTCATAGCACAAGAAGCCCTCTGGACATATTTTACCTCCTTCTTGTTACACAAGCATAATCAGAGTCTGCTAAGGATTGCAACCAGCAAAGTTTCTTGATTTCTCTGCACTCCTAAGGCTTGTATACACCAGTGAAAAATGCTGTACTCATTCCAAAGCTGGTGCTGGCAGTCCAGACAACGTACAGCTACTTCCATGGAGGAGCCATGTTTTTTGCCCTTAATCTTACTTTGCTCCAAACTAAGGACATTATCAAAAAAAACAATCGTTTTCTATCTTACATTAATTCAATCACTGATATGTTCAGAAAGCAATTCTGCAATTCTAGGCTTTTTGATTTGCATTTTTGCACAAAAGCATGAAAGTGTGAAAATATAGAGTACTATATTGATATTATTTCTTTTTTCTTTTCATTATCATGATTGCTGATGCATTGGCCCTAGTGTGATAATGTCCCAAACTAAGTAAAGTTGGTGTAAATCTCAGTGAGCAGGGCAGGAAAAAGAGACGGTCTGCTTTTGGAGCAGCCACCACCACTTCCTTATGGGCAGAAGCTCCATGTAAAGCCTGCCCAGTGCACCATCACTTCTGCTGAGGTCAGTAATGGGTGCACACACTCTTGATCACATATCTAAGCAACCATTACTGACCTCAGCAGAAATGCCTACACCAGGCAGGCTTTGCACAGAGCTCAAGCTTTTGAGGAAATGATGACAGGAGCTTCAGAAATATGAGCTTTTATTTGTCGACCATATATTGAACTTTATTTCAAAACTAAATTCCTCAAGTTGAAAAAATCTGAGCACAAGAGTATCCTCTGTTCTAACAAATCCAGTAACAACAAAAATCCACCAAGCAGTGATACCTTTATGGGACCAACCAAAATGCACAATATACATGTTGCCAGCTGTTGAAGCTACACTGGCTTCTTCATCAGGCAAGTTGTTAAAAAAACATACAGGAGAAAGAAAAAATGAAGTCATAGGCCTGTATTTTGCTGTCTTTGTTCTCAGTTCCCATGATATGGAGGGGTATTTCTTGCAGGCTGGTTGGCTCAATAAAGGTATCACTGTTTGGTGGATTTTTGCTGTTACTGGATTTGTATATGGCCAACATGGCTGTCTCTCTATTCTAATTGGAAGAGTTTGAACAGTTTAGAATAAGCTATTCAACTTCATCATAATAATCTTCAAACTTTTTTTGGCATTTACTATGTGTCAGAAATGTGCTAGCATTCAGGTTTTAAGTGATCACACTTAGTAAACATATAAGGCTGAGATCTTAGATTCCAGTCCATTCACAATCTACCTGGGCTGAATGGGAAATTGTTATAAACAGTCATCTGACAAAGTTGATGGAAGGGGGGAAAAAGCAGCTCGTTACCTTGCAGATGTATACCTCTCTCTTTCTAATCCATTATTGACATAATTTCTTACTATGCCTAATTAACTATAGCAGAGGAATGAATGGGGGAACTTTAAGCAGGAGGCTTAATCTCATTTTTGGTAATTCTGTCTAAATCTAAGAAATGCATCCGTCCATAAAAAAACCACTGGTTGCCATTGAAATATTATGATATTTTAGTATTATAATATTTATGGTATTTTAGTATTAAGGTACTGAAATATAATGGATCTGAAAACAAATTATATTAATATTGTGATTGAAAATGAATAAAAATTATTTAAACCAGAAAACTTATTGGTTCCCTCTGAAATCTCCTATAATCATTATTGCACATGACTCTGGCTACTTAACCCCCCCCCCCCCCATACAACAACAAAATATTTAAACCATGCTGTTTCCTTTTTTATTTGCATTAAACTGTATGCAGGGGGGGGGTTGTCCTTTGATACAAATAAGCAGCCTACACTTTAGAATGGGATGCCTGACACATGGATGGACAGACACTAGCTCAGAGTCTATTATTTATTCAGTGACTGCTTCATTTATTCCTCATTTCCTTCTACAATTTACATTTCAGAGACATGTCCTGTCTTAAATGTGTTGGCTAAGAGCTGCAATTGAGAAATATGCATTGACTTGGGTTGCTATTTGTCAGAAGCAACCTGACTGAAGACAGAGGGAGGAAGAGGCACACTCGAAGTAAGTGAAAGATGAGAGATGGGAACACAATCATCTTCAGATCCAACAAAAGTAAGATAGCAAGATATTATTCAACAGGGCAGCCTTTATACACTAAAGTTGGTCCTCCACATTTGTGTCTTTGACTTCTGAGGATTTGATTATTTGCAACTTTGATTAATATGTTCTCTCTAGGAAGCTCTAGGTCCTCCAATGCAACTCTGCCAGAAGTTGACCATAGAGTTGTGCTGGAGAACCTAGAAGTTCCTAGAGAAAACACTTCTCTGTTTTCTCCCGCATGATTCTACAATCAACTTCCACCAGATGTTGACCATAGAATTCCACTGGAGGAACTGGACATTCCTAGGGAAGTGTTCCTTCAGGTAAAAAGAATAGTATTTTTTTTAATTTGCAGTTTTCCCACATTCATGGGGGTCCTTCACCTCTAACCCCAGTGAATGTGGATGGAATACTGTTCATGGTTATAGTTCTATTGTATCGCTTTAACTGTCATGGCTACAACCTATGAAACTCTGGGTTTCCAGTCTTGTCAGAGGTATTTGAAGAGCCCTCTGTATGTGAATTGTAAAAGTCCCTCTCCCCACTGCAAATTGCACGATTCTGATAGGCTGTTGCCATCGCAGTTAAAGCAGAATCATAATGTTATAACTATATAGTGTGAAAGAGTCCCATGTCAAAACAGAACTCATAATTAGAACCAAAGGGAAGGGTGAAGAAAGGAAAGGATTTCCAAGTTCCAAGGAAAGGATTAACAAGTTCAAGGCTAGATTTAAAATGTTTTAAAATGATAGTATGCATGTGTCATTTGGATTAGAGAGAAGTACTGTAGATGTTACAGCATCTTTCCTAACCCTGGTACTTTCCATCAGTTCCACTAACATATAGTCAAGAAGTAACAGGTGATATAGCAGATTAGATAAACAGGGGAGCTTGCAATTGCTTAGGCCTAGGTGGGAACTGAGCACCAGGTGTTGTTGGACTGAAACTCCCAGCAATCCTAGGCAGAATAGCCAAAAGTATGCTGAAGGCTGCAGATCTACTGGAGAGTCACACAATTCCCTGACCGTAGGGTTGAAGGAGATGGGCTGGGTTCAAAATGTGACAGCTTAGATATCCATGCTCATAAATCCAACGGTACCATAGCCACAGCAACATTTTGTGACTTCTTTTTTCAGGCATTTCCTCACACAAACAGTTAGTTTAGATTTAGCAAAGTAACACAAAGCAGTTCTCAAGCATTTCAATAGCCTTAAATTAGTTTTGTTCCTTTAGCTATATTTTGGATGGGAAGAGTGATGAAGACAAGCAAAGGGAAGGGGAAAGAAACAGAGTGGCCACCATTGTCCCTCCCAAAATAAAAGCCTATTTCTGAACTGTTTTTAAAAGTTTTACCATTCAAAATGACTGCCTTTATTTATTTATTTATTTATTTAAAGAGCTGCCTTCTTTACCACTACCACTATACTGGACATACAGTATTGTACAGAGGGGCTGGATCCTTTCTCCTGTGGCTGATTTTATTTAGGGCGTTCAACATTAAATACTCCTCCAAAGAAAGGGCAGTGATTGAAGTATGTTGAAAATATAAAGTCACAGTGTGTCATGCCAAAGAACCTATTTTTAAACCCGAATTATAAGGGAAGGAAGCAGGATATTTAATATTTTGATTTTTAAAAAATAAGAATGGCCTGCAAAAACAAAACAAAACAAAACAAAACAAAAAGGATGTTTTATTCAGAATCAGACCCTAAAATTTAAAAGGTATCTTGTGCCATTTTATGAGAAGGGAGCGGAAGTAATAAGGCAGTGGTAGTATAATCCTATATTTGCAAAATGCATGTATAAAGCAAGCCTCGTGAGTACAATGGGACTTAGTTTAACTTAGTTTAACCTTTTACCGCTATTCTTTTACAGTGAAATCTCCATACCAACATTTCACAGATGAAAACCATGGCATATGTCCAAGCAACATCAGAATGTGCTCAAAAGTTATAAATGTGCAAGGACACACAAGCTAGGAGAGACTGCATCAGTATGCTTTTGTATGGACCTGCTGGGAAGTACAAGATTCTGCTCTCTCCTTTTTCCTTTTTGTCTCTCCTGTGTTCCTCCTGCTAAGTTAATTGAATGCAAACTACTTTTATAGTCTGAACTCAGTTTGCAGAAAATGAAGTAAGATGAAATCAAAGGGGGAAAGTGGAAGGTAATAAGTGTGCTGAAGAATCTGTGAAATACAGCTAAAATAAAACAGGCAGGGAAGGCATTTTACAAAATCTTCAATTCCATGCCCTTTCTGTGGCCTCCCCATGAGAACAATCAGATCTACCCCAGCCAGTAATGGATTCTATCTATACCCCCTGGACCTGACCCCTTGTGCTCACAAGTCTGATTGTTTTCATGGGGAGGCCACAGAAAGGGCATGGAATTGAAAATGGTTCTACTCCCTCCAAGACATATTTTCTACCAGAGTACTATATGAGTCCTTCTTTCAAGAGCACTTCCCTATGCTAGATTCATCCTAGTGGGGAAACTACTGTTCCCACCACCAAGTTGATTCTCATTGTTGCCATTATCATCTTGCCCAGTATCTTCGAATCATCTTTGGGGAAACCACACATTAACAGAACTAAATGAATTTCTTATAAGCTACTTTATTTTTACCAGGGGCAGGGGGGAACAATAGATTATGGTCAAGATACTACATTGTACTCTTCATTATGTAACTTTACAGAACCTTAGCAATGTTGGAGAGGCACAACAATACCCTGTTAGTAAATTATAAAGATGCCTGGCAACTGTTTTTTATGGGCATCAAGTACTTCTGATGCATAGTTTTTTTGTAGGTTTTTCAGGCTATGATGCACATTGGGCTCTTCTGATGCACATTGGGCACATCTGACATGTACTGGGTACTTCTGATGCATATTGGGCTCTTAGAGGTACATTGGAGAACACTTTGATGCATGCTGCGTGCCCATTGACGTTGGGCCATGGCTCATTAGTCATTCCACCATTATACAATGAATGCCCATATATAGTAATGTCACAACAGCCATTAGTAATGGTAAACCACATAGTAATGTTACAGCAGCCACTACAAAACTGCTCAGTTCTACTTCCTGCACATATAAGTCCCATATTTAATTTCAGCTTATATTAGTGCTTATCTCTTCCTTGGCATTTGACCAGAATGGTGACAAACATTGGGTATGCCATGACATTGGCATTAAGTAGCCTAGATTTTTTGCTTTCAGGGTCTTTTCAGTCTTCACTACTCTCTCCCAAATAAACCTTATCTACGTCCTGGTTTCTTCTACTGCTCCCACAGTGGCATCCTGAGAAATGTATTTTGTGCCTAGCCTAAAAATGTATAAATAAAAAAAATGATACAACAAAATGCTGCCAGCATAAGAAGAAATTTGAATTCACTGATGGAAAATAGAGCCCTAGCAGGCACAGTGATATACTGCTACTAGGATTTCTTTGGCGGGTTACAGACCGCCGAAAAGCGGCGGCCTGCATCCGCCCCTTTCCCCGCCGGATCGGGGCCTCATCAGCCAGAGCAGCAGCCACTGAGGCCCCGATCCGCCGCTTTCCAGGCCGCGGGGAAGCGGCAAACGGCCCCTTCCCCGCAGCCTGGAAAAGGGTGTCCTTGGGGCTTCAAGCCCCAAGGAAACCCCGCGGCAACAGGGAGGAGGAGAAAGGGGCCGCTTGGACTCTTTCTCCTCTGCGTCGCTGGGCGCAGCCGTATGAAGGCTGTACCCAGCGATGCAAACGGAAAAGGAGCTCCGTTTCGGAGCTCCTTTTGCGGCCGGGGAAGGGGCGTACTATTCGCACTGGCGCAGTGTGACGATGTCATGTCTGTGCCACCCTGTATAGAGGTGGCGCGGTTGTGACGTCATAATGGCGGCAGCCATGTGGAACGGCCGCCGCCATTTTGTGTGTGCTCCGCACGTGCTAGGGTTGGGGGCATCCGGAAAGGACACCCCTTTCTAACCCTAGCATGCGCGGAGTGCGCACTTTAAGGCCCGTCTGTAACGGGCCTTTGAAAACTTTACAAGACTTCACAAACCACATTTTCAACACAACACAAATAATGTAGGATTATTTTGCTCTTATTGTAGATGGATGGAAGAGAGAATTATACACTGTCTGATGCCATTAGGTAACATGAAAACTATGTTTCTTAAGAACCTATTTTTATGATTGGGGGGAGGGTTGGGGTTTTGGGGTTTTTAAATTGTAATTTTTAATTGTTTGATGTTTTATTTATACTGTTGGAATCCACTTTGATTCTTTTGTGAAAAAGCGGAATACAAATTATTATTATTATTAGTAGTAGTAGTAGTAGTACTATTAAATCAAATGAGTTTTTTATTTGGTAGCTGCCTCTCAGAAAAAGCCATTGTGTTATCTATCCATTTTAGGGCTCTTTCACACATTATATCTCAGCAACCATGGATGTCCCCAGTGGCATCACTGCAGGGTGCAGGAGTGTGGACCACACCAGGTGACACCCCAGAGGATGGGTGAATGTGAGCCCTTCCTGGCTGCTTTGTCACTGGGCTGCCTGTTTCGGAAGGAAGCCTTGTGATGGAGCACCAGGATGGGCAAATGTGCACCATTCCCAGGTGACACCCTCAACATCTGGTGGCATTCTGGCTAGTGATGCCACTGCACGTGCCACTCAATGGATGATGATGATGGTGATGATGATGATTGTTATTATTTCATTCATTTATATCCCACCTTTTTCTCAATAACAAGACTCAAGCCAACATATTTAAAACAATACAAATTAAAGATACACAAAAGCATCAATAGAAGCATAAATTTAAACATTGAAAAACCAATTCAAAAATTGATAAAGTGAAAAACCTTACACATTCAAAACATTAAAATATATTAAAAGACAACATAAAAACCTTTAAAAACAGACAACATACAAATCTTTAAAAACAGTACTGCACAGTATTAAAAGCCCACCCTAGTCAGTTTCCAAAAGCCTGATACCATTAAAATGTTTTAACTTGCTGATTGAAGGAGAGCAAGGACAGGGCTATTGTGTCTTCTGTAGGTGGGGAGTTCTAAAGTCTGGCAGAAGCCGCCAAGAAAGTTATCTCCCTTGGTGCCTGGGAAGGTGGTGACATAGAGAAAAGAGCTCATAAAAGGAGATATGGACCTTCAAATAGCCTGGATCCAAACCATATAGGCCTTTATATGTCATCACCACCACTTTGAATTGTGCCCAGAAATGGACCACAGTCAGTGGAACTGTTGTAACATGGTAGCTGAGTTCTCCGTGTAGCCAGTTAACAATCTGGCCGCAGTTCTTTGAACCAACTGAAGTTTCTGGGCACTTTTCAAAGGCAGCCTCGTGTAGCTACAAATCTACTAGAGCCCTAAGATCTTTCAGATGAAGGCTTCTCACATTCTCACTTGGTAAGGACACCCCCTGGAACTCTCTTCCACAGAAGGCTAACCTGGCCCCCTCTCTGCTGGCCTTTCGCCAGCAAATAAAAAGTATTTATGCGGCAAGCATTTGTTATATAATGCATAGCAGGATGATTTTTATGGAGCAGATGTGTTTTTAGTTTGTTTGGTTTTTTAACTTTTGTATATTTGTATGTGATTTTATATTGGGTGTATAGGTTTTTAATTGTTTTGAATTTTATTGAGGTTTTGAATGTTTTGTCTGTTAGCTGCCTTGGGTCCCTCTGGGGAGAAAAGTAGCAAATAAATAAATAAATAAAATACATTACAGTAGTCCAATCATGGTGTAACCGGGGCATGTGTTGCCATGGCCAGATCTGATTTCTCCAGGGTACTGTTGGAACACTAGCTTTAACTGCGCAAATACAATCCTGGTCATTACTGAAGCCAGGCCTGCATGCTCAGGGCTGAATCCAGTAGTATCCCCAAAATGCAAAACTGCATTTTCAGGAGTGTATAACCCCATCTAACACAGGCTACATCCCAGTTTTTAGATCTGTCTTTTGACCAGGATCTGGCTTAAGCTTCAAGTTGTTTGCCATCATCCACACCATTTCAGCTGCCAGGCATTGGTTTAGCACAGAAACAATTTCCTTGGAATTATGTGGAAAGGAGGAATAGAGCTGGTTATCCTCAGCATACTAGTGACACTTGACCCCCCCAAATTCCGGACAACCTCTCCCAGCAGTTTCATACATATGTTAAATAGCATAGTGGACAAAACAGAACCCTGAAGGACTACGTAGGCCAATGGCCAAGATGTCAAACAAGAATCCCCTAGCATCAACCTCTGAGAGCACCCCTCCAAGAAAGAAGAGAGCCACTGTAGAACAGAACTTCCAATCTCCATCCCAGAGATGCAGTCTAGAAGATACCATGGTCAATGGCATTGAAAGTCTCCAAAAGAACCAACAGGGATACACTTCTTCTGTCCAGTCCCCAGTATAGGTTGTCCTTCAAGGTAACCAAAACTGCCTTTGTTCCAAAACGAGGCTTGAAACCAAACTACTTTATCCAAGTCTCTCTAGACCTGGATAAAGTGTCAATGTACACTTGACAGAAAGTGGCAGCCAGTCCTGGCTCTCTGACATGTGAATGTAAGAGTAGCTGTCACTAACTTTATAAACAATGAAATCCCTGCTTTGGGGATATAAATCTTTGATTAATTTGTCTTTTCATGAAAGATGAATAATTTCCATAACATTTCTCCTGATGTAGTAGAAAATGTGTATTTCTGCTCAGTTTTTGCAAGTACTTTGTACATCCAAAAGTGTTTCCAAAACATGGCTTGAAACCAAAAGTGAACTTGTTCTATGCAGAAATATACTTTTTATAACTAAAAATCATATGTTTTGCAAGAAAACCAATATCCACAGTTTTTGCACACAGACAGACAGACAGACACACACACCACATTCATTGCCATGGAGAATAATTTCCCCAAAACAATACTTGACATGTGAATACCAGGTGAACACTCCATAGAAATATTTGTTGATGAGTCATGTATGTGATTTGATATTCATTGTTCTGATCTTGGTTAAGATCCTGTTGCCTGGGATAACTATACAATAAAAGGGAAAAGAGCAAGAGTGATTTCCATCAGGAAACCAAATTGCCCTGCAAGTTCATGAGCACCAGAGACAGCTTCTCGAACTGCCTGCACAACCATCCAAACACTGATGCTATGGTGTTGTTGTTATTGTTTGCCTTCAATTTGTTTCTAATTTATGGTGACCTTAAGGTGAACCCATCACAGGGTTTTCTGAGAGTGTGGGACTTGCCCAAGATCTCCCAGCGGGTTTCCATGGCTGAGCAGGGATTCAAACCCTGGTCTCCAGAGTCATAGTCGAATGCTCAAACTGCTATGTCACACTGGCTCCACTGATGCTATGCCCTCCTCAGAAATATGGCTTATGTTAGTGTAATGGACTCTTATGCCAATGTTAAGTCACCAACAGAATCCCAGTCTTTATCTCTGCTTTTGGAGACCTTTACTTTCTCAAGCTGTTTGTCTCTTTACTACACTAAATATTTTAGAAAGAAGCATACGTAACCTTCTTCTATTAAAAATACGGCAACAAGTTTTCTTCCAGGGTAATATGAGCAAGCAGATTACTACTTCCCCCTGCAGAGGAAGATAGATTTTTTTTTCTTCTCATTGGTGCTGAACATAAAAAAGCAAGAAAATTCCCCAGGGGTCTATAGAAATGTAAGCTATTATTGCCATGTAATTTCCATTTAATATATAGCTAACTTTAATGTGCTACAGTGCTCCCATGCCACAGGCCTAATCACCCCGGCATCGTTACAAAAAAAATTATTCATGTTATGGTTTGAGGGCACCCCAACACTTTTGCTTTCCAATTGTTCCCAACTATTCCCTACACAAGAACAGCATTTTAAAACAAAGAATTAAAACATAATAAACGTAAATTAGTTTTCTTGCAGCTGAGTTTATTTCTATGAGCATGTTGTGAGCCACAGGGAACAGTGTGGCAGGAGCAGAACAGGAGAGAAGAGTGTGAGTTTACATAATCAGCCATTAATGGAAACCAAATGCTCACAGGCAGGCTTGAAGAACTGTGAGCCTGTTACATCATGAGTATTTACACTCTTTAAAATGGATTTTTGTACCCTGGCTAAAGACTGACTAGTCAACTGCCAGAACTGATGGTGTGATTTAGAAATACTTGCGAACATTGCCTTAGTGCATTGGCAGTACAGTATTAATGCGGGTGATTCCCAACAGCTCTTGGCTTGAATTGCTTCTAGCTGCTGGTTATAAAGGAACATTGGGTACCAGCTCTTCCTTCCTCATGGGTGGAAATGAATTAGAGCCCTTTCAAAAAGGGCTGGCCTAAATCATTTTCTGCCTGGCATGAAAAACAAGATGGTGCGGTCAAGAGATAAGAAGACTAGGAATGGGAAGGGCAGCAATGAAAGAACTAGAAAAGACCTTAAAGAGCAAAGATATACAATGAAGCACTAAAGTTAGAATCATCCAAGCCATAGTATTCCCCATCACTATGTATGGATGTGTGAGCTGGACAATGAAAAGAATGAATAAAAGATAATCAACCCAGTTGATATGTGTGCTGGAGAAGAGTGCTGAGGATACCGTGGACAGCCAAAAACAAACAAACAAATGGATCCTTGAACCGATTAAGCCTAAAATACCTCTAAAAGCCCAGATGATCAAATTGAGGCTGTTATACTTTGGCCACATCATGAGAAGGCATGACTAATTTAAAAATACAATTATCTTGTGAAAGGTTAAGGGTAGTAGAAAGAGAGAAAGAGTGCATGCCAGATGGCTAGATTCAATTAAGGATGTCAGGAGTATGAATCTACAAGACTTAAGAAGAGCAGTGGAAGACAGAGGGGCTTGGAGATGTGTCATCCACGGGGCTGCCATACGTCAAGGTCATCATCATCATCAACAACAACAACAACAACAACAACAACAACACATGAACATAGGCATTCCACATACAGAATCTGACTGGACTACCAGTTGACTACTGGCAATGGAATAGCATCTGCTAGTGTACCTGAGGGCAACAGGTCACTTAAGGGGATAGGAGAAGGGCATATGGAACGCACATCTGTGCCTGCTCTCAGAGGAGAATGGAACAGCCAAGGAAATGTCCTTGCCTTCTGAGGCAACAGTCTCACTCTGCTGAATGGTAAAGTCAGGTCTTCTGCCAGGTCTGGCATTCACAATGTCGGTTCTCAGATTCTAGATCATCAATATAGCCTCAAACCTGTCCAGCCTAAGAACTGGACTCAAAAAGTTGATACTGAAATAATATCTGATCTGTGGAACTAACTATAGGAATAGTTTTAGGGGCATTTCATAGAACTGCACAATAGTTCCAGAAATTTTCCCCTGATATTTGCCCTAAGTATATTGTCTGTTTCCAAAAATAGGCTAGCACTTTTAGTGCAATAGTGATTACTTCATTCTTATGGCAAAGATCTAGTAAGGCTAGACACTCACACCTTTCCAAGTAAGTTAATAAATATGTAAAATATGGTAACATATGCCCTTCTGATGTGTCCAGAGCGGTAGCAAACTATCTAGTAGGCAAGTCCTCAACCCCTTTGGGGGTCATTTTGACAGCTGAAAATAAATAAAGTAATGTGAATTTCAAAATCTGGTTCTTCTATCTTAAAGACTGGAGCACCCTCTTCAAAGTCCAGCCTTTAAAAATAGCAGGGCTAACACATTGTGATTGGTTCCATTAACAATGGCACACTTCTTGTAACAATATCGCAAGTTCCTGCAAAAATTCAGGAGAGGTGACAGGAGAGAGGAGAAAGAAGACAGAGATAAGAAGAAGAAGAAAGAACTTTTGAAGTTCTATTGTGTTTACTTTTTTAAACAGCACAGTCCTTGCATATTTACAATACTTAATAGCATTAGGTACTTTACTTAACTGGGCTTGCTCTCAGATAAGCACAGGGAGGATGCAGGCCTAAACTTCAAGCTTATACAGACTAGTCTGCAAGCCTAAACATACAGACTTGGGAGTATACATACAGACCTGAACTCAGTGGTTCTTACTTCTGAGTAAACATGCATAGGATATGTGAGTGTGTGTGTATCCATAGGATTGACAGATGTAGGACTGTACCCTAATTGCTATGTTAAATTGCTTTCTAGAGAATGCAGTATATATAGACAATGTCTTCAGGAGAGAAGACAGGGTTATCACCTCTGACAGCCATCAGATTGCTTTTTTTTTTTTTTTTTGAGGTTTTCTACCTCTAACAAAGGTAAAACTCATTCACTGCATTACTATTTGGCAAGCTTTAGCTAAAAGCCTGTGATAGGTTTTCCTTGGGGTCATCATAAATTGGAAACAACTTGAAGGCCCACAACAACAGCAACAATGTCAAAAACAACCCTATAGAGCACCTTAAAGTTTTTTCAGGGGTAACAATACTGAGATTCCTTGAGAAATTCAGTGTTCTCTACCTAAGAAAGGAGCTGTTAGCTTCACACTGGACAAGGACATCTGGATTGCAAGTGAAGTTATTTTTCTGTTGCTAATGGAGTTGCAGTTTTATTACCTGTCTTTTACTGCTCTTTGTTTCTAGTCCTCACATGGCCAATAAGAGGATTAGCGTCTGCCTGCATTGAAATCCCTCAATACTATCTTAACTGACAACATCTCAAACAGAAAGTAGGCCTGTATCTCTAATGTTGTCACCATTTTTCTCCTGTATAATTTTACACTTTTTTGCCTTATTAAGGAGCCAGTGAAGCTTCCACAGTTTGCATAATATATTTTATGCTTTGGAGTTGGGCCCCAAAGGGTATTGCTGCATGTGGATTTTGTATTTTATTGTATTTTGCTCCATGACCAACGTGACTACCCCTGAATATATTTTTTTCCTGACCTTACAGCAGTCAGAGTATACTTTGAGCAAAGAGGACGGGACAGCCAACATTCAAGTTTTGAAGCTATGAATTCCAGGCTTGTGCCCTTAATGAAGGCAGCAAATTCCTTTAGCTGTCTTTTAAAGCCTGTTTCCATTCCCTGTTCTTTGTGGTTTTCTTGGCCCCAATAAAGTGCAAGAAGGCAAAGAATAGCTCATGTTTGTGGGGATTTTCTTTTTCTTTCCTAAGTCAGCACCAAATTGAGTTCTTTAACGAGGATCACAACAGGAAGTTTAAAAAAGAAGAAGAAAAGGAACAAGTCTCCTTCGAAGACTGCAGTGGAATGAACATATTGAATAATCTCCCCTATGAACTTACAAACCAAGGACAGAATCCTGTAAGAACTTATACTTAACTAGGTAACATCTTCTGGCCTGACAGCCCCCTCCAAACCCTGACAGAAACATCATTCAACTATCAACTATATTCTTATTGGAAACTTCATTCAATCATCCTCTGATTGTCAAGAGAATGGCTCTTCTTCTTCCCATGCATCTGATCTCTGGTAAAGTAGCCTCGGGTGGGAATTAAGATCATAGCAATAATG
Source organism: Sceloporus undulatus (assembly GCF_019175285.1). NCBI lineage: Eukaryota > Metazoa > Chordata > Lepidosauria > Squamata > Phrynosomatidae > Sceloporus > Sceloporus undulatus. Next base: position 230,964,278 of record NC_056522.1, read on the forward strand.
TCAAAAACACAGGGGGGAAACCCCCACTTCTGGGCATCATTGGCACACGGTGTTTAGCTGTCCTGATGATAGCTGGCTTGAAGCTGCCTGGCTGTCCAGACATGGTCAGCTTCATGAGGCTCTAGGGGCGTGGTGTTTATACACTGCATGTTGCCGGAGTGTTTTCAAGCCGCAGTGGGGTGGGAAAAAAACAGCTTTTCACTGATCGAAAAAGAGCGGATTTTATCCACTCCTTTTGGGGCTAGCTTCAAGGTGGATTGGGGCCAAGGCATCTGTTTGCCATGGTCCCAATCTATCTTCAGAAGGGGCAGCTTCCTGCTCGTCTGTTTCCCCCCTTAGTAATGATCATGAATACAAAACAGTTACCTAACCATAACTGTTTCCTATTTATGATCACCACTTAGTCATGATTTTGACACTATTGCCATGATCATAACTTGCTTCACAACCTACTTTACCAGGCATCAACTGCATTGGGAAAAGGTGGGTCATTCTGCCAACAATCAGAGCACAGATGAATGATATTTCTATCAGGTTTTGACGGGTTAGACAAGGAGAAGTTACTCAGGGGACGTTCAGACCGGCCATTAAGGCAGGCCTGAAGGCAGTTGGGGCATGGCATCCATATGTCACATGCTCCAACTCTGCCCCCATTGTAGCGTGATGCCGCATGCTGCTCGACACAATGTGTGGCATTATGGCACTCCTCTGGCACTGTGTTTACACAATACAGCACCAAAAAAAGCACCTTAAATCCGCAGCACCACGGCAATCACACCCTTTCCAGGGCACAAAAAAGAACTGCTTTTTGTGGCTCCTTTTTGTGCCCTGGAAAGGCCAGATTAGGGCCACAGCATGCGGTTGCTGCAACCCCAATCCGGCACAGCTGGAGGCGGCTGCAGGACACCCATTAGGAATGGTCTGCACAGCCTCTTAGGTATGAGCTAATACAGGATTCTGGGCCAGCTCTGCTACAATAAATGAAACCAAAAGAAAACACTGATGTCACTAAAACAAATTCCTTGTTCCTAGCCAGTTCTAGCACTAGCACACACACACACACACACACACTCACACACCTTTTTAAATAGATTTCTAGCATGTGCTCTGCTCTATTTTAAAGGGCCAAACTAGAATTCAGAACCACCATCTAGAAGCTGGCACACATTTCATTTTCTACCATTTCTTCTTACAGCATGTCAAGAAAGAACATAATTATTTGAGGCAGCTGCACACTAATCTTCAGTTCAATAACCTCTTTGCTGTCAGGGCCAACTTTTTTTCCCCTAAAGCTGTGTTGCAGTTAATTTTGAACTCATCAAGAAGTATGATTAGTGCAAATTATTCTTTCAAAGCACATTATCTTCCAGATTGAGAACATAATGGCAACTTGCCCAGCTCTGTTGTATCTTGATTCAAACATACCGTCTTCTCCTCATCCACTGACCCTAAGTAGTCAGCAAATTGCAAGACCTATTATCCCTATTTTTTCAGATCCCTAATAAGATCCAAAATATATGCCCTGAGGTCACAAAGCTATTACCCTTGTTCCATATTTATTGATTTCCCTAAACAGTTCCTGGTCTATTAAAAAAAAACTTAAAATACTGTCAAGACATTCTTCCCTTATAAGGAATTGGTCAGGAGCTGGTTCAAGCTTAAGGTAAATAGATTGCTGAGGCATCTCAAACTCCCTGCAAATTCTCATAATTACTTTAATGTCACCTGGACTTTCTGCCCTCTTGTTCATTCATTTGAGGAACCCTGATAATCTCCTTTGCAAGCCACTATGTACATCTTTCCTCACATCTCTCACAGTCAAGATGTCTTACTTAGTGTGGAACTATAGAAATTATTGAATTAATCCAACTCTCATTTATATCTCAGTGCCAAAGGCACAGACAAACAAAGGGATGCAGGGACTATAGTCTAATACATTTCCTCCTGTGCCTCTTTCTCAAGAGTAAACTATTACTCTGAGGTTAGCTTGGAGAGAAACTCTCCTTTTCAACTGTTCTATGTTTTAGAAACAATTTCTATAATGACTAGTGCTGTCACTATAGTTTTGGGATCATTCAGCATTCAGTGTATTGTATCAGTTGTCACCATATTCATATGAACTAGAGCTGCCTCATTCAGCAGCTTCAAATATGGACTGACAGGCTCATAGTAATCCAGCTGGCAAAAAGTGTCATAAGCAATCCTAGCTTACAAAAGGAAGACTTGCTCTGATCCCTCCAATAAGCACAAGATTCAGTCCTGTGACTACTATCTCCCAGTTTAGCTACTATTCCCCTTAAGTTCTTCCTCATTCATCTGTTCTATCTAACCTGTTTTCAATAGCTTCATTTAAATGGTACTTTCAGATTGGCAAAGTTAAAGTATGTTCCATTATTAATTAGCCCCCTGGGCAAATCTGAAACTAGTGCCACTTGACAGAAATTAAATAAAAGCTTAGGTAACTCTGGACAGCTGCTTTTTAAAATGTGGAGTGGTTTCACATCCTACACAGTTGGCTGGCAGATGGCTATCAAGTAGCAATAACTGTCAGATGCAATAACTGTACAGACAGTAATAATTACATGACACATTTAAATCTTGGCCATTTAAAAGTAACTCCAAATGGTTACTCCCATGGAAAACAATTTATTTGCTTTCATTGCATCATTTATTTCATTTTGTTGCTTTCGTTTATTTGCTATTTCATTGCAGAAATGAAAGAATAAGGTGTTGTCATAAAGGCTTTTAAGGGCATGTGTTTTAACATACCTTCACTGAAAACCTTGTGGTTTTGCCTTTTAGACCTTGTAATTTCTCAGTGATTAAAAAGAAAAAAGGAAGATGGAAGCATTTCTTTAACTAATTATGCATCTACACTGGAGAATTAATGCAGTTTGGTGCTGTTTTAACTGCCATGGTTCAATGTTATGGAATTCTGGGATTTGTAGTTTTGTGAGATGTTTAGCTTTCTCTGCCAGAAAGAGCTGGTGTGGAGACTCAACCAGCCTTGTGAAGTCCTTCTGAGTCAGCAGACAAGCAAAAGCAAAAGATCCTCTGTGCCATCTACTTCTTCCTCATCCCAAGGCGATCTTTCAGAGGTGCTGCTGGCATTGCAAGATGAGCTTGGACAGATGAGTTCTGACTCTGAGAGAGTGTGTTCCACTGTCAAAACAGCTCTTACCACCAGGAAGTTCTTTCTAATGTTTAGCTGCAATCTCTTTTCTTGTACAGTAGCTTGATTCCATTGCTCCATTTCCTAATCTCTAGAGCAGTGGTTCTCAACCTGTGGGTCGTGACCCCTTTGGGGGTCAAACGACCCTTTCACAGGGATTGCCTAAGACCATAGGAAAACACATATTTCCAGTGGTTTTAGGAACTGAGACAAAAATAATTTTATGGTTGGGGGGGTCACCACAACATGAGGAACTGTATTAAAGAGTCATGGCATAAGGAAGGTTGAGAACCACTGCTCTAGAGCATCAGAAAACAAGCATGATATGTCTTCTACATCCTTTCAAATATTTAAACATGGCTATCATGCCACTCCTTAATCTTCTCTTCTCCAGACTAAATATACCCAGCTCTCTAAGCCACTCCTCATAGGGCATGGTTTACATAACTTTCACCATTTTGGTCACCCTCCTCTGGACACACTCCAACTTGTCCACATTTTTCTTCAATTGTGGTGACTAGAACTGGACATAATATTCCAAGTGAGGTCTAACTAAACCATAACAGAATGGTACTATTACCTCCCTTGATCTAGACACTATACTCCTACTGATGCAACCTAGAAGTGCACTGCCTTTCTTTCTTAGCTGCTGCATCACATTGCTGATTCATGTTAAGTCTGTGGGCCACTGAGGTTGACTATCTTCACCGCAGAAATAATTCAATTTGATACCACTTTAACTATCATGGTTCAATGCTAAGGAATGCTGGGACTTGTAGTGTTGTGCGATATTTAGCCTTCTCTGTCAGAGAGCTCTGGTGGCACAACAAAAGCCAGGATTCCATAGCATTCAGCCATGGTAGTTATAGTGTTGTCAAACTGCATTATTTTAGCAGTGCAGATTAGACTTGAGATAGACTCTTATCCTTAGGTGTGGTGGAAGGTTTGGTTGTATCTCCAGTGTTGAAAGAATCAACCATTAGGCTGGAAAGTTTTTGTACAAAGAATAGTTGAATATATCAGTTTATCTTCTCTGTCTGACAGCAAAATGTCTTGGGACAGGTCCAGCAATAGCATTAGTCAAACACACTTGATTTATAGAAGGTCACAGATCTAATCTCTGGTGTTTCCAGTCAAATGGAACCAGGAGTGGGTGATGGCAGAAAAAGACCAGAAGAAACCTTGAAGAACTACTTCCATTTACTAATACAGACAAGCCTGGACCCAAAGTTGGTCTTCCTATTTTAAAAAAGCAGAAGGCAATACTAACAGAAGACTATATACAAACTCACAAAATTAAGGTTCTATTGGTCCAATGTCTTTTGAAGTTTACAAGCAAAATAAGAACGTCTTCACATGTTTATTGATTGTTAAATTTTATTTTATTTTTAAAAAGGTTTTGATTAAAAGCCCTTTTTATGAAACATGTGCTTAAGCCACCTTTGGGGGGCTTAAGCACATGAAAACTTACTTCTTCCTTTGCTTGTGCATCCTAGACATGCTTTTCAATATCGGTTTGTGATTTTGAGGTAAACAGGGCCATATCAAAGGGAGGAAAAGAATACCACTAATGTGCACAGTAACAAAACTTCTTGGCACACAATAGTATCCTAAAAACTAGCCACAGGACAATTAGCAAGGGCAAAAGTAATGCAGCTGTATGCTAGTGGGGCAAAAATGGAAAACAAGAGTCCCTTGCATGGCTAAAGACCCAACTTATTCATAGGGACAAGCAACAAAGCAGAGAAGATCCTACAGTTGGTCCTCCCTATGCACAGATTCTTTATCCACGGATTCAAGCATCCATGTTTTGAAAATATTCAAAAAATATTTAAGCAGACCTTGATTTTAGATAAAGTCTAATATCAGTAGCTTAATTCTACTACATCATTGTATTTAACAAGACTTGAGCATCCACAGATTTTGGTATCCACAGGGGAGCCTGGAACCAAACCCCAGCAGATACCAAGAGCCCACTGTACTTGTAACAGCTTTGGTAGCTGAGGCCATGGGCAACAATACTCCAGGAAGGTATAAATTCCTTCCTCAAGGACTGGATGGCACCAGATTCTTTAAAAGAGGTTTTCATTAGGTCACCCTCACTCATGAAGCAGCCTAAAACAATCTCAGAGGATGTAAACAACTATAAACTATTGGCCATTGTTCAACTGAAAATTTCAGCTGGTCCAAAACACAGAAACAATATTCCAATACAATCCTATTACGATAAGTTTTGTGATTTGTACCTCCACTTTATTTCTGGTCCCAGTTCAAAAAGCTGGTGATATCTCTGAAAACCCTGAAAGGTTTGCTGTCACATTATCTGCCTTCTCCTATTTATGTTTCCTTGTATGATATACCCACTGAATGTGCTACAGGAGGTGACAACCAGCTAAGGGGCTTTTTCAGTAGTAGTGCCCAGAGTACAGAATGTGCTTTCCAAAATAAGATTGCCCAGCCCCTATATTATGATTTTTTTCAGTAACAAATGAAGACCTTTTTACTTTTCCAGATCTTGGGGAAAAAATCAGTAACAAAGATCAGTAACAAAGATCTTGGAACTATTCATTCCTTCCCTTGATGGATTTTAGTGCTATTTGTGTATTGATTTTATAGATTACTATGGTAGTTTTATAGTGATTTTTAGTGCTTTTAGATCTTATGTAATTCTCTTTAGTTCCATCTCTTGTATTCTGTTTTTCTTAAAGCTTTGTGAATTGCTCAGAGGATGTGGTGAATTAGTTTGAAAAAAGTGCCATCAATCAGTCAGTCAATCAGTTAATCTCCCTTAATCTAGAGGATTTGGGGATCCACCTGAAATTCAGCAAGCAGAATGTACTGAAGGTCAATTTTCAGTATTATACTACCCTGACTGAGAACCAGGCAGAGTAGTGATTTGAATGTTGGACTAGAATCCCAGAAAACATGGGTTCAGTCTCTATTCAGCCATGGGAACCCACTCAGGCTGCATTTGCACTGCAAAAATAACCCATCTTGACACCACTTCAACTGCTATAGCTCAGTGCTGTGGAATTTGGGGTATTGTAATTTGTTGTGGCAACAAAGCTTTCTGACAGAGATGGATAAATTCTCATAAAACTGCAGTTCCCAGAATTCCATAGCATGGAGCCATGGCAGTTATAGTGGATTATGGCAAGTCACACTCTCTCAGCCTCAGAGAAAGTCAGTGGCAAAACTCTCTGGAGAAATGTTGCCCCTCCCCAATAAAAAAACCAGTGAGAGTGTCACCATACGTCAGAGATGACATGAAGGGTGATAACAACAACTCTGAGCAATGTACAGCTTTTTTGTTGTTCGTGAAGTTGAAGGCTTTCTCTGAAGATGCCATCCACAGCTGCTGGTGAAATGTAGGAATAAACTCTTCTAGAAACTATTTTTGTTGTTTGTTTGTTTGCTACCAGGCTATCGCAAAGGTTGATGCTACACATCTTTATTACCATGTGTACATTAATACTGGGCTGCTTACAGTCCATAATAATTCACCAGGGGAAATTCTGCTCTCATAGTCCAGTATAAACTTGGTTTTCCTAAGGAATGGCCAACACCGGTTTCTTGTTCACCCACTAATGCCTGAATCTGTGAGCACTGCAGCACGACTGAAATGCTTGTGCTTCCTGAATAACCACATTTGGTTCATGATCACGGCTGTTATTTCTACATAGTAGAGTTCTACCTCGCTAGTATATACAGATGACATTTTTAGAGCCATTTCTGATTTTAAAGTGCTTGCTTATGGGAATGTGCCAACCAGCCTCATCCATGAAGAAAATTATAACATCAGAAGGATTTATACCGAGTTCCTCCTTGGACTCTCTTGTACCTGTGTTGGACTCAATAGTAAGCACAGTAATAAGTCCTTCTGATGGACTTATTTTATGGGCTTACCATTTTCATCACTGGAGAGCCATCAATAACTCACAGAGCATTTGGCTTTGCTTCCAGCTATGCAGGCGAATCAGAGTCAACATAAACACTGTCTATTGGAAACATGCTTTGTGGACGTAAAGACAAATATTTGGCTTACAGCAACAATTGTGAAAATGTTTCATGAGAAAGTTCTTTTGAGGCTGGTGAGGCAGCTTGAATGTGAGAAGTATACAAAGATCTGTTAAGCAGTGAAACTTGTGAAGTTTATTAGCCAATCTACACTCTGGCTCAGAGTTAAGATGAATTGGTTTCCTTTGTTCCACTCTTACAGAACATAGAGTTTTCCTGCTGTATATATTTTTGCCCTTGGCTATTCTTGGAAAAAAAACAGTAGTGATCAAGTAGAGACAAAATAAAGTCAGATAAAATTAAACTGCCCCAGGATAGCAGGGGTAGTCCAGCAGGTAAAATTCTTCACGTAAAGATAGCTTCTGGGCTATCACTTACGAGAAGAAGGATGCATTTATAACAAATATAAGTGAAAACATAACTACATTGTATATTTGATACAATTATCAGAATGTAATGTCATTTCATTGCAAGATTCTGTCTTTTCATGTTTAGCTGTAGTTTCTAAGATTGCCTGTCTTCATTTTCAGGTGTAAAGATTTTGTCTTCTCCAAGAAACACTAAGGTGGCGTTCCCACTGGCCTAAAATGTGGATTAGGATGCAAATTACGGGGGCATCATTCCCATTTAACCCCGAATCCGATCCGCATTGCCCCGGAATTGTTCCCATTCAGTTTTGAATCTGATTCGGGTTTTATTGTATAATCCGGATTATATGCCTGTAAACCGGTTTAAAAAACAGTAGGTTTTAACTCAGATTATTTTTGCTCCTGGGGTCTGATTCACGGTATCCGAATGGGAACGACAAGGGTGTCTGATTCGGGAACCTGGAGATGGGAGGAGCAGTGCTCAAGAGGCTGGCCTGGGGTGTCACCCTCTTTGTTCTCTTTCTGTATTGCCAGCACCATTTTCTTCCATTTGCATAGCCTTTACCCCGGTGGATTGCAACCTCCCCTCTACTCCACATTCATAGGCTGATGTGTGAGGAGAGCCACTGAACAACATTTTTAACTATTATTCTTTTCTTTTTTTGCCTCTGCCTGAGCCCCTGAGCAGCAGATGGGCTTTGTAGGACATGCCCTTGATCCGATTTCCCAACCCTGGGCTTTGGATGCAGAGTCTCTCTCCACTGAAACAGTACGTTTTGTGTGTGTGTGTGTGTGTGTATAATCCAACCCTGGGCTTTGGAGAGTCTCTCTCCACAGAAACAGTACATTTTGTGTGTGTGTGCGCGCGCGCGTGTGTGTGTATGTATTCCAACCCTGGGTTTTGGATGCAGAGTCTCTCTCCACTGAAACCCACTGCCTTCTCCCTCTTGATCCAATTTTCCAACCCTGGGCTTTGGATGCAAAGTCTCTCTCCACTGAAACAGTGGGTTTTATATTTGTGTGTGTGTGTGTGTATTTCTAAAGTAAATTATAAAGTGTAACAGAAATTTCAGGAAACTTAGATTTCTAGGATTAGCAGATCAAGGAATTCGCAAGAGGACCTAGTAATTGAAAATCCATAAGTTTATTTCCAATTGTCGACAAAGGAAAACATTGAACTCAGTGGAATTCAAGTTCCAAAAGCTGAGAACCCCGAACAAGACAAAATGGCTCTTTTTATATTATTCAAGACATAGAAGCTTCTTCAATACACCTGATTGGCTAATTACAATTTAAACATACAGAATTCTTACAATCAGAACAGAAATACATGCATACATTAAAACTGCATCATCACTCCTTACCCCCTCCTGTAGGAATTCAGTGGAATTCATCTTAACCTTGCTTCTGAATGTCTTTATCTCAGTAGTTTATGTTATGTCTTTCTACTGGTGCCAGCTTCCATCTAGGTCAAGATGCACTCACTATTCCTTTCCTCTAGTAACTCCAAGCCTTTATTTCAAAAACCATCTCTCTGGCTGACAAAGGTGACTCCATCTTTCTATAGTTTTTATATTTCAACAAGGAATTTCCACCACATTCCCCCCTTTTGATGCTTCATCAATATTCATATTGCATGATACTATCAACTATTAACTATGTTTATATGACACTCTAAACTCAGAACAAAACAAACCTGTCTAGCAGTTACCAAAATATTAATATTCTTACCATCACCAGGCAATAATATCTTCCAGGCGTCCAATTTCAGAAAGACAGTGTATAGCATTAATTAAACACACATATTCTCATTGCTTTTGTTGGATCTGATTCTCTGGAGTTTACTCTGGACACCAAGCTAATCTTCTAATAGTGATGTATTGTATATTTGTTTCATGATTCAATAGGAAAACTCCACTATAAAGAATATTGTATCTGCTGTCAGAATCACCTCTCATTGAGAAACTATAATTTTTAGCCTGATGTTACAGACTCTTGCCAAGCAACTGTTACTATACTTCTCTGGACTACTCTCATAACAGAATAGGAATGCCCAGGGTGTCGCCATGTTTCAGATGTTCTTCCACTCCAGGGGCATCTTCCATCTCACGTTTCCTCAGGGAGATCACTATGGAATAGCTCTTGTTGTGTAATGCCATTTAATCAGACTAGATCTGGCCTTCACACTTTAAGACTATCTCCAGATGTATAAAAGTCTCCCTCCTTTCAAAGAGCGTCCTGAGAAAAAAACTTACCATGCTTGACTTGAATTTTATGCCAATTCCACAGTTAACAATAGGAATCCTGACGACAAACACAATTATGTCTTTGATCATGGAGCTTGATGAGCTTATTTTTTCTTTTCAATAGGATTGTTTTATTAACTTTATTGTGAAAATCATATGTTTATTGCTTATGTCAGGAACATATGTGCATGTATATGTAGGCTTATGTTTTGGGATGTGATTTGATTTGAGAATATGTATGATTGAACTTTATCACTTTTAGCATTAATTACTTATAAAAATCTCAGACAACAAACAGAAACATGAATAAAGAACACAAACAAGGAATATAGACAAGAAAAAGAGGCAATGTCTCTGGAAAAAAATAATATTTTGATGGAGCTTCAGCTCAAACTTGATTGAAGTCCAACATGGTGCCCATTTCAGCTTCCGGGGTGTGAAAATGGGACATGCACCTGTATGTGTATTCTTTTTATTATTTTTGTGTATCACTTATAACAAACATATAGGAAATCATAAAAGAGAAAAGGAGTGATAGAGAGCATTTGAAATCTTTCTTTCAGAGGAGCTGGCGTAGAGCACCTGAAGTCCTGGAAAGGTGCAGCCTAGCTTTTCTTGATTGATGGCAAAGTAGAGCCCACTCAGCTTCCGGTTGTAATTGGGGCTTAAACTTCGCTCCTCTTGTCTGTGCCCCCCCTTTTCCCAGGCAAAGGAAAAGCAAAAAACTGAAAAATACTAATTGACAAGTTATTAGAATGTTATGAATACATTAAAGGTATACTTTAACCACATTTCATTAACTCTCCTCTTATAGGCTTTGTTAAGATATTTCTCTTCTAGAATTTATGTCTCACTGCTAACTCTAACTAACAACAGACCCCTGGATCATTCTTGGGTCACCCTGAGCTCTTTATGCTTTAGGTTTTTATCTATGCCTGCATCTTTGGACCTTTTTTGAATGCTTTTTTTAAAAAAACAACAACAACATATGTAACCTTAATTTTACAGACTGCATTTATATGTACATGCTGAATATGAAACTTCAACTCTGACCCCATGTACTCACAGCTTTATCTCATTTCAATCCACAACAGTTTGACAACAGAACAGGGAACAGGAAAAACAAAACTATGATAGAGTGACTTCTTTGCTTTTTACTCAAGACTCAAAAAAATCAGTTCATGCTCTTTTTTAGTCACTCCTCTCAGGCCAAAATGATATATTCTAGCTTGGAATTAGGATACAATTTCACACATGCTGGCTTGAATTTAACTTGATTAATTTTGATTACGTCTGGCAGTGGAAACCAGAATTTGAATCTGTAAAGTGTTTCCAAATTTTCTCTTGCTGCAATATAGTAGAATACCAATTTCTTTAATACTTTCATATCGTCCTTATTCCATTCCAGAACCACATAATAATTCAACATAGGATCAACTGGCTCGCCATGTTATTTTTTCAAAATAACAAAAATTATAAATTTCAAAGAGTGTGAATCAAATTGACAATCACTAATTAACCAGAATATAACAATTATATTCTGGATCTCTGGGTTCCAAAATCACAAAAAGACACTTCGGGTGCTTTTAAAAATACATTTAGATATTATAAAAATAAAATAAAAATTCAAGCTAAAACAATATACAAAATCAAAAACCTCTTGGATGGGCCATTCTCAAAACTTAAAAATATCTCAGCATCTGTTATAACAAAAAATCATTTCAAAAACTTTAGGCCAAAAATTTAAAACAAAAAAAACAAACAATTATTGCAGTCAATAATCAAGAATCAAAACAAATCAAAATATGCAAGAGCAAAATTAAAAATTAAAACCAGGAACCAAAAAAAAAATGATTTAAAACAAGCCAATTTAACATGACATTGGCAAGACTTTGCAGACATCTTTGAGCTCAAAAATACAAAAGCTAGCTCATGATATGGCCTCAAAAATTAGCAGTTGAAATAAGCCAAAATAAGCACACAATATTCAGAAAAAGCAAAAATTCAATAGGCCAGGAAACAGGCCAGGAAACTCATGGATCACAACTTAAAACTCAAAAAATAAAAAAATACAAAAGCTAATTCTAGCCAGGCAGCAAAACTGCATGACCTCAGGCGAATGTTCATGATTGCAACAGCTGTTTCAGCCTAGCACAGCTATAGCCTTACAAAACCAAAACATCCTACCTTTTCCCCAAGCTTCAAAAGAATTCAGGCCTAACAACACTAATCCTATCAACTTTAATTGGAAAAATAATTTAGCTGGATTGCCAATCAGAAGATTGCAGGTTTATAATTCAAAAACCCCAAAAGCACAATGCTCCAAAACAAAAAATTTCTTTGATCTTCACTTAAAAACAATTGCATTTAAAAAACATATACAAATTCCCAAAGGCACAACTTAAACTTCATTTTAAAAACCCATGAGAGCATCTTGAGGCCAGAAAATAAAAACAAAATATTGAGCAAAAAACTGCTTGCCTGTAAATTAAAAAATATCAAAAACACACACACTTTTCATTCAAAGAAAAACAAACCAGCTTAATGCAATCTCTTCTCAAAAACAAGCTTCTTCAGAGATCACCCTTAACAAGACAGTTACTATTTTTTCATCTAAGTCTAAAGCACAACCTCTATTCTTTTGCCTTTAAAAATAGTCTACAAAAATCTCAGCCAGAGGGGAAGAGAAAAAAAACAAGCTTACAACACTTTGCTGCCCCATCTCTTTAGCCACAGCCAGGAAAAAAAACCTCACAAACAATGTAGCCAACAAGCCTCGAAGATAATTCCCCAAACGTTTGGCCAAAACTCACCAAATACTTAACTTTCAAAATTACTATTAAAACCAATCACCAAAATCACACCAAAGGCTCTGAAAAGTTGGTGTGAAAGTCACCACATTGGCAACACGAAACTCCATTCCAGGTTTTCTTTCCAACATAGCTTCTACTATTGCTTTACCTTAGCCAAAGGAAAAGTTTTAAAATGCAAACCATGGGTTTCCCTGACCCCCCTTTGTCTCTCTAACTCCAGCCAGAACTCAAACCACTTTGTCCTTCTGCACCAAACTCATTTCTAAATCTTTCTCAGCCACTTAAACATACTCAAACCTTCTACAACATGCTTGAGCCTTCAATTTCACAACACAAACCTTGTTTATACTTTCCTCTGTAAACATTTTCCAACCATTATCCACTTGCTAACTCGACTCAAACTTTCAACTTTCACACACCATCATTTCACATCCTCATACCTTCAAACACTTTTTTTTATCTTTCTCACAATTTTCTCCACTCTTAGATAACTTCCAACCACCGTCCAGTTCACAAAATCAGGCCACAGCTGAAGCATACTAGCTAAGCTTAAAACTCACTATTTTATTACTATGCCATAACAACAACACTATAAAGCACTTATTTCTGCCCATCTTCTTAAAACTTTCACTGACAAAAGAATTTGCAATGTCTTTGGGAAGGCACAGGCTTAATATTCAATTTAGATTTTCTTTTGGCTTTAAATGGGTATGCATTCAAATTTAGGGCAGAACTTTCCCAAAGGCACTGATCATTTAAAATCATGAAAAACCTCAAGTCAAAACACCAATTTCCCCAAAATGTATCCACAATATACACAAAGGCAATTTCCAATTTTTCCAAACAACAAGTTTCTATCTCTGGGTTGCTCCTGACCACTATCTAACACACAAAGCTAATTCAGAATCCTCTTTTCTTGTCATGTGGGGGCCTTCTTCCCTGATTTGCACCTCTCTCTACAGAGTCTATCTCTATCCTTTCTATCTCTTCCACAATCTGGGCCAAATCAATCTGGATCTTGAACACAGCTTCTTTAATACCAGTTAATCTCTCAACAACTTTTTTAATTTATGAAAAAAAAATTCATCTGTAGTTCCAAACCCACTGTAGAAATAATACAGTTTGAGACCCCTTAACCTGCCCTGGCTCAGTACTAAGGAATTATGGGAACTGTTGTGTTTGTGAGACATTTATCCTCTTCTGCCAGAGTGCTGGTGCCATAATAAACTACCATTCCCAGGATTCCTTAGCACTGAATTATGGCAGTTATATGGGGAGACACAGAAGAGCAAGGGGTTTAGGATGAATAGAGGCTCCTTCTAGTCTGGGGAGACACAACAGAAGAGTCTTGGATGCAGACGATTTTCATTGGCTGCCCCCCCCCCCCAAAAAAACCCAAGACTTGTGATGTCTGAAGCCTATGCGCTTGGTTGACAGCTTGCTGACACAAATGGGAACGGGGAGCAAATTAATCCACTTTAAAATAAAGTGATTTAAAATAAATGGGAATGAAAACAGGGTCTAAATGAATCGAGATAATTTGCCCCTTTTTGTAATGGAAATGATGGAAAAAATTCGAATTATTCCCGGAACATAATCAGAATCAGAATCGCGCCAATATAATCCGTTTTATCTTGCCCTAAAGTCCATTCATGTCCCCTAGGTGGAAAGTCTATCAGTCATAGAAAACAACTGTTTTGTATTTACAGATGTTAACAATTGGTTCTATTAGCTTGTTTACAACAGTTTTGATTTACAAGTTAGAGGCAAAGCCTCAGTACAGAAAAACTGCAATCTTATGCATATACTTAATTGAGGACTAATTTCCATTTTGAACTTAATTACTTACAGTAGTTCAGGAGCTGAATAATTAAGGCAAGCAAGATGTTTGCACGGTGGCCTGTAGATAATCCAGGACAAGGTGGAGCAAACAACTTTCCACTGGCTACTTTCTTACTGGCCTCTTGTAAAAATTACTTCACACCTATTGAAGGTGTGGACACAGTTGTAACACCTTGTAGTATTTCTTTATTTAGTTCTGTAGGTTTAAAGGTAAATATTTAGTGTGTGAGATGATCTTCCAACTTTCAATGCAAGGCACTATATGTGAGCAATAAACATCAGAAGCACAAAGAAAATATAGGTGGCATGACAGAAGTACTTGTGAAATGGATCTAGGGTTCTTGTTAGATCACAAATTTAACATGAGTCAACCGTCAAAAATCCATCAAATAATGATACCTTTATTGGCCAAGCAAAACAATATACATGTTGCAAGCTTTCAAAACTTCACTGGCCTCTTCATCAGGCAAGGTATTATAAATCAAACAAGATTTGAAGATGTTAGTCATAGTCCTGCATTTTGCTGTTTCTGTTCTTAATTAAGATGCTATGGAGGGGCATATCTTGCAGGCTGGCCCTGTGTGTTGGCCATTTAGTAAATTCAATTTAAAAAATCCACCAAATAGTGATACCTTTATTGGTCAACCAAAATGCACAATATACATGTTGCAAGCTTTCAAAATTTCACCAGCTTCTTCCTCAGGCAAAGTGTTACAAAACCAAACAGGAGGAAAAAAATTGAAGGTGTTGGTCATAGAGTCAACAGTGTGCAGTATCACAATAAAAGCCAATGCAGCTTTAGGTTGCACTAATAGAACTATAGTGTCCAGATTAAGGAAAATAATAGTACCATTCTAGTCTCCTTGATTAGACCTCACCTACACCTACAATATTGTATGCTGTTCTAGGCACTATAGTTTAAGAAGCACATTTCATAAGCTCGAAAGTGTCCAAAAGAGGGCAAGAAAATGATGGAAGATCTGAAAACCAAGCCCTATGAGAAAGTGTTTGGTAGTTTTGTGTGTGTGGCCTAGAGAAGAGCAAATTCAGATAATATGATAATCCACCTTTTAATATCTGTTTGTATAACATGGTCTTCTGCTGCTCCAGAGGGCAGATGGATTCAGATTAAAAGAAAGGAGATTCTGACTGAATATTAAGAATAATTTCCTGATGGTAAGGATTGTTTGGCATGGAATAGGCTACTAAGAAGTTGTTGGATCCTGGTTCGTTGGAAGTTTTCAAACAGGTCAGATTGTCATCTCTCAGGAGTGTTTTAACAGTGGATTCCTGCACTGGCAGGAAGTTCAACTAGATGGCCCTTAAGATCCCTTTCAGTGCTCTAATTCTATGATTCTATGACTATTTGCAAGTCAAGAAGCAGATGGTGTCACAGTATTTTGGAAGACCTTCTTTATTCATGAGCAACAACTGTCAACAGCATAACATAGCACCTTGGGGTTGCTATACAGACCAAACCAACCCAGGTCTAAAGGGATTGTGGAGAAAGCCACAGATAACCAAGGAGAGAAGGGAACTATTATCACCGTTCAGTCAAGTGTCTTAAAAAGATAGTTTTTAAAAATAATTTTGTAGACATGAGCCTACAAACAGTACTTATGTAATTCAGTGTTAATGGAAATTATATATATATATATATAATTTCCATTAACACTGAATTACATAAGTACTGTTTCATTCAAACAACCTGCTTCATGGTAGTCCTTACATTATTATTACTTTTTAAAAGATTGTCATGCCAAAAACTCTTGTGTGTTAATGGCTGGCTTGTTGTTAAGTCCAAAACATCAGATATAAACAGATTCCATATTCCTGCAAAATTGTCTTCTGCTATTTCTCCACTTGCCCCTTGAGTTTTTATTGTCAATTGTTCAGCTAGAGAAGCCAGATCATATTCCCTTAAAATAACAGGTCACATACACTACAGCCCCCCTCCACAAACATGGCATAACAAGGAAACATGGGTTAGTTTTAGACCTGTCATTATGGATTCAGAATCTCCTATAGGCAAATGAGATCTCATCATAAAACAAATGGATTTGGTAGCATCTTTGAGACTAACTGAAAGAAAGACTCTGGTAGCATGTATTTTTGTAGACTTGAATGTACTTCCTCAGATGCATAGGAAGGAAGTACTGTAGACTCATATCTACAAAAGTTCATGCTACCAAATTCTTTCTTTCAGTTAGTCTCAAAGGTACTGCCAGATCTCTTGGCATGGCTATGTCTTTGAATTGATAAGGAGCCTTGGTGGCACAGTGGTTAAATGCTGGTAGTGCAGCCAAAATGTTGTGAGGTTGATGTTGCAGGGCTCCAGGTTGGCTCAACCTTCCATCCTTTCATAGGTCAGTAAAATGAGTACCCAGCTTGTTGAGGGCAATTGGCTAACAGATTGTAAACCACCTAGAGAGTGCTTAGCACTATAAAGTGGAATAAAAATGTAAGGGCTATAAGTGTTATTGCTGGAAAACAAATGAAACATTAAACAAGCATGTGAATACAAAGTGAAACACTTTCAATAGTTCAGAAGAAAAGCTTCCCCCAAACTAGCACAAGTACAGTACGAACTTTGCAGCAATAATTACAAATCCTTTCTAAACTCAAAGACATCTAAAGAGAGCTGACAAAATATATACTTTACAGATTTCCTAAAGAAATACCAAAATGCCAGATGATCCTATCTGACCCTTGTTTAATAGTCCCTTTATTAACAACAATATTTTATTTAAAAAAATATTGTCAAAGGACATAAGAAACAAAAGGTTACCCAGTGAATTTGTGGCTGAGAAGGAATTTGCACCCAGGTCTCCCAGATATATTCTAGTCCGCAATGTTTCAATTGGTACAGTTTTAACCATTCAATAGGAGCAGCAGGAAATCCACTGCAAACACGACATGTTAAGATGAGTTTGTTTTCTGCTAGTTCAGAATAATTGAGTTTAAGATTCAGAATCTGTCCCAGCTCTTAATTATACAGATGTTGAATATAAGCTGTTTAGTTAATTCATTGATTTTGAAGCTGTTCACAATGCATAGCCTGATTCAAAAAGATGTTGATGTTACATAAGATGTTTGTTCAATTTCTCTAGCAGCCTATTTTTCTGGAAGGTTCCCCATTGTTGTTGTCTGCAGGAGGCCTCCTCATCTCCTAGTTTAACTGGAATCTAGTTCTTCAATCATTCAACTGAACAGTTCCCTCACACAATGCAGACTAACAAAAGGCATCCCCTGGTGTCACATGTTGTTTGCTTCTGGAAAGCAACCTTTTGATTTCACATTTTAAACCATTTTATGTAACTTTCTTATACTGATAGTGCTTGTCCTTTTTGATCTCCCTTTCTCTCTGACTTATTATATGTTAATCACTTTCTGTTTGCTTTCAAATAAATGACTTAACATCACAACACATGGATTTTAACTGGAGAACATACTAGTGATAGAAATTTTGTGGTGACAGATGTTAATGGAAGACCTAAGAGCTATTCTATATTAACCTAAAACAGCAAATACTTAAGAGATTTGCCCACGACAGAAAAAGATCTACACCTGTATACTTAAGAGGACTTACTCAAAAAATCTCTGTTAATACTTGCCAGTACAAATTATGTTCCATCTTCATATGTCTGGGCATGAGAGGCTGACCTTGGACTAAAAGCAGGAACAGATCAATGGGGGAAAATTTTGAATTTCTGATAATATGTACATAAACCTATTAGAAATACAGTATCAAAAAGTGGAGTTAGTACATAGTGCTTGCCACAGTGCAAGGAGATATGCACACCATAGTCTGAAGTACTGGAAAGCACGTGAAACCAGTGGTAATCTTTTTTGCTATCAAGGAGCAGCTGGGTGTTGTATTACCTGCTGTGCTGACAATGCTGGGAGGTGTTTTAGTGTCACTGTGCATCTACTGCTTAATGAGGAGACAGAGCCTTTCCTATCACCAGAAAGCTTTTCTTCTCAGCAGCCAATACAAGTGAACCAGGTTTCACAAGACTGGCAAGTAACAATCAAGAGTGGTACAGTCCAACAATATAGTCATCCACATTGTGTTCTGTTACCACCCTCTCCATCATTGGCATCCACACTATGCAGCCTCAGACAATCCCCTGCCATGATCAAGTGTAATGGCCGGGCTACACACGCACCCTTGCATGCTGTTAAATGATGGCAACTAAACAGGGATTTCTGTTTCTGCCACAAGAACCCTATGTTGTAGATCTGGCCTGCAGGATTCTGGCTCCCCACTCGTATCTTACACATGAGATCAACACTCTTTGTACAGTGAGCTTTGGGTCTATGCACATAAAGTTGTGCTCACAGTGTCAAAGCATTGCTTATGGTCAGGACTGGGTCTGCTCCTGCTGACCTAACTGTCCCTTCATGTGTTTATAGCCTAGGCACTTGAAAGCTGTGAACAAGGGTAATGCTGTTCAGTAATCAGTTGATGCATCAGATGTCTGTCATCTCAAAGGTACTTCAAGAGGAATCAAATGATAGGTATCTGTCAATCAGTCTCACACTGAGTCCCCTATTGATTGATATAGTGATGGCCATCAGTCAATCACTCTGACTGCTATGTCAACAATAGAAGGGCATGATTTAGGCTCTTACATAAATAAGCAAATAAATAAACTCTTCTAGAACATGGCCACATAGCCTGAAAAACCACAAAAAAAAAACATGCATGCCAGCCATGAAAGCCTTCAACTTCACAAAGCAAATAAATAATCTCTGTAATTTGTAAACAGTACTTAATGTCATTCTCTGAAGATGCCAGCCACAGATGCTGGCGAAACGTCAGGAAGAAACCTTTCTGGAACATGGCCACATAGCCCGAAAAACCCACAAAAAACTATAGTACTTTATGTTTGATTGCATGTGCATTGCCTGGTCACTGATAAAAACCCTTGCTTTGCTAAATAAAGAAATTTGGATGCAGATCTATGAATGTGCAGAATGATGCAGATCTTGAGATGTGGAGATCTACTTTGTCAAGGTGTATCAGTAACTGCACCTTTAATTTTTATTTTTGCTGGCCATAAGAGATGTATCTGAAATAAAAAGAAAACTTTTTAAAACCAAAGATTCTGACAAAAACAATTCCATTCATGACTGACCAATCATAACTATAAAAAAGAATTCTTTAAAAAAAAAGAATTCCATTGATAAAATGACATTGTACTAGAAATTCAGTTATTCTGATTGCAATCTAGGGGGATTTGTCTTCAAGTAACTTTGGTTTTTCCCACTATTATAAAAGCAGAAGAGGTCAGTTTTTCTGTTACTCCTCTGTCATTGTTGCCAAGTAAAAACTCATTTCCCAATTCCATGTACCAATATTCACATCCTTTGAATAGTTGAGACATACATCTGCTCTGTACAGTTTTCAAAACAAAATATTGAAATATATATTATTTCTAACCCCCATTCCACTCTTTTGACTAATTTAACAGTGTTTATAGAAAGAGATGTTCTGTTGCCTTATTAAAATTGCAGAGGGCAACCTGAAAAGAGTGTGAACTTTCCTTCAGTAAAACTTATTCTGATAGTTTTATAGCCCTGGATCACAATCACTGCATACCCAAAGACCATCTTTTGGCCAGCCCAAAGGACAAGTCATATTGAACACCTACATTCTTTCTCTAATTTTAGATTCTACTTTTCAAATTAAATATCACATCCAAGGTGGGGGAAAATGAAGGTGAAGATTGATCTGCTTGCCCTTTCCCACTTGCCATTTAAAGAATGAGCATTTGGCAATGGCATTTCATTTCAACAGCCATGGAAAGATATAATGTGAAGAGTTTTTACTTTTGATGAAATTTTTCAATGTTTGGTGCCAAACTGCACTCTGTCATGTTTCGGTGAATATGTTGGTATTCCTGGCCTGTTTGATTATAATCAATATGTTGCCTACACTGAAGTCCTAAGATTTAAGATGTCTTAAAGTCCAAAGGTTTTTGTTGCTACTACACAGACTCTGTACAGATCAGTTTCCCTTGTCCACATGGTCCAATTATGCAAAATATGGAATTATTTCCATTCCAAGAAGAAGCCAAGGCACTACTGGTATCATTTTTTTGCAATGCCTCTTGCTTTGGCATATAATGTGTTTGGCCATAACTCAATGGCAGGACACATAATCTAAAGGCAAAACATCCTCAATTCACTTTCCAATTAAAGAATAACTGGACTAAGAAAGACTCTAAATGAGACATTAGGGATCTGCTTCCAAATGAATTAGACAACACTGAGATTGATGAACCTATTGTCTGATTTAATGTAAGGCACTTTTATGCATTCCTGGCATCAGGACCACGGATAGTTCCACACCAAAGAATTCTGAATAGCTTAAATCAAGAATAGCAAAAGTACAACTCTCCAGATGTTGTTGGATTGCAATTCTTATCATGCTTTGCCATTGGCCATTGTGGCTCAGGCTGATAAACAGCTGAAGTCTATCACTAGCAGCCTGGCCACATGTTCCACAACAATTAGAATAATTTTGCATTCATCTTTTATTATAACAGGTGTATGGGAAAGAAAAAGGAGTCCTCTGCCAGGGAGAGGGTGCTGCAAACAATGTTTATCACCAGTAGTGCACAAATTTTAACATAACTATATCAGCATTGCTGAGACAATGATCTAGGTTGCAGCTAAGTTAGTTGAATTTAGCTTCCCAGATAGGAATGGGACAAGTCAGTTATGATTTAACTTTTCTTCCATTGATTTAAATGAGAACAAAGTTCAACAAAATAGTTCAGCAACAAAAGTACCTTTGTACTAATATTCAGACCGGCTTTCTAAAACAAACGTAAGAGAGGTTTGTTTGTTTTTGCTGTTTCTTTAAGATCTGCAAATTATGATGAGCCTTGAAAATTCACAAAAGGACAATGGTAGCTGGAAATCTGAGACAATGCAGATCTTAGGGTGATTTATGAAAGAGAATGAAAAGTTGAATGAGGTGTGTGTTTGTGTCTGAGAGAGTGAGGAAGAGAGAGAAAGAGGGAGAGGGTGACAGCTTGGAAAGTTAGCTTCTTTCCCCAGGATGTACAGAATATTTAAACTGCACTTACACTGATATTAGAAACATCAAACATACAAAATAAAATGACTTCCTCTCCCCTAGTTCATGAATATGTTTGCACTATAATAATTTGTTCTTTTCTTTTCTTATATGTGTGTGTGTGTGTTTATTATTTCACCATAATTGTTTTATATTTTCATTTATAAATACATATTTGTGCTAGTTTATATTACATGCACAATTAATATGAATTTTATCCAACTCTTTATCCCATATGCACTTTGTTTAAAATAGATTTGTATTTTTAACCAATCTTGCTTATATTTATCCATTGATTCATTTCTATTCAAGCATGTAAGTTTATCTATTTCAATAAAGTCATATAGTTTGAGCAACCACTCTAGCATATCCTGCTATTCCTTTACTTTCAATTTTTTGCATATATTATTCTAGCCACTATTATCATGTGATCTAGCAGCTTGTTGTGTTTTCTTTCAGCTTCATCATCAGCAAATGCAACTTTGGCTCCAAATTCATTTTTGTGTTTAATATCTTCATAATTACAATATGGATCTGTGTCCATTTTGTTATCTATCTATCTATCTATCTATCTATCTATCTATCTATCTATCTATCTATCTATCTATCTTGTGGTTGTTGTTTTTTACAGTCCCACCACATATGGAAAAGGTTATCTTTTTTTCTGAGCAATTCCTTTTTATATATTTTAGCTATTTTCTGTGGAATCAAGTACCACCTGAACTTCATCTTGTTGTATCATGACTAAATGTGCATCTTAATCTCATTTTCCATGTTTTTCCGCATTCTTCTAGCAGTATCAATTGTCTTATCTTGTTCAATCTATAATCTTTAATGACTTTCTCCTCCTTTTTATGTAGTAAGAGATTGTAAAGTTTTTGATGTCAAATGTTGGTTTTCATTGTATAAGCCGACCAAAGTCTGAGTCTTCTTTCTCAGTTTCCATTTTAATTTTTCATACAGTTAAACCTTTCTGTAAGGTGCTTTGTATAAGAAAAATTAAATTCTTACCCTGGTCTTTATTCTGTATTTTCCTTTGTCCCTGTTAAAAGCTCTGCACATGTTAACCATCTTCCACCTTTTATTTATAACTCAAGCATTTTCGTATTTGTATTTGTACCATAATCTTAGCAGTGATTTTTTATATAGCAATTATTAAAGTCATTACTTACTTTCAACTTATTATATTGTAGATAGGCATGCCACCCAAATGTTGCATTTTAAATGTAACTTTAAGAGAGTAGATGGAAGTTGCGTTATAGCACCTATCCTTGAATTTGCCCCACCAGTTTTTGATTCTGGTTTCATCTCACACACAGAGGCAAGAGCACCACTCTTGGAGGATACAACGCTTTTAATGGCATGGGAGTTTTCTCTCCATAGATTAAGTAAGGCTTGGCAAGTATCTGAGCTCCAAGGGTACACATACTCCTCAAAGGTCTTCAGAAACCACACAAAACTCTGAAATTTACTTTTTTAATTTTAAAAAAACTTTAAATAAAATGCTCTCTGTACTCTCTAGGGGTGTGGAAGATAATTCTAATTATGATGTTATTGTCATCTGAGCTTTGTTTCCTTATTTTGTCTTTTATTTCCTAATCCTTTTTCTTGTTGACAAGCCTGGCTATTCTTCCATTTCCTTTGGTTGTCATTGCTGTTCATTAGTTAATTGGAGCAGTAGTCCCGCTTTTTGTGTTAACTCAATGTGTGTTTTTAGGTGGTTGAAATTTACTTACTACTCCTGCCCTGATGCCCCAATTGGCCCTAGATTTTATTAAGTGTTTTTGATTTGTTTCTCATTTAATTCATGTTTTGAAATTATCCGTCTAGTTCTTCTGTGTGTCTCATGCATGCAGTTTTACATTCATCTCTTTTCAGCAATCACAGCAACAGTAGCAGCAGCTTTGGAATAAAATTAATGTATTTGTTTGTGAATCAGATGAATGATGATGATAAGTACTATCTCTCCTCTCTCTCTCTCTCTCTCTCTCTCTCCTGGCTTTGCTTCGCGAATGAAAGTTCAGGAAAGACCATCCCGCACCTTGTACAAGCGGTTGGTGACTAAAAAGGCCATTGGGATAAGCAGGTCCGGTTGCAGAAAGCACAGCAGAAAGTCTCCTTGGGTGATGTTTCCAGGTTGCAGTTCTTTCTGCGTTGTCATTTCTCTGTCGAGGCTCGTTGGCGTGAGCTTTCGAAGAAGGCTGCAGCGTCATTGATAGTGCGCTCCATGGCTCCCCGATGCGAGGCCAGGGAGGACCATGTTGGTGATCTATCTGGCCAAGCCTGAGATGTTGTTTTTAGGGAGTCCTTGTATCTCTTCTTTGGGGCGCTCCTCTTACGCTGACCCGTGGCGAGTTCACCGTATAATACTATTTTGGGGAGGCGATGGTCTTCATCCTAGGAAACGTGTCTGCCCAGCGCGGCGGCATCCCTCAATAGCATGGCTTCAATGCTCGTGTCCCTGCGTTGCTCGAGGACAGAAACATTGTTCACATAGTCAATCCAGTGTATATTTAGAATTGTGCGTAAACAGCGCTGATGAAAGCATTCAAGGAGTCGTAGGTGTTGGCGATAGGTGACCCATGTTTCAGACCCATAGAGGAGAATAGACAGTACAATGGCTATACACACTGAGTTTTTTGTGCTTCGCCTCAAGTGTTTGTTACTACTCCAGACCTTTTTGTGAAGCCTTTCCGAAGGCGCTATAATGCCTTTGCCAGTCTGGGATCGATCTCTTTATCAATCTTGGCGTTGAGGAGATGATGCTTCCCAAGTAGGTGAACTGCTGGACAGACTTAACACAGATGTGCCTACGGGATGTGGGGATGGTAGTGTTCTTCCTGTGGTGCAGGCTGGTAGAAGACTTCCGTTTCTTCAGACTGACTTCCAGTCCAAAGAGTTCTGCAGCTGGTAGCAAAAAAGATGTGAGGTGCTGCAGAGCTGCTTCCGTATGGGCAACAAGGGCAGCATCATCAGCAAAAAGCAGCTCACAGAATAGATAGTTTTAAGACTTAGTGCGGGCCCTCAGGCGGCTTAAGTTAAACAGGCTACCATCAGTACGGTAGCGTATGTAAAATGCTGTCTTCTTCGGTTGAGATCTGCCGTAGCCCCTTGGAGCACCATGCTGAAGAAGATTGTAAATAAAGTTGGAGCAAGAACACAACCTTGTTTTACACATTAAGTTATTAGAAAGGCTCCAAGAGAGCATCGCCATATCTGACTTGACTTTGCTGGCATTCATGTAGCAGGATGATCAGTTTGAGGAATTTGGGGGGGGCATCCTAGTCCGTTTCAAGGATCTGCCACAGCCCTTTCCTACTCACAGTGTCGAAGGCTTTGGTGAGGTACAAATGTTACATAGAGGCTTTGTTCTGCTCTCTAAACGGCCTGTTGAAGGCCTGTTTACAGACAGCCAAAATAAAGCGGCTGTCGAGTCACTTTGGAGGTATGGTATTTCAATGATACATGCATCCTAAGAGTCCAAAGGCCGCACCAAAGCCACGCTCCATCCTAAGGACTGGAGTGCGCTTTGGTGAAGCTTCCAGACTCTTAGGACTCATGCATCATTGAAAACATACCTCCAAAGTGACTCGAAGCAGCTTTATTTTTGGCTGTCTGTAACAGGCCACAGACTGCCAAAATAAAGCGCTGCTTCGGTCTCCTTTGGAGGTATGCTATTTAAATGATGCATGGGTCCTAAGAGTCCGGAGGTTGCGCCAAAGCCACACTCCATTCCTAAGCACTGAGTGGCAGCTTTGGTGCAGTTCCGGATTCGTAGGATGCATGCATCATTTAAATAGCATACCCCAAGAAGACCCGAAGCAGCTTTATTTTGGCAGTCTGTAATAGGCCACATTTCTCTTGCAGTTGTCTGAGGGCAAATACATGTCTGTAGTGCTCCTATTAGCTCGGAAGCCACAGTGGGTTGGGAAGAAGTTATTCTCCAATGGCAGGAACTAATCTTTTCAGCAGTATCCTTGCGAGGATTTTCCCCAGCAATGGAGAGCAGTGTTATACCTCGTAGTTTCGAGCAATCCGATTTTGCTCCTTTTTTTTTTCTTGTACAGGGTGATGATGACTGCATCTCGGAGATCTGATGGAAGTTTGCCTTTGGCCCACAACTCACAAGGAGTTTGTGGAGTTTAGCATGGAGTGCATGACTCCATGTTTCCAAGCTTCAGGTGGAATTCCATCAATCCCGGCAGCCTTGCCGTTTTTCATCTGCTGTAGGGCCTTAACGGTTTCTTCCAAAGTGGTAGCTATGTCCATTCTTTCTTCTTGGCTCGTGGTTGTTGTGTCAACTGTTGAATAGCTGAATCTTGGACTACTCAGTTGGCACTAAAGAGGCTTTGGAAGTGTTTCAGCCCATCGGTCCAGAATGGAAGCTTTATCGGTGATTAGTGTTTGACCATCGTGAACTGTATAGGGAGCTTTGGGTCTGATAGTGTAGGTCCAAACACTGCTTTAAAGAGCTCGTAAAATCCTCTGGAATCACCCAGATCTGCACAACATTGTGTTTTCTGCTAAATATGATCCACCACTTGTTCTGAATGTCTCTGAGTTTTTTGTTGGAGGCTGACTACATAACGAGCGAAAGGCTGCTTTTCTTACAGGGCAGGATGGCTGGGCGAGGTGTTCCTGTTGAGCAGTTTCTCTTCGCTTCTTTACCAACAGCTCCTGGATCTCTTAATTGTTTTCATCAAACCAGTCTTGGTTTTTCTTTTAATTCATATTGTGAAGTAAAGCAAACAGTATTACAATATTCATATGGAATGAGCAACCAAACTGTTCATCTAATTCTTTCTTCTTCTGTCTCATTAAAGTTACAAATCATTTATAGAGCTTTAACAATTATATAATATTATTGCATGTGATCATTAGTCCTAATATAATCAGTTCTGAAGCATACGCAATGCCCATTCAAATGAGCAAAGGTTATAGCATGGATCAAGTCTGTTTACATGGTAAAATTTTTACATGCAAGAGATCAAAGTTGGTGGTGGTGAAACAACACTGCTTCCAATGTCTGAGGATCTATTTTAGCCTCAGAATCTGACTTATGCAGGCAAGATAAGTCACAGTGGCAACAGTGGAAGCATCATGGACAGAAGCAGCCTTGAGATTGAAAGTAGGCAGTCTGGATCACTGTAGAAGATACAAAGCAATTTCTGGTACTGTTTTGGATGAAGATGGAAATTTATATGATGTGGCTACTCATATGAACTACGTGGTACACCTCGGGAACGAATACCCAGGTTACGAATTTTCGGGATACGAAAAAATCCCTAGGAAATCAATGTTCCGGTTACAATTTTTTTCGGGATCCAAAAAAATTTTGGTGCTTTTTTCGCTTTTTTCGCACGAAACGCCGGCTTTTCCCTCATTAGCGCCTATGGCAATTCGGCTACGAAGGCTTTGGGTTACGAAAGCGGCCGGAACGAGTTAATTCGTAACCCGAGCACCACTGTATACCTAAATCTTCAGGGACGGCTTTACTTCTGTGCCTGCCACATACAGCTCACTTGCTGAGGACACGAAAGAGCCTTCTTATTGCCCGCTCCATTCTTTAGAACACACTTTCATGTGATCCTAGCTGGCCTACTTTCCTTGCATCTGTCAAGCAGTTTTTAAATACATAAGTGTGCCCCAGTGAGGCTTCTTATTGGGGTGGTTACTGTGGTGTATTTTTAAATGGTGTTGATATTTTTAACTTAATATTTTTAAGGAATTTTTACATATTTTTTACTTGTTATAACTGTGTGGTGGTGTTTGACTATGTTTTAAAACTGTGCTGTTTTAATTCTTGTGTTTTCTAAGCATCTTCTGGTGATCTATCTTGGTCTGATTTGGGAGAAAGACAGACATATAAAAAATAAAATAAATTACATCTGCCTTCATTGTAGTGCATCAAATGAGAACCAGCAGCTTCTACTGGCACCTGGAAAGAGTACAATCTTCACACTCTTGCTTAGAAAAAGACCAAAAAAGTCCTATCAGGCCAGGTAGTAGAACCATAGGAAATGAACAGACTGCTATCTCCTCTGGCGCACCATCCAATCTCCTGTAGTCTCCACCATGCTTAAACTGATGATCATGGAAGAAATGGGGGAAAGGGTATTAGGCCCAGTGCCATCAAACTGGCTATACATGAAATACTTTCACCATTTTGCATTTGGTCTTTGCTGCACTATTCAGTTCAGTGGTAGTTCATCTCAAAACCTTTGAGATGCCCTTTGGGACTCTACAAACATGCCCACTTGGAAGATCTCTCTGATTTAGCTGCCTGCTGCTCTGCTCCATATCTTAGGCGCTTCCTGCTTCCGCACCACAGAAGTAACTCCAGTTTGATACCACTTATACTATCATGGTGCTCATCCTATGAAATTCTGGGGTTTGTCATTTGTTGTGGCACCAGAGCTCTCTGAAAGGAAAAGCGAAATATCTCACAAAACTACAAATCCCAGAATTCCATAGTAATTGTGCCATGACAGCTAAAGTAGTATCAAACTATTCATTCTGCAGTATAGGTGGAGCCTTATTCTGTCCTAAATGCCTGCCTAGTACTGTCAAGCTTTGCTGCCTAGTCCCTACCTTCCTGCCCAGGTGCCTCATCCTGTCTTTTCATGCAGTACTGTTTGCCCATCCCAAGTCTATTTAGTACAGCTAATGTGAGCGGAGCTCCTATTGAGGTAGTGTGGGGCAGGGGGAGGTAGTGGCGGTAGGAGCAGGGACTTGCGTTACAGGGGAAGGAGAGATCGAGCTGTAATACCTATCGTCTCCTTCCTGTCCCCTCTCCTAACCAAAGGGACCTAGGTCACTCCAACCATACCACAAACCCTGACTCTGCTCCTGTGCAATGCCAAGGTCCATCAAGAGAAGTCCACATGTATTTATGATCTAATTGAGGATAACAATGCGACCTGCTTGCATTACTTGAGACCTGGCTTGGGCCTGGAGGGGAAGCTGTGTGGGCCCAGGCCCTACCTGCCGGGTACTCAGTAAAGGACCAGGACCAGGTTAGTGGGCGGGGGGGGGGGTGTCCCGCCTTGATCCATAAGAACACCTTGTCCTTTCCAGGAACCATGTTCGTCAAACTTCCTACATCGAGTGTATTTACCTGAACCCTAAGGCCAGAGACAGTCTAGGGATTCTGTTTGTGTAACCCCGGCCACCTCGTGCACTAACAGACTCCTTAACGAACTGACACAGCTGGTTCTCGGAGGTATTGGTTGGAGTCCCCCAGGCTTTTAGTCCTGGGGGACTTCAACTTCCCTTCGCGCCAGCTACGTTCTCATCCTGTGCGGTTTCGTGAATTCATGGATACCATGTACTTCCATGGGCCTGTCTCAACTGGTCTCGTTCCAAACGCATATCTCGGGTAATAGAGCTCTATTTGTTCCTTTTTTGTACGAGCATAGGACAAATCCGTGGGCCGGAATAGAACAATAGTTCTCCCCCTGTCATGGACGTGATCAAGAATTCCTGTTAAGAGGCCTGTGATCAAGTCGTCTACCAATCTCTAACCCAGAGTCCCTCCTGGAGGCGGCGGACCTATTAGAAATAGGTCCACCCTCGAGAGCTTTATGGAACCCAATGTAGGTTCCAGGAAGCCCTAGAGGGGCTTAATGGTTTGGGAAGTGACGGGCGATTCGTGTTGAATTGCCCTGACCGGTATATGATAAACCGGTATACTATCTAAGGATATACACAGTATCGCTCCCAAGACGCCATCTCAGGCCCTTGCTTCCAAACGTAAGCCCCGTGTAATAAAACTGAAGATCTCCGGGCGAGGAAGCGGGTTCTTGCGACGGCTGAGACAACGCAGTGGCGAAACACACAGCGCTGTATTCCGACAAGACGTCTCCTTAGACCAATCTTTTGAAGGACTGATGGAGAGGCGAATCCGTGAAGTACTAAGAATTCGTTCTATGCTGCACGTGTCGCGGTTACCGCGGATTCCGCGTCCCGGGCAGAGTGTTTCAGGGGTAGTGAAGGGAGCGTAACTCACTCCCTCCTGTCCCTGAAAACCAGATCCTTGAACTTCAAGGCCTGACTGTGAACCAATTGTAAAATTTTTAATTTAAAACAACTTCTAATTCTTGCGGATAAACATTCTCGCGGATAAGCGAAGGTCTTGAGGCCAGCCTTAGAGCAAAGAACGTAGAGTAAGAGGTATCCAGGTGCATCCGTGAACTGTGGGTTTTAGTCTCTGTGTAGTCAGTTTTAGTCTGTCAGTACCGAGAGGATTGTGGACAAGATCCATGGAAGTGTTAGGAAACAACATGCCCTCTTCGATAATCCCGTGTCCATCATGGCTAGCGGCACAGGGGGGACCCGGCTGTAACCTTGCTTGTTACAGCGGATTATTAACACCGGTCATTGAGGGATGGGCAATTTCCAAACAAATTTGAAATTGGCCATAGTAAAACGCTGTTTTAAAAAAGCCCTCCCTCGAACCCCTGTTGCAATAAATAAATTTATTCGGCGCAATCTCGCTATTTGCCATTTTTGGGGAAGGTGGCATCGAGCGGAGCGGTTTTTTTGCAATCCAACTTCAAATCGATCTTGGAGTGAAACGGAATTATCTCTAGACCCATTTCAAACTGGCCTTTCGGGCAGGTTTACGGGGTGAGACTGCTATGGTCCGGCCCGCCGTTGTCGATGATCTTTTTCCGTCTGGGCTCATAGACAGGGGAAGCGTGGTCCCTGTTTAGTGCTCTTGGACATCTCAGCGGCCTTGTCGATACCATAGACCATGGTATCCTTCTGGGGCGCCTGGCGGAGGTGGGAATCGGGGGCATGCGCTCCAGTGGTTCCCGATCCTAACCGTCTCCGGAGGTCCCAAGATGGTCAGCTGGGAGAACGTGCGCTTCCGATAGAAGGGCCCTTAACATCATGGGTGTCCCTCAAGGAGGCCATTCTGTCGTCCCATGCTTTTTAACATTTACAATAAAACCGCTGGGAGAGATCAGTCCGGAGACATGGGGCGCGGTTTTTTGTTATATCCAGGTATGCATGATGACACCAAATAGTCTTCTTCGTAGGTTCACTTCGACTGATGCAGTGAACCGGGATTGGCGCCTCGCTCTCTCTCGTGGCACGGTTCTGTGGAGTCCAGTAAAAAATGGGGCTGGATAGGGACAACAGACGTCAAGCCTATCACAGAGAAGAAACGGAAAGTAACTGTGTTGATAGGCTCCAGCTCGGTCCGGCGTTGCGGTGGTTCCAGCCAACCCGTTCGGTCTGAAGGAATCACGCTTTCCGTGAAGGACTCCTGTTATGCACTGTGGGGTGTTCCTGGACTCGTCATCGCTCAACCGTTACATCTCAGGTGATGCGACAGTTAGGAGCACCGTGTTATCAAGCTTCGGCTGAATACGCCACTGCGTCCCTACCATTGGACCGGGGAGACCTTGAAACTGTTGTAACAACGCCCTGGTAACCTCGTCGTTTGGAATTTTCTGCAAAATGCGCTCTACATGGGCAAACCCCATTGGTACCATACCCGAATCCTGAACTTGTGCAGAATATGTGCAGCCCGTCTGGTCACATGGCAACTGCATGGCAGTCATATAACACAAGTCCTTAAAGACGTTACATTGGCTGCCTAATTCGCTTTTCCGGTTGCAATACAAGTGTTGTGGTAATATAACTATAAAGCCCTAAATGCGTTGGGCCCAGGTTAACTGGAGGACCGCCTCTCTCCATACAATCCACCCCAGCCACGTTCGATCTTTCATGGGCAGCTATTTGTTAAGAAGTTCCAGAGTGAAATATAATTCCTCCTCTAGGAGGGCTTTTTCATCGCAGACCCCCAAACCTCGTGGAACGCGCTGCCCTTCGAGCTCCGCTCAGCCACCTAACCCTACCTCAAATTCTAGGAAGGGGTTAAAAACCCATTTATAATTTGAACAAGGCTTACCCCATGACCAGTAATCTCTTTTCCCTCACCCCCCCCCCATGTCAAGCATCGCTTTGCAACATGTTATTTTTTATTATTTTTATTGAACTAGTTTTTATATTAGTTTGATCTCTGTTTTTGTGGAATTGTGTGGATTTTAGTTTCTGTGCTGTTCACCGCCCTGGATTTTTAGAAAGGCGGTATATAACATAAAATTTTTATTATTATTATTATATTATTATTATTTTGCTTCCCCAGACTCTTCCAGAGTGCAATTCATCAACTGTAAAGCCTGGGGTGACTCTAATTTTGTTGTGGGGCACTGCCAGGAATAAAAGCAGCATATCTAATGAGCGCTTATCTGTTAGCATCTGCTTTTGTGTTTGGTAGAGGGCAAAAGAAACTGTTAAAGGTTGGCCTATTAATACACAGAAGCCAGACCCCAAACCTAGTCGTATAGAACAGAGTTCAATCCCCTATTCAAATCGATCATAGCATGATCATGGCCTCTTAAACTTTATAATAATATTTATATAGATGACAGAATTGGGAGCATACTTATCAAATTTGCAGAGAGTGACAAAACCAAATTAGGAGGAATAGCTAATACTTCAGAGGACAGGATCAGATTCAAAATGATCTGAATAGACGTAGAAAGCTGGGCCAACGATAACAAAATGAAATTCAACACAGAGAAATGTAAGGTAACTGCACTTAGGGAGAAAAAAATGAAATGCACAGATATAGGATGGGAGACACATTGCTGAATGAAAGTACAATGTGAAAGGATCTAGGAGTTCCAAGTAAGATGTATAAGTTGAAACAGTGAGTCCAACAGTCGATGCAAGGTCAGCTAAAAGAGCCAATGCAATTTTAGGCTACATCAATAAAAGTATAGTGTGCTAGATCAAGAGAAGTAATTTGTGCATGTATATTCTGCACTGGTCCAGAGCCCCACCTGGAATATTTGTCTCCAAATTTCTGCACCACAATTCCAAAAAGGACATTGAAAAAACTGGAGCGTGTTCCAAGGAGGGCGACTAAAATGGTGAAAGAAAGTTCTGGAAACCTTGCCCTATGAGAGCGACTCAGAGAGCTGGGATGGATTTTAGGCATGGAGAAGAGAAATTAAGAGGTGAATATGATAGCCCTGTTTAAATAAATAAATGTAAAGGATGTACAATATTGAAGGAGGGAGCAAAGCTTGTTTCTCCTGCTGCTCCAGAAACAGGACACACGGAACTAATGGAATGCAAGCTACAAGAAGATAAAGAATTCCATACCTCTCAATATTAGGAAGGAACTTTCTGACAGTAAGGGCTGGTTCAAAGTGGAATGCACTCCCTCGGAGTGTAGTAGTGAGTCTTTCTTCTTTCTTCCCATGGAAGGTCTTTAAAACAGAGGCTGAATGCCATCTTGTTGGGGATGCTTTTGATTTGGATTTTTCCTGCATGGCAGGGAGTTTGACTGGATGGCCACTGGCTTGGGTCTCATTTTCTTTCCAACGTCTATGATTCTATGTTCTATGTGGAAAACAAAGATACAAACATTTCAGTTTCCACATGCTTGTCAGTTAGAGGGCTAACACCATAGATTTCAGAACCTTGATTTAGATTTGGGTCCAAATTAGACTGGGTCAGTTCTGAATTGATCCAGATCCATTTTGGGCTGGATCCAAAACACCAAATCAGGCTCCAAACTGAATTCTAGTAGAAACCAACCAATCTCCAAACCCACATTAAAATACGTAGCCTACATGTGAAAAGAGATATTGATGACCATGTATCTTATCCTATTTTATCTCCCATTCATCCCATCCTTGTTGGTAAACAAGGCATTTTTCAAATATACATGAAGAACAAATTTGATAAGGAATGCACACCACAAGTGCATGGTCCCTGTCATATCAAAGCACCTGGTAATTTAGCAAACCATAGACTAGAGGGGAAATTTTAAGATTGTTAGTTGGAAGCAGCTCAGAGATGGTACCTGCATACCCACCATATTGGTAGGAAGCCAGAGCATTTGGCTTTGACAGCAGCATGGTGACTGTTCTATTAATTCCAAGCCATTAATCCTGTGGAAATCTGCTGGTTGGTGGAGGCTTAATAATTTCTGATGGTTCTTTATATATTTTCCTCTCTGCTCTGAGATGGCAGGCAAAGGTCTGTTGGAATGATCCTGAGCAGTAGCCTCTCGT
The DNA here is from genome assembly GCF_019175285.1 of Sceloporus undulatus. NCBI lineage: Eukaryota > Metazoa > Chordata > Lepidosauria > Squamata > Phrynosomatidae > Sceloporus > Sceloporus undulatus. Next base: position 230,997,927 of record NC_056522.1, read on the forward strand.
ATTTGTAAGGATAGTGCTTCTTGATAGCTCACTGAGGGCAACAGTAGCTGAGGCTGAGTATGATTGTTGTTGCTTCTGCTGTTGTTGTTTGTAAGCTGTAAAGTCCCTATTTCCTCCTGGAGTTTCAGTTGATTAAGCCAAAACAGCTAGAGAAGAGAACATAAATGTTTGCCACAGCCAAATCACAGGCCATGTGTGCAGCCAAACTGAAGCTCAAAAGAGCTCCTGGAAGCAGCCAGCTGACAAAACTGTAATATTATATTGCTAAAGAATTAACAGCCTACAGCCAACTCAACAGTTTCTTTCAAATACCCTATTCACTGTCTGCCTCTCTATCTTCTTGCAAAACACCTCAGCCATCAGGTACATGAGTGGATTTGGCTGGGCCAGAATCTGCAGATTCCAAGTAAGCAGTCACTGCTGTACTAATGGCTGGAAAAGATGCAAGCCCCTGTCTCTTATCAGTATGTGATCACACATGAGGCTACAAAAACAGGACACCCTGTCAAACATCAATTTAACAAAACTAATCTCCCCATTCTGTGAAGAAGGCTGTAGTCAATTTCAAAATTACTTTAACCTTATATCTAGGGCTTAAGCTTCAAACATGAGGTATCAGATAGGAGTTTTCCACAGTTTGTGGAAGAAACATATTGTCTTGCTTCATTTCCATCTAAAATCACAGATCCTGGTATCTTTGCATTAAGCAGTCAGCAAGGGAATTGAACTCTCTTACCAGAATTGGGAATTCTGTGTTCCTCCAGATGTTGTTAGCCTCTGTTTCCCTTGAACATTGGCCATGTGGCCTGGGATGATGAGAAACCTACACAATCTGGATAGCCACAGCTTCTCCAGCTCTGCTGTATTAGTCCTGCTGGCCTCTCAGGATCTTGGGACCTTCCATTTTCTGAGTTGACTAGAAACTGCCATCTATATGTACAAATTAGTCATATCCAATGTTGACTTTGCAGTGTGCCCAAGGTGGAACAGAGGATTTTCAAATATGAAAATCCCTTGAAAAGCCACTTATCAAATTTGATACTCAAAAATATATGGAATATAATAAATAAAATAAATAAATAATTTATTTATATACCGCCCTTCCATCGATCAGGGCGGTGAACATTACAATATGACTTGGAAAACAGCAGTAGCCCTGGGGAATCAACAAAAATTGGGTCCCTTGCATGAACAGACATAGCCCATCGGATGCAAGCCATTCTTTGACATTCTTAAAAGCCATTATCTTGGAGTTAACTGACAGATTTCTTTACCCAAGCATATTATTGTTTGAACTTACAGTTCACCAAGTACATAAATGAAGTTGCATAAATGGCCTACACTCCACTGATTTCAATAGAATTTACTTCCATGTTTAGGTCCCTGAATTAGTAACTCCTAAGCCCAATAATGTGAGGTAGTGCTACCCAAATGTGCTTGTTCTTTCATTTCAGAGGATAGGCTTGTGCACTCAGAGCATGGTGTGAAATGAGCAGTAACTGTACATCATATTAGCAGTTAGGAAATATTTAAAGTATGCATAATTATCTCAGAATTGCTCAATTCAAAACACAGGGATATACACAATGAATAAGCATTGAACAATCCTAAAACGCTTTGCAGCAAAAGCCATTTTCTTCTGGGCATTTTCCCAAACAGACTTTTCCCATGATGGACAAGAAAATAAAATTTAATTTTGCATATTTATATAATTTAAGGACAACTTGGAAGACATTGCCATGCCAAATAAGCTCATTAATTAGTTGAAACAACCTCTGTGGGACACATTTGCCTGCCTTTTGAGAAATCCCATGAGCCTCTTTCTTGTGTGTGGCATTCAGTTTCATTTGTATGTTTCTCAGCCCTACAAAGCCTTGTTCATATGCCAGGACAGATCTGTGTATTTCTGCTCTGTATTATTACCTGAATTCTTAGACCTTCTTTTCAACCCTGTAGCTTGCAAAAGTAATTAGTCAACTTCAATATAATGCACCACTGACTGCCCATCTAGTGTACAATTCTGCAAGATCTAATTAGGTAGTATAAGCAGCATTAATAAAGCCACTTCTTTTTCTTTCTTTCTTTCTTTTTAAAAAAGGTCAGGTGTGCAGGATGCTTGGAAATAGATGACAGGATTTTTTTTTTAACCACTTCATTTAAAAGTATTACATTTAACGTATTTATTTTAATACTTCCAGTCCATTTGTTATGGCTGATACCTACAATTTTTTGAAAAGAAGAAAACCAAATGAAGCAGTAAAAATTAAATATAGGAGGATTGAACGATGTGGAATATCAGATACAAGAATCTCTAAAGGTAATTTAGTGTGTATAAATATCAGTAGTCTCAATGTAGCTGAATATGGACTGGATGGCCCTTGTGGTCTCTTCCAACTCTATGATTCTATATGTAACTTTCTTCCATGGAGGGCTATGATATTCACTAAATCTGGGTCACATGGCTTGCCAACCAATGTTTATATGGACTGAAAACAACTGATATTTCAAAGGTTGGACTTGTCCCGTAGGGTGATGTCAAAAATATCCGACAAAGCAAATGTCATATATGGAGCATCTTGCAAAACACAAAGTGTTCTAGAGGAAGGAGACAAGTACTCCAGCAAGTCTATTTTTTCCCAAGCTTTGAGGATATCAAAGTGGATGGTATAAAGTTGCTTATGAAACCTCCCCTGACTTGGGCCTGTATGTGCTGAAAGTTGGCCTTTAAGAATGGCAAAGCTGGAGGGCTGACAGACTGAGGAAGAAAATATCATTTCCATGTGTCACGGGGTGGGACACTGAGCATTACCTACTGTCAACCAAAATGCTCATTAGAAACAATCAGCCAGAATGACTGACATTAGAGCAATAGCCCCAGCCTTCAAATTATCCAGGGCTTGGCTGATTTCTCAGGCACATCTGTTGGCTTTTTTTTTTTTTTTTTTTTTTGTCTCCTCCTAGTTTCAGGCTCTCTATTTGTAGTAATGGAATATTCAAGTGCATATTTCATAGCAGTGGGCATGAAGGAGCTTCTTCACTTTACACAAGATGCTCTTCTTGTCACACACATAAGTAGAGCAGGAACTCAGTATGAACTTAATGTGAACTCAAGGCCAGGAAAAGATATATAACCAAAGTGCTACATTATCCTAGCAATAAGGGAACAATTAGTTGCCAGTCTTTTAAATTCCAAGGTAAGAAGAGCATGTGAGATTTAAATATAATTAAAGGGTACTTTGATTCACAATAGATGACCTACTTGGAAAGTCTTTGAAAGAGACTATAAAACAATTCATGCTCCTTGAAAGGGGGAAACCCCTACTTTCCTCTGATTCAATTGTGAAGTGTGTACATAAAGGAGAGACTGGCTAGCACTTTGTTACCAGCAGGGGAGATCCAACATTGTGTGAAATGAATAAATGAAGTCTTTCCTGATGTCAATGCAGGGAAAAAATGTGTCTGAGTTTCATGAAATCAATAGACAGAATTGGGATTGTGACAAATAAACAGCACTGTGTTTCCCATATTGGGAGAAAGTCAGGATGCAAATTAACAAGCAAACAAACACATGCAGAGATTTAATAATACAGAAAACAAACACTAAAAATAAACATCACTAAAATCCCAACCTACACATATACATATGCCCATGCATGCACGCACTGACATATACATATAAAGTCACACATAAACATGTTCCCACACCATCTTCCATGGTGTACAGTGTGTTCTGTTATAATAATCAAGCAGCCAAGGATAATGTAAAATGTAAGAATAAACATGACGCCTTTGGGACACATAAAGGGAATGATTACATTTAACAAGTATAGAGCAACTGATGGAGAAACAAAAAAAAATTCTTTAAAATGCTCATCCTTAAGTGTAAACATGAAAACAATGAGAAAAGGAAAGTTCCTGAGGCCTTAAAAGAATTCTGCAACAGAGTAGGCAATAAATAGCCCACAGCTTATCAGTCTGTTTCGTTCTCAAATAAATCCTGAGTTAGGGAACGTATAACATTCAAATCCCCAGTTAAGAATCTCATATCATTTTCAAAGTAGAAAAAAATATATACAAACCACCAAGAAGAAACCTCATACTCTAATGGATTTTTACAAAACAGTACAGTTGTATTTACAATACAACAATGTAATCACAATACAAACTATAATGCAAGAAAAGGGAGGGGAGATGTATAGCTATTGACCAGCCATGTACAATATGTAATTATTAGAAGGAACTTGTCACTAATCCAGCAATGAAACTATATTTCCATGGTGGTAGTGGAATTATGTGCTCCTGTGAAGATCCAAAGAGATATATGAGGGGATGATCAGGACTTAAATAGCCTCCAACTCTGCCCCTGTCACATGTGACATTCTGGCAACTTGTGCCAGACACAAAGCACAGGAAGCACCACAGTCTCTACTATGGAGGGTATCAGTCCTACCTTTCTCTGCAGTGTAACTCGCTCTGCAAGTCCAGATTATTAATACTGACATCAGCAGTGCTTCTGACAGAAATAGAGTCAGAACCCTGAATGCAACTGTTTGACATCTTGTGCCCAGCAACAAGGAGAAATACTATAATAATCAATGCAGAGAAATAGAAGCAAATAAGGAAAAAGGAAAGACCTCTTCTGCAGGATCTGAGAAATCAAAGATAAATTTAAACCAAGAGTGCTCTAGGATCAGCAGAAGAATACACTACATGACCAAGAAGAATTTTTTTTAAATGGAAATAATACACTGAAGACCTGCAGATAAAAGAAATGAAAAGGTAGCAGATTCAACCAACGAGGAACCAAATGACAGCAAATCCCCAATTTTAGGAAGTAAAGTGGAAGCTGCACTCAGAGCACTTGGGAGAAATAAATAAATCAACAAATGGCATACAGTACCAATAGAGCAGTTTACAGAGACAGAATCTACTCTAGTTCTAACTACAATCTGTCAAGAAAAAAGGGGGAAACAAAACAATTGCCCACAGACTTGAAACTTTCAATATACATTAGAATCCACAACAAAGACACACCAGGAATTACAATAATCATTGCATTTATTTGCTATGCAAGCAAAGTGATGATTAAATTATACAATGAGTTTTACTGTATATGGAACAGAAAATATCGGATGTCCAAGATAGGTTCAGGAAAGAAAGAGGCACTAGATTTCCAGTTGCAAACATACATTGGATAACTGAGCACATCAAATAATTTCAGAAGAAAATCAGCCTGTATTTTATAGATTATTGAAAAGCATTTGACTGCATAGATCATGAAAAACTATGGATTGCTCATAAAGAACTGAGTGTGCCACAACATTTGACTGTCCTTATGACTAACCTGTACTCAGGACAAGAGCTACTGTTAGGACAGAATATGGAGAAATTGGATGGTTTCCAACTGGCAAGGGGGTCAGGAAGGCATTTTATCACCCTTTCTGTTTATCACCTCCAACGTGACTCTATGTCAGGATTCGACAGAAGCTGACCAAAGAGTATCACTGGAGGACCTAGAGATTCCTAGAGAGAACATATTAATCAAATCTGTAAATAATCAAATCTGCAAAAGTCAAAGCCACAGATGTGGAGGGTTGACTGTACATTATACATTATAAATCAATTCCCAAAGGCCTGCTGGAATAAAAAGGGTATTACCAGCTTGTGGAAATATATAAGGAGCGTGCAGTCTGGGAAAGGAGTTCCAGAGTCTGGGGGGCAGCCACTGATAAGATTATCTCCCATGTTCCCACCAACTGCACCTGTGGCCACCACTGGTCCAGGACCATCACTGTGTAGCACCCCCATAGACACCTTGTGGTTACGATCCTTTTAGAACTCCATCCAACACTCCATCCAGTTCCCTACAAAGTTTCACATTCATGGGAAGGTGTTTAGAAAAGCACTGGACACTACCAAATTATAGGCAGAGATGTAATATCAAATAAAACAGAAACTTCTTCAAAATATTTCTTATTGTATGAAATAAGGAATCAGCATATACTAGTAGGTCTCTTTGTGTTCTGTAGTAGGTTGTCAAGGATTTCTGACTCCTAATTATTTAACAATAGCCATTGCAAAATTATTTTTCCCATCTAAACTGGCCTGGTGGATGAAAAATCTTTCTGAGCTATACTAAAGTAAAGCTGCTGCCACATTGTTTAATGTACACCTAGAAACATATACCTTGCAGAATTCATGCATAAAAGCTGGCTTTAGCAACTCCTTGAGGGACAATTTCTGCATGGTTTGATGTACAGTAACTTTAATGTTTTGTTTTTGTTGTTGTTGTTGTTGTTTTAAGTTATTGAAATTTTAAAGCTTTCCTTGGTAGAGTGTGAGGGGAAATTGGATATCTAGACTTCAACTGGTTAAAAAAAAATATTGGTGGTAGCGATTTGAAAGAAGGTGTCGATCAAGCTGATGGTCTCTCAAGTCAGTACTGGAATGGAAAGAATGAGCCCAAGGAGGTGGTTTTCGAAACACAAACAAATTAATGTTGGCAGCCAGTGCACTGCACACAGAAAATTGTGCTATTGTCTACTGTAATTTACTACAAATGTTTTCTGGAAATTATAGCTATTATTGCAATAGCCTTTCTTTCAGTTGGATATAAAGAAGTATTTAGTTTATACCTAGGGAGACTGAGCTGCCTGTGCTGAATAATTTTACTTGCAAATTATTGTAGCATGGCATCCATGCTGGAATGTGTGAGTGCATGTGTGTTTGCATGTATATGTATATATAGATACCGATGCATTTATAGATATGAAGATGACAAAAACATTTCCAGAATTTACTCTCTGGAGAAGGGACAGAGAGACCTGATAGTCATTAGATTTACTTTTCCTTTTTACCAAGATGCTATCATACTGTGCCTATGGCTTTATGGGGGATGTTGCATTTCTAGTTTATTAATAATTGCTTATGGTTCCACAGTTCTTGACTCCTGAAAGATCTCTTGCATAACTGATCATCAGGTATAGGAAAATCAAGATGTCTCATCCCAGAATTCCAGAACTGGTGATTAGCTGCGAGGAATAGAAGGAAAAGAGTGCCCTCTTGCTTTGGGTATTAGAGAGATTGGATGTGCATCTGAAAAAGAAAATAACTTTGTTAGCCATTATCCTTTGGAACAGTGCAAAGTGATCAAGGAACATACCTGACTTTGCCTGGTAAACATTGTTTTGCCATTTTTGAGAAGGACCTTCAGCTCTGCAACTAGTGCCCCTGACTTTGTGGTAACTTCTCCTTGCCTATAACTTTCCTCCTGCACCCATAAAAATCTGGTGCTCAGCCCCAGCGCTCCATCTCAAGAGAACACAATGTGAGTTGGATCATATGCTATGTTCTTCTCATGAGGATCAGAACTTACCCTGTGTATCCTCCTGCCCATGGTAGACTAAGGCCTGCTACAGATGGGCATAGACCACCATTCTGGTGCTAAAATTAGGGCTGGGGCACACGGAGCATCCACACACTTGGAAGTCTCCCAGCACCATTTTGGTACGTGCGCGTTTAGATGGTGTGCCAATGACGTGATGACATAACTCATGTCCCACTTTAAATGGTGTGACACACAACGGTCCTACAGTTTTGGAAAGTTACTTTCAGACTACGGTTTACTAGAATCTCTCACTTTGGCTTGGGAATGCTAAAAAGTCCGACAGGTAACTTTCCAGGCTGCACACTCCCAACAGCTTTCTGACCAAAATAACTTGCAAGCCTTCTCTCTATCTGATCTTCAAGTCATTTCTCAGTATGAACAAACCAGCACTTGGGCATCATGAAATATTTCTGCTTTAATATTTCATTCTCCCATTATCTGCACATTTAATGTAGTAGCAGCATGCAATTCTGATCACTGCTTTTGAAAGCTGTGTTCTTCACACAACCCTTAAAGAAGATTGCAGAGATCAGAAAGGATGCACAAAAGAAACATCATAAAGGTCTTTTGAAAGAAAAGTCAAATGGTAAACCCTTTGCTGCATTGTAAATGAGACCAATTCTTCATATCTGTTATATTCACTGCTTAAATTGTTTAATGTCATTCACAAACAGAATGATTTGATCAGGCACTGTTCTGGAACACTACAAAAAGATTTGCATCCTCACTCCATTTTGCAGGATAGCTGTCCCTCCTTCCCTTGAGTCACAAGGTGAATTAGTTCTTTTAAAGTAGGAGCACTTTTTGCTTTGACCTTTACTTGGTTAAATCCACAAGATCAAAACAGGCTAGTACCTACCAATGTCAATAGAATTAGGGTGTCTCTCTCTCTTACTAAATAATATCCCTGGGTTGAAGATAGAATGAAATCAAAGATGTGGAAAACATAGATCACCTCTGTTATTGTGCTAGCTTTTCAAATTCATGCAATGCTTATGCTTCTCCCATTCTGGGAAAACCTCTTGTCAGTACAAATTGTTTTGGATTTGGGTTTATTTTTTAGATTCCCTCTAGACTCATTAGTAATTAATTAATAAACTAAAATTGAATTAAATGCAGTGATAGCTGAGAAGTTCCAGGTGGGTGGCATAGTGAATTCACTCTGGGTTTCAGGGCAAACTTTCATTGAGTTGTCCATAGGGCTGGACTAAATAGGTTCAGAACCATAGAAAGTGCCTTTAAGGTTCAGGCTCCAGAACGGATTTTCCCATCCCACTGGCACAAAAAGCACCCACCACAATGAGTAAATTGGGGGGGAGGGGTGTTAAGCAAAACATTGCTGACAGTTTTGATAGCTGGGTCAATTCAAAGGATTGTTTCCCCTGCAGAATAAATTGATTCCTCATTTTGGAAATAGATATGGCCACCTTCAGCCAAATTTGGCTTCAAGTAAAACAAACAAAAACCCCTTGCCTGAAAGGAATAACCCCTTCCTGGGTACAAGATAATATAGGAATGGACATTGAGTGGTTCTAAGGGATGCGGTGGCTTATTGGTTAAAATGCCAATTCTGACGATCGGAATGTTGGCAGTTCGAGGCCCAAGTGCTACATGATGGGGTGAGCTGCTGCCAATAGTCCCAGCTTCTGCCAGTCTAGCAGTTTGAAAACATGCAAATGCAAGTAGATAAATAGGTACCACTTCAGTGGGAAGGTAACAATATTCAGTGCAGTCATGCTGGCCACATAACCTCTGGAATAGTCCTCGGACAACATTGGCTCTTTGGCTTAGTATCAGAGATGAGTGCCACCCCGTACAGTTGGTTATGACTAGACATTCATGTCAAGGAGCAATTTTTACCTTTACCTTTATAGGGTCAACAATGCTGGTCAACAACAACTGGAGGGCCACCCACCTTCCCACCCACTTGGTAAAGACACAAAATGGGAAGGAAATCTCTTTACATAGGAACTGCTCAGGCTACAGTTTCTAACAAGAAGAGACCTGAGCAACCACCAAGGGTGAACAAGCAGTTCATCCAAGCTACATGGATGAAAGCTCATAAACAACCAGCTCCCAACCATTAGTTTTAGCCCCAGTTATGCAGGGGCTAGCTTAACCACTGCTGCACAATGATTCCCAGCAAGAAGAGCAATGCTTAGGAAGCTTCCAGGCCCAATCCTCTAATTATTGTGCATCTCATGGAGCTTACTTGCTATAAAGGCTACATACTTGCTACACCGCCATTTGTGGCCTTAATGGCAGCCACAATCATAATGGGAAGTACTTTCAGTGTTATCATTGTTGTGCTGAATCAGTTGTAGGAAAAAATGTGGCTGCTAGGGTTGCCAGAATGAAAACTGGAGAGGGCTCCTATACTTTTAATGATTGTATAGAAGTGGGAAATTCAGCTAGTATTGTTTCTTGCCTGGTTGCATAACAAGCAATACCAGCTTAAATTTCTTCTTCTGCACAACTGTTGATATAGGAACTCTCACCATTTTTCTGACTGGCAACCTTAGCTGCTGCTCCACTGTCAGGATTTCCAGCTGTTTTCACACACTGCTATCAAACCACTTAATGCTGTGAGCTGTGATTGATCTTGTGGGTAAGGTTGCCAGTATAAAAACAGAACAGGGCTCGCATACCCTTTAATAGTTGTGCAGAAGAGACAATTTCAGTAAATTAAATGAAGGGCGTATTATAGCTGAAGTCAAATAATTTTTAAGGTCCACCAAATTCATTGGTAGATATTTAATAGATGCATGCATGTTCTCTTGAATAAATGGGACTTAAATGTGCTTACCTGTAGCCAGATCATGGCTATAACTCAAATCATGTGCAACTGCTTGGTGAGTCTGTGTATCAGAGCCAGAGGAGCTGATATAGTATACATAATTTGTTAATGAAAGGATTAATTAATGTATAAATCTCATGAAAGTCAATAACCTCATGGCACGCAGTGCACCAGAATCCATTAATGAGCATCATGAAAAAAAGAACTTTATTAATGAATATAATTAAGCAGATGAAGGACAGTAAAAGCTAAGGCATGTGGTTGGCACCACCACAATCCCCAACACACACACATTATAGAGCAGTACTTTAAATGGGTCTGACAGTACACTGGGTTTAAAAGAAAAAATGGACTGGTAAAAGAAAATAATTTATCTAGAAAAGGAACTATGTAAAAGCCAAAAGAACAAAATTTCCAAAAAAAAAATGCCCATAAATATAGATAGATTAGGATGGCAATAAGTCACCAAAAGGTAGAAGAAAGTTTTAATTCCAAAACCATCTTTTCAATGTAAGTCAATACAATAATCAAGGTGAGTTTAGAACCAGCCTGTCAGAAACAGTTTGCCTTCCTTTTTACTTCTGTATATTTCTTTTCTTTGAGAGAACAACGTGTTTTCTGCCAGATATTTTCAATGGCAGGTTTCATCTCTTCAGCTGTGAGCACTGTTGGGATGTGATTGTTCGTTCAGAAAAGTGCTGTTATTATAGCATATCAGGATAACAGAATCTCAGTAATAATTCACTATTATTTGGAGAAAGTGACAATTTTAGAGATTTAAATTTTGTTTCCTGAAGTGAGATGGGCAGGGCATACAATGAGCCCACAAAAGGAGAAAAATAAGATAGCTCAGCTTGTTATGCTCCTGTTGAAGGCTGACTGCAGTTTTATTCTCCTACTGTAAAAACCTCCAGTTTTGGAGTGCTTCAGGAACAGTGGTGGGCCCTCATTGTGGAATGTTCATTCTCCTGAAATCTTGCCACTTTTTCTGACAAGCTATTCAGCACCTTGCCAGACGTCCACAGCCTCCATAAAGTATTACAGCTGCTTCCTCAGAAATCCATCCCATATGCCCAAAGTAGATTCCCTTTCAAAATGGCCACTGGCTGGTTACCCCTGGCCTGTCCCACATAACTGATTTCACACAACCAAAGCAGTTGTACAGTAAGTTGGTCTATTTATGGCTGAATATATGGGGACATTGTTGTTCGATTACTCTATTCCATGCAGTCACAGAATCATACAGTTGGAAGGGGCTTCATAGGCCATCTAGTGTAATCCCCTGCCATGCCTGAACCCCTTGAATGAAAAATCACATCACAACAGTACCATGAATGTATACACAACTAATGTCCTTTGTATCTTTGACACCATATAGGGAAGAAAGTAATGATTTCAAGTTAAGAACCAAATTGATTTTACAACACAGGAACTAAAGGTCCTCTCCACTTCCACTCAGAATTCTTTATCATGAACTATATTTTTACATGCATACAGAATGATATAGATTAGCAGACTGACCCTTCATATAGACTACATGGATAAATAGACCAGAAGATTATTAGTTATTTCCTAAAGGATGGAGACAGGGTGACATGTTAAACTGTATGTATAATTGACATATATCCCTAAAGATGAGGAGCAATATCTTCTCCTTTAAAATGAAGAAAGCAATTTTCATGTCCTTATGTCTTTACAGAATCCTCTGTTTGGTTTACTTTAGGCTCTATATGACAAGTGAATATGCAGAATAGGGACTTAACACTGGCTATAGCACTTTGGAGTCTGATTATCTTCTTCACTCAATCTTATATCTGCACATGCTGCATCTTTTCGAAGCTATTCTTAGTGATGCACAGGCAGGACTGGGTTTTTGCCATTGTCTTAGGTCTTCCCCATCCTTCCCCAAATTGCTGGTGCTGATTATGTACAATCTTTGCTACTAGGCTTCCCACTGTGATTTCACTTAGTCATTCTCTCATTGCAAGAACTATTTGGGCTTATCCAGGAAACCTGTGATATTGGTTCAAGGACAACCATGCACCATAAAACACATCTTTTGGATTTGGGACTGGGAAGGGAGGATAGCAAGCACCCAGTGAAGCTTCACACTCATGGAAATCAAAACCAAAGTTAGGATTACAACTATCCACATCACCCAACCAGCATGGCCGTTGTCCTCTGGGAGTAGTCATGCAAACAAGTACAGTACATTTTCATGCTCTGACACAGGCTTGCTTTGGAGATGAAAATGGTTTTTGTATGGATCCATAATGTTCCATTGCTCTGCCATTGTGCTTGGATCACACAGCACAATGTTGACCTTCCCATATCAGGATAGCCTTCTCATCTAAACCAAAGGTAGACTTGGCAGTGTCAGTTACTGCAGATCTTCCTGGCAATAATGGAATTACCCTATCCAGTCATCACTGGGTGTTTGCTTACACATCTTTATACTAGGCCTTAGGTTGGGAGATAAAAAATGAGTTTACTGGTATCATTTTTCATTTGTGTGCATCACTCATCAACTTCATCTTGAAGAACAATCTCATTCTCAGCTCAAGGGCAGGTTAGGTTCATAGAGCACTGATGTTCTAGATTGGAACAAAGTTAAAATATCAAAATTGCTGTAGCAAAAAGAAAAGAAAAATCAATGGAGCATTTATATATCGTTCCTAGAATAACAACAAAAACATTCAAACCAACACTGAGGGCACAGTATTCATTATGGTTTTTCATTCTCTCTCTCTCTCTCTCTGACTTCTCTCCTTGCAAATAAAACTGTTGGTTTGTTTCAGGAAAGCATTTTTTTAAAACAGCCATCTTGTTAGATTCAGAATGTGATGTGCAAAAAATGCAATCCATGCCACATTTTCCTAAAATGTTGAGAGATTGGGATGTGGCTTCCATCAGAAGTTATCCAAATGTACTTAATACTGTATCAACACTAATGTAACATTGTCTACCAACTGTTCCAAATGCAAGAGTATAGCCTGCCACCTAGTGCAAGTAATAAGCAACACTCACTAATCTGGGAGACTAATAAGAGTCTATTCAAATCTTGCATATTGTTGCAAATGTTAATCTCCACAGTGTGCTAACAGACAAACACTAAAAGAGGTGTCAAGTATTTACAAGCTCATTTCACAGAGGAGAATAAAAGCAAACTGATGTTCTTTGCCAGATTAGAAAGTGTAAGGTCCTTAAGGGCAGGGAACTGTTTTTCTTCTTATGTATCTTACTCTGAATGTGTGTGTGAGTGACTGTTATTTTTACTTATGTGACAGAAAGAACATTGCTGATACTGTATCATATACTGCTAATACATGCAGCTCAACCCCATGTAGTGTTTACTCTATTGTAACCCACCTTGATCCATAGGGAGAGGCAAGCTAAATATTATTATTATTATTATTATTATTATTATTATTATTATTATTATTCAGAAATTCCAGTGGGATTTATTCCCAGGTGAAGGTGCACAGGAGCATAGCTGCAGTCAGTTGCAGAACTTACACGAAAAGGGGTCTACTGCCTCAGAGAGACTAGCTTGTTTATTACATTTTTATAGCAGTTACTTGCACTAGATTGCTATATGGCTGGTATATTTTTGAAGATACCATTCAAAAATATAGTAAAGGGATTTTCTTACCATTTTTTAAGATAAAAAGAAGTAAATAAAACAGGATACACAAAGTGAATTCATACTGGTGGAACACTAAAGCATGCATCTTTGTTCCCCTTCCTCTTGGGCTTATGTCACATCCTATTCCAGGAGTACATATCACTATGCTAACAAAATCAAATAAATATTTTTCAATGTAATGGGTTTATGAAAAGCATCCTTTCCAGCTTTCTGCCACATTGGCCTTCTTGGAGGTTTATAAATCTGATCGAACCCCTGTAAAATAGCATAAACAATTAGATTAAAAGTAACAGCTAAAGAGATAAGAAAATGCATGAGAACAGGTAAATGAAGAACAGTAGGTGTTACGCAAGAGATAAGGAGAGCCTTAGCAGGGATATTAAAAAATAAGAATCTCAGTACCCTATAGCTATATCAAGGGAAGTAGTTCCATAACCACAACTAGCACAGCTACTATCTTGGTAGCAACCTACCTCTCACCTCCAGAGGACAGGGCCATCAGCCCGGCAGGATCTTATGGGAGAAGATAATGCTTTTTCAAAGCCTGAGGCAAGGAGTCAATGTCTTTCAGGTGCGTGAATGTTCCTTGAATTATAAAGATTTTCCAAACTATTCATAGCTATTGAATGTGTTTTTTAAAAAAGTCAATGGAGAGTATTAGACTCAGAATGGAAACATCAATAAACTCCTAAGTGAAGTTATATTACAGTTGTCTAATCCTGCTTGTAGATGTCAACGTTGTCTATGATGTTTTGTGATTGATACTTAAGATTAAGACACCAATACACTGAAATGGACAGCAAGGCTAAAGAGTCTTTGAATGATTATATTATCAGTACTTCTACTATATTATTTATGAATGCTACTATTAGTATTACTATTCCTCTAAACAGCATTGTTTTAATAACTGGGAACATTCCAGTAGCTGAAAGTACTTACAGCACCCAAGTTCGATATTCATCTAATATTAACATCAAAGCAAGACATTATTCCAACAGTTTCTATGCTGAAATTGAAGAACTTTTGCAATATGAGGCATTGTGAGTCATTCTGCCTGTCATAACACATACAGCCTTATTGGGACTACACCACTAAAACTGTGATGAATAATCTACTATTTGATGCCTCTTCCTTGATGCTCATACACCTGGTCTGGAATTTTGTCGGTAGTCTATGCTAGAGATTTACACCATCATAGATAGTGACAGCAGTAGAAGAAAGACCATTGGCATAGGGTTGTGAAAGAAATAAGGTACTTACAAATTGGGTTGCCTGTCATTCCTCTCCACTACTGCACAATTTTGGAAGAAGAACATAGTGTCGTTCCCCCCCCCCCCCCCAGGATACTAGCCCTTCTGTTTAGCAATAAACAATGACAGCTGAAGCAGAAAATCTTTCATATGTACACAGTGGTGGTAGGAAAAACAACATCAGAATTTAACCATGGGAAGCTTCTCAAATAACCAGGAAAATCTTCATCTGCTAAGTGCTGTTATTAAGAATAAGGTGAACCAAAAGGAATACATTTTAGATGTGTTCAGCTGTATACACAATCTGGTCAGAAAAATGCCAGTTCTAGGCAAGGAATGAACTTGCACAAGACTCAACCAGAGATAGACTTCACGGACCTACATATGGAAGGCCACTACTGGACCATCAAGATCCAAAGCTCAGACTGAATTATGACCTGCTCAAGAAGGGCCTGATCACTAACAGAGCATCATCAATTCCCCAATATTTGTAGCCCAAGTGTAATTAATGGGTGCCTCCTCCCATAGTAGTGTGTTGCCCAAGAGATCAGGAGAGTCTTTGCTAGGATATTAAAATATAAGAATATCATTGTACTATATCTGTATCAGGGGAGGTAGTCCCATAACCAGGGCACTGTCACAGAGACTATTTTGTTGCCTAATTAATTTATATCCTGTCTTTCTACCAACCTGGGACCCAAGGTGGTGTTACAGGGCGCTGGGCTTCATTCTAGCCTTCCTTGTTCAATATCATAAATATTATAAACTCCACCCCTATGATCCTAATGTGAATGCCACAAGTGGAAGTGAGAGAGTCACGCTGCCCAGGTTAGGAGTCACCCAGTAGGGAAGTTTAGTTTTCGGATTTAACAAAGAAGGTCAAATGTCATCTGATCATGGAAGATGGGATGAAATTTATACTTTTTTAAAGTATTTTCAAACCATGGATGCTTGAATCCATGTATAAAAAAATCTGTGTATAAGAAGGGCCAATTGTATCTCCATTAGAAGGCTTACGCTGTTCCACAGTAATACCTTTACTTCTCAGTGCTTGCGTGTCTGTGTGAGTGTATGTGAAGTGTGTGTGTTTCCCCATTAGTAAAATATAATTCTTGGAAAATTTGTCTAAACAGTTCTGTTTGCCTCTCAGCTCCATAAACACAGAAAAGCTCCTGGGCAAGGATGTAGCCGGGGGGTGGGGGGGGTGGGATCCGGACCCCTCCCTTCAGGCCCTGGGGGCATTCAAGCTCCTTCCTCCCCCCTCCTCCCCTCCATCAAAACCACGGAGAACTCGGAGAGGGAAAAGGGAAAAGACAAAACAAAAGTTGCAGGCTCAGAAAGAGAGAGAGAGAGAGAGAGGAGGGGGAGAGAGGGGGAGGGAGGGGGTCCTTGTGATTTCTTTTTCTTTCGTTTCTATCGGAGTCCAGCTTCCACTCCTCCCCCCTCCTCCCCCCTCCTCCCTTGTGCTTTTGCCAAAATAAGTCAGACTTTTATTTTGTTGCCAATCTGGTGACTTTCACACCAAAATGGGTACTTTTCAGAGCCTTTGGTGTGATTTTGGTGATTGGTTTTAATGGTAATTTTGAGAGTTGAAATAAGTATTTGGTGAGATATGGGGGGGATTTGGTGAGTTTTGGCCAAATGTTTGGGGAATTATCTTCGAGGCTTCTTGGCAACACTGGTAGGAAGAAGAAGGGAAGGAAGGGGAAAAAGGAAGGAAGAATGATAGGGAGGGAGGGAGGCAGGGAGGGAGGGAGGCAGGGAGGGCTGAGTAGACCAGCTCATTGAGCTAATAATTCCCCTAAATAAATTATTTGGTTACAATGGTATTTATTTTTTCCAAAAGATGCTACATAAAATGCAAAGGAACTTGGAGACAACTTGCTGTAAGATGTTGGATTGCATTGTCCCCTTTCTAGAGCACAAACTCCAAATAAATGAACAGCCTTGTAGGCAGGAAAGCTAGTTCCTCAAAGAAAAACTATGAACTACCTCTCCCAGGGCCAGGGCTGAATCGCCCATTCTTCACTTCAGCAAAATCTTTAAGGAATTCTCAAGCTCTGATGGATTCTGGGATCATAAGACATTCTGGCCACATTATCATGGCAAAAAGTTGATTTCACTTAGTGAAGCTGGTGAAGCTCAGCACAGCACACAGATACATGTAAATACATTCAGTGAATATGTGCTGCTTCTTTTTTTTTTCCAAGTTGACACCATCATCTCTCTTAAACTGAGTACTGTCACACTTCAGCTGGGTACTGTCACACACCTTGGGTTTAATGATACTTGCAGCTCTGATATTGCTCTGAGTGGCTTTTTAATTGAAAATGTTTGGGATTTTATGATAGTTTATATTTGACAATAAATTTTAATGGATGCTGCTTTGAGAGGTTCCAAGAAATGCTAGCATGTGGGAAATAAATTTGAGAATAATGAATGAATGAATGAATGAATAGCATCCCCTCCACATTACCGGACTTTAAAGCCAGTCCTCGAACAGCAAGATTAACCTTTGCTCCTGATTTTCTGATAAATTGGTTGCAGGATTCCTCCTCATTTCAATCCCATTGAAATATGCAGACATGTATACTTTCCCCCCTCCCTGCTTCCACTGCTTATTAAAGCGGGTAAGCAGAAGCACTGGGGACATGGGATTCTCAACAGTGAGGAGATTCTGGAGAGCAATCAGAAAAATTGCTAGTAGACAAAGGGAAGAATACTAAATCTGATGTTTCGCTTTCTATTGTATTTGACAGTTTGGTGTTTTAAATGCTCATCTTGCCTAAGAAAAAAGAGAAATCAAAAAGATCACAGAAGGAATAATATATTCTTTGACATGTCCTGTAATCAATTGTCATCCATTTCAAATGCAACCGAAATCAAAGACTGTATTGTGAAGAGGCAGCCTGCAGATGTACGTGCATCTATCATTTGAGCTCAACACGGCTTATAGTTAGGAAACTGTACAAATCTCAACCTTTGTATCAACTATTTCCTGCTCCCATAGTCTTTGTTCCTCTGCATGATCTCTTACAGAGGCTTTTTTTCTAGGTTGCTTGTTTCATTTAGAGAAAGAAAGGGACTGTTGTGTTCGTAAACCACCATTTAAAAAAATAGGAACAATTCAGTCCTTACAGGATATGCCTTAGAAATAGTGCCAGAAAACACAGGTATGCAGCCCACAAAGAGGAAAAGATGTCTTGGTTGGGGTAGTTATTGTGCTTTATATACCACCTAAAAGGTAAAGAGATACTTCAGGAGCACCCCAGAAATTTTGAAGAGACTGACAGCATTGGGGTTCTGGTAATAGTGAGATCCTCTAGGACAAACTGGTTGCTGACCCCAAGCAGATTACTGTGCAGAACAATTGGACCATTTAAAATTGCAGTTCCCAGAATACTCATCCCAGAATACTCAGACAGCATATTATGCTGGCTGGTGGATTCTACAGGTTATAATCCCCAAAAATAATGTTTCCAAACTGATACTTTCTAATATTGCATGGATAAAAATTGGGACATGAAACTGTGCCCTATCAGAATATGGTCAAGATGGCAAAAGTTATTAATAAGGATGAACAGACAAGCTAGGGGAGGCTGCAGTAGTGCCTGAGCCTACTGGGAAGGGCTTCATTTCACCCCTCCATGCTGAGCTGAGTGCAAACTACTTTTGTTCTTGGAACTTAGTTTTCAGTATTTGACATAAGCTGAGGACAAAGGGGAAAAGTTGGGAGAGGAGAGAGAATCTGGGATATTTTACAACAAGCTAAAAAAGACCTCAAACAGATGGCCCAAAAGAGCCAACGTTGGGCCAATCTGGGGGCAGGATGTGCACATGACACTTGCCCCTTGATCACTCAGAGGGTGTGCCAATGCTGCACCAGGGCCACCAAACGCAGCTCAAAACCAGCAGCAAAAAGAGTAGTTCCTTGCCGCTTCTTTTCACAACCCATTAAGGACCTCAGCAGTGGGTGATTGCTGTGGTCCTGCCATGGTCCCAGGGCAGAGTGGGAGCTACCTCTGGCTGCTCTACTGCCCTGTCTGCTTGAGCCCAAAGTGGGACCACTGTCCCTGACAAATCTGGACAGTTGGAGGCTATGAAAGCTCTGCTATTTTGCTGGAAAGAATGACTCTCTTCCTCTTTAAAGCTTTTAAGGTATTGGTAGGGAATCTTTACTTTGTGAAGGGCTGAATTCCTTCAAGATTAACCTCTCAAGGGCCCACCAAATTAACACTACGTGGGGCTGAAAGCTGTGGTAACTATCAGAGGTAAAATGAGGTTCATTCTTAAATCTGTCTTTGATGTCACTCTCATTCCCTCCTTCTTCTTTCCCATCTAAAAGGCCACTAGAGGAGGGAGAGACTTGCACAGGCCTTTAGGAACAGACTGCTAATCATAGTGGAAATTAGGGTTCTCAAAGAGTTCCTGGTCCAGAAAAAGGGCCAAAATGCATTGGGCATTTTTATTAATATAGCAACCATCTTCTGAGAGTTTTGAGATGTGTCTCCAGTTTCTTCTGTGGATTCCATTGGATGCTCTCTAGTATTTCTTCTCATGATGATTCAGTGCCAGTTTTCCCCAAACTGTTCCCTTAAAGATGTGTTAAATAACAGCTTTGGCACAGCTTCTGGCCTCTTAAGATGTGTGTGTCATTTAAACAGCATACCTCCAAAGTGACCCGAAGCAGCTTTATTTTGGCCTGTCTGTATGGGCCCATAGAATCATAGAGTTGGAAGAGACCACAAGGGCTATCCAGTCCAGTCCCATTCTGCCACGCAGCAACTCTCTATCAAAGCATCTCTGATAGATGGCCATCCAGCCTCTATTTAAAAACCTCCAAAGAAGGGGACTCCACCACTTTCCAAGGGAGTATGTTCCACTGTCGAACAGCTCTCACTGTCAGGAAGTTCTTCCTAATGTTTAGGTGGAATCTCTTTTCCTGTAGTTAAAAGTACAGGAACTCTCTCCAGTTTTTACTCAGAACCCTATGTAGGACCTAGGCCTATGAATAAAATGGAAATTGTAACAAAACATGCTACTTTGGGATATCCACTACCAATATCAGTACAACTCACAGGATTGGGATCCATTGTTTCACTGACCCACATCTGAAAGCATATGTTCTCTCTAGGCATTTTCTAGGTCCTCCAGTATGATTCTATGATACGCTTCTGGTGGAAGTTGACCATACAGCTGCACTGGAGGACCTAGAAATGCCTAGAGAGGTGATCCAGGGAGGTAGCCAAGGGGGGGGGGGGGGTTGGGGGGGGGGGGCCCCCCCCCCCTCAATTAGAAAAATGAATGGTGTGTGCTGCTGCACCGCCGCACTCAAGCCCCATTATAATGGTGGCACTTAGTCTGGATCCCCCCTTCCTAAAATCCTAGCTACGTCCCTGGGTGATCTCTCTAGGAATCTCTGGGTCTTTCAGTGTGATTCTATGGTCATCATCCTCCAGAAGCCATTCCTTTCAATAGGATTTACTAGTATCCAAAATTTTGCAGTTCCTCAGTAAGACCAGGAACATATCCCCACAGATACAAGGGCTATACAGTATGTTTTTAGTTACTGTTCATTCATGTGTCCATCACACAATAAGCAATGTGAAACCCTGATTCTGTTCTCTCCTGGAATTTACAGATTATGATTTTATATCTTCAAGTGGATTTTAAACTGCTAGCATGTCTTCCATACCTTTTGTGGTCAGCATATTAATTAAGCATCAAGAACACTAAAAAGCTTCTGAAGAAGCCACAGTTCTCATTTAGGTAACCCTGCAGGCAACTTATAATGGACTGAACTAAAGAGAAACTCTGAAAACATGTTTTAATTCCACAACCACAGTCTTTAAAAATAGTGGGCTTGCGATGTGAATCATGCCATCCTAAATGTTTAGGTGTCTCTTCGGGTGAATTAACAAAATTACATACCACTTTGTATCTTCCACCACTGATAGATGAGAACAACTTGAAAAATTTTGAACAGATTTCTTCTTTATTCCCTGCTGCCCAGTGCAATAGCCTTAAGCAGGGTACCTCAACCAAGCAGTCACCTCTGCCCTTTAATCAAAATTTAATTAATTGAATATTGATCTCTGAAGCATTGTCCTTCAAAGCCCTTTCCTTAGTATTTATAGTCCCTCAGATATGATAGTAGAATGTAACCAAAAAGAAAACCTCTTCTCTTACGGGATATAAATCTTTGAGGATTTGATCCTTGCATATGAGATATAATAATTAATACACTTTTTCTCCTTGTAGCTGAAGAAAACAAAATATTTCTTCACAGTTTTGGTCCAGTTTTGCCTCCTCAAAAATTTTGTGCATTTCTAGAGACTGTAGAAACTGCTTTATGCGTGCATTTTTGTGCCAAAACCTCTGTTTCCAGAAACATTTTTTGTACAAAAACATGTTTTATGCAAAGGGCACCAGTTTTTCTTCACACATATCCATGTTTCTAGAAATGGGGATATTTTCTTGAAAATGTGCTTTTTGTGCAGAAACACATTCTTTGTGCAAGGAAAAAAACCATTGTTTCGGAAGCAAGCATTTTCTGTGCAAAAATAGTGGGCTTTGTGAATAAAACACAAATTTTCCACCAAAATAAATGCCACATGTGTTTGTACACAGAATATTTTCCAAAAAACATTTCAAGATATGTGAATGCCAGGCAAAATTCCCACAAAATGCTCAGATTGGTGCTTCCTGACTGGGTTTTCCAAGTGTCGGAGAAACATTTTTCTGCTGAGAAAAAAAATATTTTCCTAGGGTGGACTATTCTTTCTTCCCTGCTTTCTCTTGGCTTTATTCTTTTTTTAGCCATCTCTGAGCACTGAATACCTCACAACATCACTCATCATTGTGTGCATTTTTCTGCCTAAGGCAAAAAGAAAATGAAGTTCCTTTTGTTTCCTTGTACAAAATGTGTCTGGATTTCTCAACACTCGTGATGGCAACAGAGTAGTTTTGGGAGCCAAGGGCAAGATGAATGCTAAGCAGGTCTTTATTCCAACATCTTAATGCCACCTCCCAGCATCTACTGTCTGAGGCAAATGCCTCACTCTGCCTAATGGTAGAAGCAGCTTTGTTCATTCTCACATCCTTTTAGCACTGGCTAGGTGAGCATTGCTTCTAAGCATTGTTTTGGTCAGTAACAGTCACTTACAGTTGGTTCCAGCTGGCCACTGACCGAGCCTACTTCTTCTCTTTCTTCTTCTTCTTCTGTCCTACATTTCCCCTTCACCAACTTAGCAATCAAAAGTGTTTGGTACCTCTTTCAGATTTTGTGCCTGTCTGACTAGCAACTGTCTCTGTCTTGCTTTGCCAATTTCCACAAGCTGAATAAATGCAGAATCTCATCACTTGGTTTCTAGCACAAGGGTCTTCCTCCTTGTACAAGCTGCTGAAGCTGGGAAATATAAAGCAGTCACAATGCCAGGCTAAAAAAAAGCCTCAGAACTCTTGAAGGGAATGCAGCCAAAATAAAAGGCTGAAGCAGAGAGGGAGGTAACATTACAGAAGGCAAGAGCTGGAGGCACAAAGGAAATGCTCCTCCAGCACAAACTAGAATGAAGAAGGTTGAGGGAGAAAGACAGAAAGAAGCAGAGAGTCAGAAAGACAGATGTGAGTGGCATGACTGCAGTGCAGAGGGTGAACATGAAAAGATGAGAGCAATTTTTGCTAACCGCTCTCAAATCAGAAGAGCATAGGGGGTATGGCTCCGAATACATGGGTATGACTTCTTTTTTTCCTGACTTCCTGATTTTTGAGGCTCTCAATGAAGCATCCCCTGGTCATGTACTCTGTGGCATAGAAGCTTCCCTATTCCCTGCTCTCCTCTTCAACCAATTTCTTTTCTAAACACAGAAGATAAAACATAACAAGGATGGGAAGTGTCGAGAATAAAATTAAAGCACCAATGTATCTAACTTACATAATACACTCCAATTTTTCAGACTGGCATTTCAGCACGTTTATATTTTTAGATGCTCCTGTTTATAGCTGAAGCTGTCTGTCTTCACATCCATATCTATATTTTTGAAGGTACTAAACCATGTGACAAGGTAGTTAACCAGCCTGTCATTCTAGCTTCTACCTCTTGAATAAGGTTGAAATAGGCAAGGACCTTTCGCGTTCTCTTATATCTCCCAGTCTGTCTTTGTCACAATCTTGTTCAATCCCCTGCTGGCTCTTAAGAACAAAGCTGGAAAGAAATGGAAAAGTAGGGAGCAAAAGATAGAGAGAGAACAAACACACAAATTCATGCATATGATCACTTATTCTGCTTTAGATATACTGTAGAATATATTCGACAAGACTGTTCTTTTGTTTTGATTGAATAAGATAATATTGTTTCATACAATAATATTATCTGACTTGTACTGTATGTTAGGTTTCATGATTTTTTCTAAACAGAGATATGCAACAATTTTGTATCACAACCAAAGCTTGACAAATTGACCTTTTGGATTACACCTCCAAGAATTCTTTATGCAACACAGCCACTGGCTGTGTTTGTTTTTGGTTTCTGAGGGCTGAAGTTTATCAGAGTATTATAAATCCAAAATCTGGCCCATTACAAACAGGCCGTTTTGTGCGTGCAGAGCGCGCACTAGGGTTCGAAAGGGGCGGTGCTTCCGCACCCCCCCTAACCCTAGTGCGCGCTCTGCACGCACAAAATGGCAGCGGCCGTTCCACACGGCCGCCGTCATGAGGACGTCATGACCACACCACCTCTATACAGGGCAGCGCAGATGTGACGTCCTCGCTCCGCGCCAGGACGCATAATGCACCCTTTCCGCGGAGCAGGAAGGAGCTCCGTTTCGGAGCTCCTTCCTAGTTTGGTCCACTGGGCGCAGCCTTCAGACGGCTGTGCTCAGCGGACCAAAGGAGAAAGGGGCCAAGCAGCCCCTTTCTCCTCCTTCCCGCCACCGTGGGGTGTCCTTGGGCTTGAAGCCCAGGTCCACCTTTCCAGGCTGCGGGAAGCGGCCTTTTGCCACTTCCCTGCAGCCCGGAAAGCGGCGGATCGGGGCCTCAGCGGCTGCCGTTCTGACCACTGAGGCCCCGATACTCCAGGGAAAGGGGCGGGTACAGCCCGCCCCAAATGGGCGGTCTGTAACACGCCTCTGAATGAAACACAGAGAATCCCAGCTGTCCTAATTTCCAGCTTATCAACAGCCACTGAAGGTCATTTTGTGTAGGGTACTTCAGTTATACCATTTATTGAGTTCACTTGTAACTCTTTTGTTGGATTATATAGTTTGGTACTACAATTTGACAAAATTGACCTATACTTTTTTCCAGATGTGCTCTGACTGTGTATTCCTGCATGGCAGGGGGTTGGATTGGATAGCCCTTGAGGTCTCTTCCAACTCTCTGAGTCTATGATTCTATATTCTGTCTCAGTTGAATCTGTGCTGGGGCAGGAAGGATCTTCTGGCCTCAAAAATTCTGGAGATATCTACATGGATGCCAGTGGAAAATAGTACAGTGGGCCCTCCCCTTATGCAGGGGATCTGTTCCGGATCCCCCTGTGTAAGGGGAAATCCATGAATGCTCACACCCCATTAAAAGCAATGGGCTGTGTGCTCGCAGCTTGGGGAAGTGCATGCTGTGGGCAGGTGCTCCATTGCTTTAATTGGCGCACAGCTTCCGCATAAGCTGGAGCTGCGTATAGTGCGCCAGCATATGGTGCAGGCATACTGTATGCAATTTTTTTAAAGTGATGTATTATGATGAAAGAGATGCAAATGTAAAAGAAGCACATTTTTGTTTATACAGATGCACACATAATTGGCTTTGTAACCGTGTGCCTTGTGGGAAAATACCTATTATTTTTGTTTTTATTTTCCACCCAAAATTTACCAAAAAAGAAAACAAAATCCAGAGAAAGCACTCTGCAGCCAGAGTAGATAAGAGCATCCAGCCTGCTGAAACATGTGAGGAAGATTTAGGTTTATTTCACACATAACTAGTCGGTACCTGAATCTGCTTCAGTCAGGACCAGCCTTGGAGTGAGCAAGAGATTGGCCTTGAACACTGACACCACATTTTGTGTACCACAGCAAAACTAAGAGTTGGAGTACCATAGACACTTCTCTGTAATGTATAAATGGGAAGTCAGGTGTTAGATCTGAATGTGAATAAGATACATTACCTGTGGGGATTTCAGCCATTTGTATGTCCAATGCCTTCTTATGCATTCACACACACACACACACACACACACACACATACATAAATATTAGAATCTCCTCCCCAGGCACTTTTCTCCAGCTGAGCTCATGTCTGAAATTGAAGCTAAGCAGATGAGAAAATCACCCAGGGGATAGACTGTGGGGACATAGCTCAGAGTCAGGGAAATCATTCTCCACCAAAACACATGTGGCCCATTAGTCAAACATCCAGAGACTCCACCTCTGCTTTATATTGGATTCAAACATATCCAGGTTCAGACTAGCTGATCTGTGATCATTATGTTCCTTATCACCTCTGAGTAAAATCCTAGCAGCCATTCCATCAGGGTGTAGCTGAGGAGGAGAGAGCTGAAAACAGGGCCTCTCCATTAGCTCAACTGGTGAAATCAACACTTATTGACTTCTCTCTTTTAGTGATTTCTATTGTGTTCCATTATAAGAGGACAAACAACATTTGGCAACATTACAGCATAACACATAATATCTGTTTCTTGTTTTCCTTTGCTCTCCTTGTCATTTTGTTTCCCCCCTCCCTTTTCTTTGCGTTAGATCCTTTTTGCATGTAGTACTGCTGAGCCATATATCCACCATACTATACCTGTGCATTTGGTTTTTGTGGCCAAAATGTAGAATTTTGCATTTATCTCTATTGAATTTTATATTAATTTCTGCCCAATTTTCCTTTCTCCCTATGTGTTAATTGCCACCCCTAGTTTTACAGTATATAATCTGAAAACATCACATTGATTCCAGCCATCTTGTTATCTAGTATGATTTTCCACTCAATTATGGCTCTATCTGACATTGTTCCCTTCCATTTCATATGAAATCAGTTTGCTAATCAAAATATTATAGGCAACTTTACCAAATGCTTTGCTGAAATCCAGATAAATTATGTTCACAGCATTCCCACCATGTGCGTATGCCATGCCGCCACATGGCCACACCCCATTATTTCCTATGGGGCTTGAGAATAGGCAGATTTTCCCTTACATGGGGGGATCTGGAATAGATCCCCCGTGGAAGGGGAGTACGCACTGTATGTACAAGTTAGGTGATACTGCAGCAGTTTGCTTTTGCCCAAGCTTACTGAGAAGATTCCAACCTTCCTCTCCTCTCCCCACCTGCTCAGTTAATTGAGTGCAAACTAGTTTTGCCCTTTGAACCCAGTTTACCGCAATGGAAATAAGCTAAAGACAAGAAGGAAGAAGAAGAAGAAGAAGAAGAAGAAGGAGAAAAGAGAAACTGGGACATTTTAAAAACAGATGAAAACAAGTGGACTATAGAGGATTAATTGGAACAGTTGGCGGTTATGTGTTTTTCAGTTATAAAGCTTATGGTGGACACGATCTTGCTTTGAGAGTCCATAATTCACCCTGGGAGCCTTCATAGATGAAGAATAGGGTAAATAGTATCTAATAAATAAAATGAGGGAGGGGAACTGGAGAGAGCTATAGAAAGCTAATTGATAATGGGATGCCTAAAATATTCCAGCTCTGCTACCTTTATCCTCTACTTATAGCCACAGCAAGCAGAGTCAGATTATTACAAGAGATCTAGCTCAGAAGCAATAACTACAGTCTGGCTTACCTGTTGTGAAGTCCTAATGCATTCACGATATATTTCAAAGAAATATCTTCCTTTGCCAATTCTGCTAGTAAACAGTATGTCTACCTGACTCTTTGTTTATAGTGCAGAAGAAAACAGCACTTTATAAACATGCACACTGGGAGGAAAACCTTTCTTGTCCAGTGCTGAAAGCTTAGCATTTACAAAATGTTCCTAAAAGAAGCCCTGCATGCACATTTTCTCTTTTTTATTCAATACGTAACCCTGGGAGAAAAAAATAGTGCTGTGTATGAATTTTTAAAATCAATACCAACCCTAAGAAAAAAAAATCTGATGTAAAAATAATCTATTTCTCTTTCGAAATTACTACCAAGCATGCTGATACTCTGCCAGATATTGGTAAAGCTTTTCAGTGCAGTAAATATTGTTGACATGCTTTCTTTGACTTATGAAAGCAAGAGAATACTGCTAGTTCATAGTCCATTTGCTTGAAATATACCCCAGCTTGAAGAGCCACGAGAAGCTAGAAATAAAACAAGAGCTTATCAAACTTCCCACCTGAACATCTAGATCAGTAAAAGAAGAAATGATTGAAGCCATGGTAAATGGTTTTAAAGGCGAGAAAGGACAGTAATCTTGTACACGAGGTCAAATGTGTAAAGAGAGAGAAAAAGAGGCACTTCTCCTGTGAATAAGGCCTGCATAAATATTGATTACATGCCATGAAAGAAGCTTGACAATAAAATTATTTTAAAATTAGATCGCTACATTATTTATTTAACATGTCACCTCCAGAATATTAAGACAGCCAAGGTGCCACTGAGGGTACATGGAAGTGATGAAAATGGAGGACTGCAGAAAATCACTTCTAGGGCAGCCAATTGTACAGTGGAAGTTCTGAGCAGTTTTGTGTCTTTTGGGGTCATTTGCACTTCTTATGGAGTAGATCAATGTTTGAACATTACCAGTGCTTGTCTCCTTGTGCCAATGCGTTCTAAATGCCTCTACCAGCGATTCCCACAACACATTGTGATCTATCTGTGGTCCCATAGCTAGCAGTGGACAATTTCCATGCAGATGGAGCAGTAGGTCTGTGCCATTTTTAGTTTGAACCATAATAGAACTCTCTAAGGGTCCAGCCACTACCCCAAAACAATGTAGCTTCTTTAGAGTTCAGAGTAAAATCTGGGATAGATTCACCACCCTGCTGACATGGTAGACAACAGCTGGCTCTGCCTATGGTGGCCTTAGCTATTAATAAATAACTGAAGGGTGTTAATACTGTATATATTATAAAAACAAAACAACATCAGACCTCATGGTTGGTGAGGCTCACTAAAGTTCATGTAAATGAGTTTTATAATGTCTGGAAAGTCACAGGTTCTCCAATCCTGCTTTAGCTGAAAATCTTTGGGTTAAAACAGTGTGCATGAAAATGGAGGTCAGACTATCAAATAAACCAGCAGCCAACAGTGACATATAAATGCACTGAGATAAGACAATTACATGGTATAGTAGTTGGTATAGTAGTTTGAGTGTTGGACTGTGACTCTGGTCCAGGGTTCGACTCCTCACATTGGTCCAAGCCATTGGGTTATCTTGAACAAATCACAATCTCTCATCCTCAGGGGAAGGCAATAGCAAACCTCCTCTGAACATGTTTTTTTGTAGGTTTTTCAAGCTATGTGGCCATGTTCTAGATGATTTTCTTCCTGACGTTTCGCCAGTATCTGCCAGCCATGAAAGCCTTCGACTTCTCTGAACAAATCTTGCCCAGAAAACCCCAGTTCATCTTAGGGTCACCATAAGTCGGAAATGATTTGAAAGCATACAACAACAACAGGACACTTTATGGACATTTTAAGGAGCCCAGTAGCACCTTAGAGACTAACCGTTTTTATTCGGCAAAAGTTTTCATGAGATACAATACTGTTGGTTGGTCCCAACTATAGTAGACCCATTGACTCAATTGTTGAATGACAGGTAAATCCAGCTGGTTCAATGGGTCTACTCCATGCTAACAATAGGATTTGGGTCATGGCTTCCTTCCAACACATTTCCTTCAGATGTATAAAATGTCACTCCAGGTGATATAAACATACTGGGAATTCAAGGCGCGTTACAGATGGGCCCCTTGAGGCGCCGTAATTATGCGCGAGGGGTGACCCTGACGCGCCTTGCCCCTTGCACGTAATGAGTACGTCAAAATGGCGGTGCCCTATACAGATGGGTGCCGCCATTTTGACATTGTGGACGCACAGCATCCGGCCACCGCACACCGGAAGTGGCGCCACGAGTGCGCGCCTCACGCCTTGCGGCGCCTCTTCCAGGGCCCAGGACAAAGCGCCATTTTGGCGCTTCTTGCTCCACGAGGGAGCCACGCGGTTTGGCTGCTGCGGCTCCCTCGCGGAGCAACCGACAGCGGTGTGAGACTGCCCCTTCTGGGCGGTCTGTAACATGCCCAAGATTCAGCAGAAATGTGGCGGAAATGAAAAAACAAAGGTGCTCGCAAGTACTGTAATGATCGTAATACTAGTCATTTAACAAACACAGAGAAGTATGAGAGGCATCTAGCAGATATCAGTGAATTAACATATGTACTGTATGATGACCCTCTCCAATTTAAGTAGAGTTTTACCTAAAGGCAAAATCAAGTGAAGGGCTGGACAACATTGTGTAGACTAGTGACCAACTTTTTTACCCATAGCATCATACATTTAGCATAATCATGTGGTACATCATTAAGAAATGCACAAACATCACTTTTAAAAAGAATGAGAAATGGTTAGAAACACCCTTCTGTCTTTGTTTTTGTTTGGTTGGTTGCTTGGCTGGATTTTTTTTTTTCATGTAGGGCATTGGTCAGCCTTGTGCCCTGGTCTGGCCTAAAACTGCTTATTGTGGATGCCTGCAAGTATGGTGAACACAAATTTGTACTGGGGAAAAATTCAAATGGCGGGGGGTGGGGGTGGCTTCAGGAGGATTGGACTCACAAAAATGAAATTAGAGGCTGCACTTTGTCTAACCTTGCTCTGGAGCATTGGGGATAGAAATAGGAGCACGAAAGGAAATGGAAATGAAAAAATCATTTGGCAGTGACTATGAAACAAACAAATTTGATGGCAGTATAGATAAATCTTGGGCCTAAATATCCTAAAGGCACGACCAATGGATGCTAAGCAGGGTCAGCTCTTGTTAGTAATTGGATGGGGGACTGTCAAGGAATACCAGTGCTGTGGGCTATATTTCAGAAGAACAAACTGGCACAACTACATCTGAGAATTCCTTGCCTAAGAAAACTTCATGAAATTCATGGAGGTCACCATAAACCAACAGGAGACTTAAAGGCATGCACAAATGTAGATCTGCATAGAGTAGCACTACATAAGCTGCTGAACTGCTTGATGAATTCTTGTTCATCTTTGGTCTCACTCATACTTTAACTGACTCATCAGGGAGGGTTTATGTTTATTACCAGGAAGGATTAAAGGAAAGAGAGAGAAAAAACTTCATTGGTTTCATAGAATCATAGAGTTGGAAGAGACCGCAAGGGCCATCCAGTCCAACCCCTGCAATGCAAGAAATCTAAATCAAAGCATCCCTGACATATGGCCATCCAGCCTTTGTTTAAAGACCTCATTCCCTCTTGTCTGACCATTAACCCAGACAGGGAGATACTGTTACTCTTGAAAGTTTTTATATTTCTTAGAATTATTTTAGGACAAATGTGTAAATTACATACCTTGTCTACAATAGCTGCTTTCTTGTTGCATGGACTTTTAAACATTCAAAGCATGGGATGGATTGTTTGTATTGTTATGATCGATTAGCCAGTCCATCTAAACTTGCTCTGTGTGAATAGTCTGCTTCAACAAGGAAAAAGATAGGAGTTTTGGCAGATACATTTTGCAGAAATTTCAGAAGTTGCAACTGGAAGCAGCACTTTTTCTCTCAAAATTTTAATAGACAATTACAGTGTGTCAAGACAGCCTGCCTTGTTAAGAAGGAGCAACTTAGTACAATTTCTTTGTATTCCTGATTATCACCTTTTGTTTGTCTCTTTGTTTTCTTTATAACTTCTTGTTTAAATAATGTTTGCATTTCCATGCATTGTGGTCCTTCTGTTTCTATCACCCGTTCATTCTAGTTCACCTACTTGGACAAAGTACTCTTAAACAGTAATCATGGGTGCTGGTACGGACAGCACAAAATGAGGGCATTGCCCCCACCAAATTATAATTCTATTCCTCACATTAAATTTTCCTTCAGTCCTCATATTTCTAGCACTGCGGAAATTTAAAACATCATATGAACATTTAGAAATAGAGCATAGGCATTCAAAGAAAGGGGGCAGACAAAGTTACCCAGGATATGGGTACAGCAAATATGAGTTCTCAGTTCTGTCTCACTCTCTGCAATGCTAAAAATTTGGAGACTGGAAGAAAATTTCATTGGAAAGGTAGAATTCCTGCAATATCCCCATTTTGACAGACACAGTTACACCCCTGGTATATATGTGTTAATAACTATGACATGTGTCTTTATCACTTCTTAACAACTGCTAAACATGTCTTTATCACATCTCAATAAACTGTTAAACAAGCAGTGTTAAATCATTCTTTCCATTATGCAAAGTTGGCTAGAGTTATACCAAATAAAATTGGTGATTCTTTAAGATACCACAAGACTCCTTGTGGGCTTTGGTGCAAGTTACAACAACAAATCAAGTCCTGCAAATTGTCGCAAGCTGCTGCTCTCATATTTTGACACAACCCTTTCTTCTTGTCCAGAGATAAGCCCACAAAAACTGGGGAATTTGAACTCTCCCACCTGGGCATGACCCCACAAAAACTGGAGACTCAGAATCAATCCCTGATATCTGGCAATCCTAAATTTGTACCTCCAAACCTTGTCCAGAGATTTAAAAAAAAAAAAAACTGGAGCACTTTCCTGATAGCATGGAAAGCTGCAGGAGCAATAGATTTAGTGAAACTTTGGTTTTAGGCCTTTATTGGTAGTTTACCTAGTGGAAGATGGCTTAAAAATAAGTTTCAGTTAGCTTATTTACCATTTCAGTGGCAAGAGGCTTCCACAAGTTGTCTCCCTCCAGAACACAGTAATAGATTTCTACACTTGATATCACCTCAGATACTATCTAACTTCATAATGCTCTGGACATTCCCTGATACATGTATGAATCCAAATATAGACTGATACAATATTATAGCACCAGCATCAGCAGATCTGGTCTGCAGTGACACACATAGCGCCAGACAAAGGGGGTGTGAATGGCACATAACTGCAACCATGTGAAAAGGCATGGGGAAGAGGCATGCAAGAAAAAGCACCAACATAACTCACACTCACACACACACCATTTCTAATGGAAGCTGACAGCCAAGGGATGAACTCTGCCAGATCAAACAGGACCAAAACCTCTTTTATCTTAACATGTGTCCCTAAACACCTCTTGCCTGTCCTCACATCTGAGGAATCCAGATCTTGTCTAGGTGTTGTAAAGTCTATGAAACATCATTGATCATAATCAAGACTTCTCACTTCCCAACAACCTAAACAAACTCTTCACTTTAAAAACCTTCTCAGGTTCTGTCTGAGATAATCAAACTTTCAGTTTCCCATGGAACTCTCATGGATTAAAGGTATAAATATCACCTCAAAAACAAAACCTTTTCACAAGAGCCAGTAACAGCATGCAACCGTTACTGCAACTATCTTTTTACCCACTTGCACTGTGAGTTTTGTCCTCAGGCTTCAGTCTGAGTTTCTTTGATCACTCCATGCAGCTCCTGAAGTTGCCCACACAAGCCTCATGACTTGAGTCTTTCTGCTGTCTGGCTTTTCATGGATTTTTTCCCCTTTCTTAAGCCTCTAAGTAATTGCACCCCCTCTCCTAGGCTCTAAATCTGTTATTTCATTTTGTTTGTCTATTTAGTTAGTTCTCTGTGTTGGTTGGTTGAATGAGTTGTGTGTGCATGTGTGCGTGCTTCTATATTTCTTCTAATAAAAGTTATCAGTTATTACTGGTATAACTGGTGTTGGATTATGCAAAACCTGTGCCCAAAGTTGAATATTCCCCAAACTAATTAAAGTTAGATTGCTGTTGGTAGTGGAGGCTGTACTAGCCCCACACATTTACAATAACACTTTGGCATTGAGGCAAAAAAAAGAACATTTCCTGAAACATCTACACCCTGTTTCAGGTTTAGGGATAGGATGGATATACTGCCATGCATCCTGCTGGTTTATCCCAACTAGAATAGATCCACTGTTGTCCTGGACTGTGGCCAGCACCCACAGACACACGCCGATAAAGAAGGCAATTAACTATGAATCTGGAAGTAGTCCACAAACCTTGCAGGGAGAGAGAGAGAAAGCAAACCGAAAGCCAAGCCGAAGTCAGGATAACAGAGGTTACAATAGTCAGTCCAGTCCAGGGTCAGGTCAGCCAGAAGGTAGCAATAGGCCAGTCCATTCCAAAGTCAAGAGTCAAGGCAACAAGAAGTCAAGATAAAGGCAGCAGTCACACCAAAGGATCATGCAATAAACTCTGGCACTGATTTGGTGTGTCTGTGCTCCTTAAGTAAGGGAAACTCTCCCCCATGCCACCTGAGGCTGATTTGCTAATTGCTTCTCAGCAATTCTCTGGGATCTGCGCCTGCCAGCACTTTCAGCCCTGCGTTGCCTATAGGAGGGAACCTTCAAGCTTGGTTCCTCCCCAGTCACCACTAGGCTGCTGTACCACCAAAGGAATCCCACCAGCACTAGGACCTGGCTGAGCCTCCTCCTCTGGGGCTGGGAGATCAGGGCTGGATTCTGGCAGAGCAGGATTAGCACCTGGTGTAGCCTCAATTACTTCTTGCTCTGGATGAGCCCCATCCTCCTCCTCATCCTCCGAGACCTGTTCTTGGCTGGCCATGACAACTGTTGAATAAATACATCTCTCTGCATTATCTCTGAAAAGAAGGGCAGACATCAGGAAGCCAGCGGTCATTCTGTCACAAAATTCTTCCAACAAAAAGATGGCTTGATTTCGAAACAGTGACAATGGTGGGCACAGAGAGCTATGAGTTAGCTGAAGGAATTTGGGGATGAACTTCCTGTGTTATTGGAATGCCTGGCTTGTATCAGCCTTCAGCCTTATGGTCTTGTCCAGTTATTAAGATCAGGTAAAGAAGCCTTCTTTGAGTACCCACTAACAAAATGAATTAGATTAGCAAGCATAAGGCTTTATTGGTGGTGGTCTTGTGGATGTTGAACCTAATGAGCTACACATGGGCCTTTCAATGCAGGCTTTCAAAGCTCATTTTGCCAGTGGCAGCTATAATGTTTTTATGCTAATGATCGTTGAGATGATAGGCTTCCTTACAATGTTGCTATTATAAGACTTCTGATTTGATCATTCAGATGGGTTTCCTCTTCCTGTGTGCACATGCTGCTGCTACCACTACCTGTAAATAAAAGAAATACTACCACAATGCCATTCTCAGCCCCCTACTCCAAAAAATGCAAATCTCTTTTAGCACTTACTGAGACATCTCATGGAAAAGAGGAGCAAGAAGCAGTACCTTCAAAATATCTCCAGAATCCAGTATGAGCAGTCACATTACATAACTTTACATAGAGGCAATTATAGCAGAGGCAATAAGAAACCCCTTTACTGAACTGTTAAGATGCATATGGGGCACCAGAAAAACTGCCCAATGTGGATCAATACCTGATGCACGTCAGTCCCTTGTGCATCGGTCCCATTGTGCAATGGTCACTTTGCCAATTGTGCTATGTAGTAATGTAACAGCCACACTCTACTAGATATGGACATTACAAATCTGACCAATTCTAATTTCCACATATGTAAGTCCACTTACAAAGACATTACAGTCCCAGCAGGATTAGCCTATGATTATGTTATCAGCAGGGCAGGAAAACTGGGCACATTACATCTGTGTCCTTTTTAGCCATTCCACTGGCAGTCCTGAAGAAGCTTAATGTAGTAATTTTTATTTATTTTTAAAGGAAGAAAGCTATAAAGCCAAATACCTGCCTTGCTTTGTTCACTATACATATATAGATAGATCAGGGGAATGGCACATGGAGAAGGTTGGAGGGCAAATTTTTGCTCTCCCCCCCCCCCCCCCCCCACACACACACACTCTATTTTGCAAGGGCCTCACAGCTGCCATCTTCCTAGGCCAAAAAACATTTTCATTTGATTTTTGACTTTGCAGAGCAATTAGTTCCCCAAAATGCATGGTTAGTAGAGAGCAAGGAGAGCCAAACTGCCACATTTTTTGTGATGGTGTAAGTAAGTGTCATTCTTCAGCCATCTTTTATTCAAAATTTGATGGATCTGAGGATGGATATTGGAGCTTCAAAATGGGCCCCTATTTATCACATAAAGCAGCTTCACCTTCTCTCATCCTAGTCTATGCTTAGAATTTTGGAGAGCTGTAGTCCTACAACATCAGAGGAACCAAGGCCTAAAATTTGTGAATTTTCCCCCTTTAGGATTGTTGTTTTCCTATCCTCATGCAAGTAAAACAGCTCCATTAGCAGGCAAGAGGAAGCCAAA
The DNA here is from genome assembly GCF_019175285.1 of Sceloporus undulatus. NCBI lineage: Eukaryota > Metazoa > Chordata > Lepidosauria > Squamata > Phrynosomatidae > Sceloporus > Sceloporus undulatus. Next base: position 231,033,362 of record NC_056522.1, read on the forward strand.
AACCAAACAGTAAAACCTCCCATCCCAAGCCCCAGATTTTGTTTCTGCAGAGGTTTCCCACTCTCTGTAAGGGGTTATCTTGACCCCATTACCATGTATGAATAGAGGTAAAGTTAGTACACACTGCCAAAATATGGTTATTTGCATATATCAAAGCCCAGCTCTGCAAAATCAAATTGGACAGGTATTGCTGAGACTTTGCATTGGTGGCTCATGGATTATAAGGGACAATATCTCACCATGGAGAGAGATATTGAAATACAGTGAGATATCTGGCACCTCCAACCCCTTAGTTTGTCCAAAGTCATCCATGGGACTCAACAATTAAAAACAAGTTTTTTCCCCCTGTGGTGAGCAGTAGATATCAGCAAAGTGAGGAATACTAGTCTATTTAGGCAGCTGATGCTTTGTATACCTTGATTTATTTGCCATTAATATGTTTACTGAGTGCTCCATTCCCCACCTCTCAACACTTTTAATCATCAAGCCAGATGAACAGAAGAGCAAATCAAACTGGATTTGTCATTACAATTACCATGGATAGAGCCAAGCAAAGTAACCACAGATTAGAATATTAATACATTTATCTCAGGCTTATTTACACACAATCCTGAATAGGAATAAATGTGGCTGAGATTTCTATACATTAATCACAGCTGATTTTCTCTTGCCTTGTACCTTAGAAAGTCATTTACTCTTGAGATGAAGGGGAAATAATGCAGTCTTTTTAGGGATTGGAACATTCTTCCCTCTTCATAAGGATTCTGGTGATATTTCTTACCTGTAGATTTGCCAAATGAACCCCTGCAGGCATTTCCCTTTCCTGAAGAGGTTGCACACATCATCCTATGGGTGCAACCTTTTCAGAAAAGGGAAATGCCTGCAGGGGTTCATTTGGCACTGCAAAGATGGGAAGAACTCCCATTCTTAATAGAGATACTGAGGAAAGAATTTCACTGAGGGCAACTTGTCATGAAGAGATGAGACTCTTCAGTGGTTGGAACTGTCCCTTCTTCTCAGCTGCTAAAGATACAAGAACTCTGTCTTCCTCCACTTCAGATCAACATAAAAGTTTTGTAGTGTCAGAAAGCCCTTAAAGAGAAAAGAGATCTGACCAGATAGGCACTGATAACGTTAACATTTGAACCACTACTGACTGTAACACCCAGCGGCAAAGCTTTCTCCTCCATCCAGAACCTCACACCATATTTCAAATATAATGGGAAGTAGTTGAAAATATGTGAGCTACTCATGCCTTCATAAAACCACCCAAATGTAAGCTTCTCAGTCTGGCATTCCCCACTAACTCACTATTCTGCAACACTTAAGATTTGCATTACCAAGAGGTGGCAGTGCTCCATCAGTCTTCAATGTAATGAAACACTCATTGGGGTGGATGGCCAGTGCTAGGTGGACTGAATAAATAAACCACACTGGGTGAGCAAAACTAATGGATCCAGGAGAAATGTAAAAAAAAAAAAATACATCAACAGCAATAATTTATTATTTTGTTCTATGAGATGGGGTATGTAAAGCTGGATCAAGCAAAAATATTACCAGTACTCAAAATTCTTTTTAAAGAGCTATCTAGGAGTAGTAGTTGTTGAACTGACTCCACCATAATTTGGATGAGGATGTTCTATGAATTTCCAACCTAATGTTGCATTTCTACAGATACACATTGCAAAGTTCACCATAGAAGCATGGTCTATGCCATTATGCTTTTCTCTCTCCTGCATCTGGCAGTGTAATGTGTCCATCTCTGAATCTTATCACATGAGATTTCTTTCCAATAATTAACACTGGAACACCACGAAGACAGCACAGTTTGGGAACTTAGATTGCCTTGAAGCAGTATACACCCTCCTTCCACATTTTATCGTATTACAACCTGGAACTCAAATGAATTTAATTAGCATTGTTGCTACTTGATGTACCAAAAACACTCAGCATTGTGAAGGTTCAAATGTTTTTTTAAAAAAATTGTCCAACAAAAGTTGCAGAAACAAAAACAAATGAGCATTTTCTCAGTGTTGAAAATATTGTGTACATCAAAGGGTTAAAACAGTAAAACAGGTAAAATAAGTACGGATACGATATGGAAATGCTGATCATACTCTGTTTATTTGTACAGTGGTACCTCGGGATACGAAATACCCAGGTTACGAAATTTCCGGGATACGAAAAAATCCCATAGGAAATAACTGTTCCGGGTTACGAATGTTTTTTCGGGTTACGAAAAAAATTTTGGTGCTTTTCGGCGCTATTTCACACGAAATCGCGGCTTTTCCCCATTAGCGCCTATGGGTTTTCGGCTTGCGAAGGCTTTTCGGGTTACGAAAGCGGCCGCGGAACGAATTAATTTCGTAACCCGAGGCACCACTGTATATAGTTGACGTACTGTAAATATTAAAACAATAAAACCTTTAAAAAATATTGTGTACATCAAAGGGTTAAAAATCTCAGGTAAATCCATTTCAGTTCCAGTTAGTAACACAATCAAATGTGTAAAAGACAAAAGAGGGGGTTAAATAGTTCTGTAAGGCACTGAATTCTGACATAATTGTTGCCCTCCAAATCTTGCTAGGCTGCTGTTGTTGGACATTGTACGAGTTAAGGTTGATAGGAACTCATGTTCAACAGCATCTGAAGAGGCAGAAAATATTAACTAATTTGTAACAATATTAACTTGACATACAAAAACATTAAAGTTCATTGGAATGAAACTAGGGTTCCTTTTCCACTTGAGCATGGGCCCCATGTTCAAGCCAGTGGGACAGAGCACCCCCCTAAATGACTGGGCAAAACTGAACCACCAAGACTCATGTATAGTTGGGGCCTCTCCAGAATTAATATTCAGATATGTAACCAAATGATCAAGCCATGTATATGTATATATATATGTATGTGGAAGGAAGGGAAAAGAGAAAATGATTGTTGTAGCTGAACCTCATAGTTATAACAATAGATCTTATCATTCAGCTTAAATAACCTGGCTTACCTCTTCTGAACTGAAGCCTAAATCGGTAGGCAGCTGGGTCCTACTGCAAGGATTTTGATTCTGAAGCAGCCGAGTGAGTACAGACTGGTTACATCCCAGGTCCCAAGCAAGCTCCAGCGGCCATTTTTCCAAGTCAGAAAGCTCCCAACTTCAAAATAAGGCTGCTGGAGCTTGCCCGGGATGCAGCCAGGCTGTACTCGCTCACCAGTTTCAGCAGCAAAATCCTTGCAGTAGGCCCCTGCTGTCTCCTGATTTAGGCTTCAGTTCGGAAGAGGTAAACCGGGTTATTTAGGCTAAGCAATAAGCTCCTAAGACTTTTTACACTCTGTCCTATGTCAATTTACTTTGATGCAAGCTACAGTGAACACATGGAGATGATTTTGAAGCAGGTATTGTGCTTGCAAGATTATCTATATTTAAACATGATGGAATGATAATGGGTGGGGGAAATAATTTGCCTTCCCCATGGCCATGCTTTCAAGAAGTGACTGTTGGTGGCTCTTTTGCTAGTCAGACAAGTATTCCAAACCACAGCAGAAGGTAGGCTGTCCAGCTCTCACTAACTCTAGGAAACCTCTATAATTTTTAGTTGTTCCATCGGGCCCACAGTAGACACCTCCAGGAGTAGAAGGGAGCAGGAAGGGGCTTGCAGAAGGTATATTTACTTTATGGAGTACCAGAGCCAGCATGGTATAGGGTTTGGGAGTTGGACTAGGATTGTAAAGACTCATTCAGCCATGGCAACTCACTGGGTGACCCTGGACAAGTCACACTCTCTCAGTCTCAGAGGAAGGCAATGGCAAATTGCCGCTGAACAAATCTTGCCACAAAAACTCCATCGTAGGTTCACCTTAGAGATACCATTAGTCAGAAATGACTCTGAAGGCATACAACAACAATCACAAGAGTGAAGAAAAATCTGAAGAAGAAAGGCCTACTACAACATTGTGACTCAGAGACATACTTAAGTAGTAGTATCCATGAAGTATTTCATTTTTGTACCCTGTATATGCTTTTAGGGCTTTGAGGCACTGATGGCTCAGATCTGAGTCATATAATCATATTGTTGGGAAGGATCCCAAGGGCCATCTAGTCCAAACCTCTATCAGTGCAGGAAACCACAGCTAAAATATTCCCGAGAGGTAGCCATCCAACCTTTGCTTCAAAACCTCCAATGAAGCAGAGCCCACCACCCTCCTAGGCAGTAACTGAAGTGACTTTGTTGTGCATAACTAAGGCAGAAGAAGATTGCACTGTACAGTATATTAATGTGTCATGCATAAGCAGTCACTGTAAAATTTAAATTTATTTTTATTCTGTTGTCCTTCTGCACTTTAGTATTTACAAAACCATAAAATTTTACTTATAAGCAGAATAAGTCTGTGATGTAGCTGTATATTGTACACCCTATCATGGATAAGTTGGGGGAAGAGACCTAGCTCAATCATAGAGAACATACGTGGAAGTAAAGATTACTGGCATTTCCAACTAAAATTATTCTAGCCATCAAGACTAGCTGAATCCTTAGAACGTCACTGCTAGTAAGAATAGGCAGCTTAGAAAACTGACTATTTTGTATGAAAACACCCAGAACTTCCCAACCAGCACTGCCAGATTTCATTCAAAAGTAATTTCTTTAAACTCTTGTACTATCCCCTTTATATCAATGGCCTGATTAAGTAAAACACTGCTTCATACATTAAAGGAGTCTGCTTTAGAAGCACCCTGTTCAGTTATTCCTTTGCTTGCTAGATGAACAAAAGACACAAAAGTAAACCAGCATGAAGTCTTCAGCCTAGAGCTCACCTCCTGGTCTTTTTTGTTAGCCGTACTAGAGTTTGCACTTCACTACAGTAAATCTTTACAAGCCAAAAGAAAACTTACTCAGTCTCAGCATTATCCTCCATATATTTAGCAATTGACTGCATGTGCACATACATGTATACACAGTCAGAATTTCTTATACAGTCTGGAATATTTTATAGCCACAAGAAGAATTGTGATTGCTCAAAAAGAATGAGAAAAGCTGAGATGCACATTAGTACTTGTGGTTAGATTAAAGGATAGAGGAGGCGGTACATAAAAGGCCACCATTTATTGTATTTAGAAACCACCTGGGAAGGATTTGTATTCTGAAAGGTGGGGTACTATCACTAATGCTAATACATTAGCTTGCTAATAACCCTCTTCTCCTATTTCCACAAAAGAGTGGCAACATGTGGCAAGGAATATTATTTCCATGACTATATTCTTGGTTGTATTCCCCGAGAGCTAGGGTTTATTAAGAGAGATCATTTATTTATATATTATACATTTAGACCATCCAGTGACCAACATTTTCTAGGCAGTTTACAAGTACATTAAAATTCAAAAGATGTAATGCCACAATAAAATAGCAGAAGATAACATCAGCAGCAGAACATCAAAAACAGTGAAGCAGAGAACAAAACCACAGTAAACCTACAAGAAAGGGGGTGGGAGTGGGAAAGAAGCAGGGAAGATGAACAAAAACAGTAAAATGGTTCTTAAAATGCCAAGGAGAAAAAAAAGGTCTTCTCCTGATGTTCAAAAGACCATAGCATAAGCACCAGGCAAGGCTTTCTGGGGAACAAAGATGGGGTACCATCACTAAAAAGGTCTTCGTTTGTTATGTTATTATTTTTGCTTTTGCAAGCATGAAAAACTCACTGTGGTTAACACTGCTTTTTTCTTTTGGGGGGCAGAACATCAGTTGGCAGTGCGTGGGGAAAACCATGGCATATTTAAGTAGATGCCTCACAGAAAGATAGTGGAAGAGAAGCAGGAAAAGTGTTCAACCCAGAATCTGACTTATAAGGACTTCATAGTCCTCGGGGTTCAGTGATTAAGGTATACAGTAATTGCAAAAACAATGGCAGCTCATGGAATGAACATGGAAGTCTTCACCCAAAATGGTGAGAAGAGGTATACACACTTGTTTAATTGACAGGTCCCCATGGCTATAACATGCTCCTAGTTGGAAATAATTTCTATTCCATAAATGCTTGCAGTACTTATTGGCGGGGACATTTCTTGATTTCTACTGGTTTAAATCTAATTGCATTGTGACATAGAGTTAGAGACTTAAGTTATAAATAATGCCTTTGATGTTTTGTTATACCCTGATTCTCTGTTCCTTCCTGTTTGTCTTCCTTTCTTCATTCTTGGATGGGGAACCAAGTTGACATTTATATTATCCTGTCAATGTCCTGCAGCATAATAAGCCATTGTGTCAAGCCCATAGGAAAGATATATAAAAATCTATAAAGTATTATCCAAGTTTTGCATAAAGAATCTTCCACTGGATTTAACTGAGAGGGCTGCATGAAGTCCATGCAGTGCTATTAATTTGTCAGCTGGGAGAAAAGAGAGACTGCTGATTCCAGATTCAGCTACAGCTGTAGCTTGTAAGAAACAGGCACAGACCATTTGGCCTTCCAGATGGTGTTGGACTGCAACACCCATCTGCCTTAGCCAGCAGAATCAATTGTTTGTGATTCAGTCCAGAAGTATCTGGGGGACTGTATTATTCTCCATCTCTGATATATAAAAAGCTGTTTTTCTGTGTTAACAATTAGGAGGGGCTGAGAAGTTAAAATAGCTTTTCATGTTTGCTTGAAATGGAGATAAATATCCTCTCCTGTATATTTTGATAAGAAAATGAATGTTTGCCTAAAGTACAGCTGGGATGATTCAATCTAAAGGGCTTCTGAACATTAACTCAAATGGGTTTAAACTGCTTTCACTGATTTAGAGCCCTGTTTTAACTAAGGAAAATTTTACTGTGTTATTAACAGTGTTTCTTATATCATTTTAATTGGTTAAATTGGTTTTGTTTTATGTCACCCTGAGATTGCATGATATAGGACAGGAGAGAGATATTTGGTGCCTTCCAAATGTACTTGACTATAACATAATTGAGCCCAACCAAGGCTGAGAACTATACATTATAATGAAACACAGCTGGAGGGCTGACGTGTTGAGGAAGACTGATCTATAGCTATCTTCCTCAACCTGCAGACCTTCTTTGGGCCTCTTGAGCCTGACTACTATAGATTCCCACTGCAGGTGCTGGTAGCTAACAATAGGCTTTTTAATTACATCCCTAGGGCGGGTTACAAACCGCCATAAAGTACGCGCTCTGCGCGTACTAGGGTTAGGAAGGGCCGTATTAGGGTTAGGAAGGTTCTTACCTTCCTGACGGCCCTTCCTCCCAGTACGCGCGGAGCGCGTACTTTTTTGCGGTGCCCCTCCACATGGGCGCTGCCATGTTGACGTACTGGACGCGTGGCTCCAGACGTGTCGGGCGGAAGTGACGTCGCGAGGGCGCCACTCCACCCCTCGCGGCACCACTTCGCGTTCAAAAAAGGAGCGGCATTCGCTGCTCTTTTTTGCTGCGCGGGAAGCCTCGCGGTTCTGACAGCTGGGCTCCCTGTGCAGCGAATGGCTGGTGCCGGCGGGAAAACGGCCCCTTGAGGGCCGTTTGTAACCCGCCTAATTTATTTTAGTGAAAAAGGTGGACCACTTAATTCCCAGTTAAGACTGGGCTTTCTTTTTAATCTCAGCTGTTGCCAGGGTATAAAATGGGACCCCAGTGTGCCTAGGTACCCAACATACATTATTTTAAAATGAATGGTAGATTTCATCTAATCATTTCATGCATGAATGGAGCCACTGGCATGTTCTTTCTCTATTTACTACAGTGATAATCACACCTGCTGCCTACTAGCTGGCTCTGATGATGTACAATAAAAATATAATTAAAAACTTATAAACTAAGAAAAGGGGAACAAAAAACATAATGCACTAAAACTTGAGAGCAGCATAAAATCAAGATTGAAGAGTGACACAGAACATTCACAGAATTAAAAAAACCAAACTGTTTTATTTCATGTGGCCAACTGGAATGCCCAACCAGTCAGGATGTGAAGCTTCCTTCAAAAAAAAACATGTTTTCTGTCTGTTCACAGCACAATCCCACATATGTTTAAACAAATCTTACTATGTTGCATGTGGTTTAGAGCGTATTACCTAGAAAGAAAGAATTGCTTAGGGAGCCAAGATTGGTAACTACACTCTGGAAGCTATTGAGATTGTAAAGCATTATCCCGTATGAAAATTGGCAGGTTGTGTCAGATTGCCAGTATCTCATTGTAAGCCCCTGACTTCACATTTTGAGGAGAGCACTCCAGAGACGCAGTAGTTGGCAAAAGCAGCCAGTCAGTAACTCTCTTCAAAAAATCAATCTGAGCTTATATGATTTTTCCAATAACAGTGTGACACCATCTAGGAGGAGCGGCTGCTATAACAAAATGGTGGAGTTTAACTCAGTCACCCATTCCCATCCATTAGTAAATCCTTGTCCCTAGGAGCTTTCTCAAGCTCCACTGACCCTCACTAACTACCTTCCTTTTTCCTATAATGTATCAAGGTCGCTGGAGTAGAGTGACAGAGTTAGGAAAGTGGGTGGAAGAACAATTTGGTGACTTGAGATCTACTAGGGGGCCAGTCCACTTACCTTTTTGCATGGAGAGATTCACAGATGCAGATCTCTCTATGCAAAAAACGTAAACTAAACTGGCCCCCTAATTTGATCTTAAGTCATCAAATTACTGAACAGATCCCAACTGAACAAATCTTGCCAAGAAAACCATGTATAGGTTTACCTTACTGTGAATATGCCTTCAAATTGCCAGTAGACTTAAAATCCCTTGAATTTCATAAGGTTTCTTAGCCAAGGAATACTCAGAGATGGTTTTGCCACTTCCTTCCTCTACAATTAGCCTCAAACACCTGGCATTTGTTAGCAATTTCCCATAAAAGTACTAGCCAGAGTGATCCTGCTTAGCTTTCAAGAACAGGTGGGATTGTTCACTAAGCCCCTAGGATTGCCTTAGGAAATTATTAAATGCACCACTGGTATTAACAGGTGTTTCCCATGAAATAGCCTCTTCAAGCTGCGTTCTTTTTCCATTAATGTTGACAATGCACCAATTTTTAGGACGCACCCCTCAGTAGACCTGTGTTTGGATTGGAGTTTTTTTAAAGCTTGTGTAAGGTGAGAGAATATCAAAATACCCTAAAAGCATCTGATCCCATTGTTTGGAAGCTGAGTAGGGTCAGTTCTGGTTAGTATGGGAAATTGAAACTGAATACCAGGTGCTGTAGGATTATTTGAGAGGAAGGAACTTGCAAAACCATCTCTGCATATTCCTTGCCTAAGAAAACTGTAGAAAATTAATGGGGTCACCATAGGTTAACGGGTGGACTTGAAGGCACAGCCACACACCCACACACACACACACACACAAGGATAAGAAAAAATACACTCTTTTTTCTAGTCCCTATGTGGTTGCAAGACCCTGATACTTGTTTGTGCCTGCCATTTACATAAAAATTGCCATCTGTTTGAATTACTCATGGAAAAAAAAACTCTTTGGCCCCATTCACACTACAAAATAAACCCGGTTTGGAAACCAGGTTATTTCCCTGTTGTTCAAATGTGTATCAATGTTACTCAATGCAGTTGGGGGGGGGGGGGAGATGGGACCAAAAAGCCCATTTAAACCAGCCATTGGTTCACCTGATCCCTTAGTGGTTTTTCTTTCAGAATTGCCGTGATCTCGCATCTCAGTAGTAGCAATCATTCAAATTGCACAGCTACCATTCAGGAAATGGAGGCACTGTCATTTGATCCAGAACATGGTTGTTTGGGAACTTCAGACTGGACTTATATGCCATGGAGAGATTTGCTGCCTTAAAACATGTGGGAACAATGAATCGTTTTTCATTTATTCAAAATCGATTTCCTTGTTCAGAGGAGGTGGCCTTTCCTCCTCAGAGGCTGAAAGAGTGGACTTATCACGATCACCCAGTGGGTTTCCATTGCCAAGCTGGGAATCAAATCCTGGTCTCCAGAGTCATACCATTACACCAGGCTGGTTCTCCTACTCTTAAAAAGATGCAAGGAACAGACCTTTCATTGTCAAAATAATGCATCTTGATTAACTTCTGAGCTGGAGTTTCTTCCACACGTGCTTATCTGCAAGTTGTTATCTTATCATTATTTTATTATATTATTTATTATTTTTTATTATTACTATGATTATTGTCTTATTTTGCATTTCTCCACTATGGACTCAAGGCAGCGGACAACAAGTATAAAATGATGCAATTTAAAACAGTACACAATATTAAAATATATAATATAAATTTAAAAAACAAATAATTTTAAGAGTTAAAACAGTTATAAATTAATATATAACATGTTTAAAAATACAAACCATTAAAGTATATAACACAACATTAAAAAAAGAGCCCTTTCCAGCTTAAAAGCCTGACTGCACAAGAACATCTTTTGTTTTTGGCATCAGAAGGATAGTAAGGATGATGCCCTCCTGGCATCTCTAGGAGGGGTTCCAAAGCTTGGGAGCATCCACTGGAAGGCGCTCTTGCTTGTTCCCACCAAATGTGCCCGAGAGGGTGTAGGACAGAGAGAAGGGCCCCTCCGGATTATCTCAATACTCAGGGGCTCGTAAGCGAGGAGATACAGTCCATCAAATAGTTTGGACCCAAGCCATATAGGGCTTTATAGGTCAAAAACCAGCACTTTGAATTGTGCCCAGAAACAAACTGGCAGCCAATGGAGATGTTGCAACAAGGGAGCTGTATGTTCCTGTAGACAGTTCCAGTTAACAACTGGCTGCAGCTCTTTGGACCAGCCAAAGTTTCTGAGCACTTTTCAAAGGCTGCCCCCATAGAGCACAGTACAGTAATCCAGATGTAACCAAGGCATGTAGGCACCGTGGCAAGTCTGACTCTCTCAGCAACAGGCACAGTTGGACACAAGTTTGTTTTGCAAAAGCACTCCTGGTCATGTGATACCTGGGCTTCCAGGCTCAGAAATCCAGAAATACCTCCAATACAAACCTGAGTTTGGGGGAAGTGTAAACCCATCTAACACAGGCTGAATCCTATTAAAGGATCTGTCTTTCAACTGACCAGGAGCAATTATGTCTTGTCTGGATTAAGCTTCAATTTGTTTGCACTCACCTACTCCATTACAGTGGCCAGACACTGGTTTAGGACAGAAACAGCTTCCTTGGAATTAAGTGGAAGGGATGTAGAGGTTGGTACATCGCATACAGATGATACTCCAGAATTCCAGACAACTCTCCCATGGTTTCTGTAGATGTTATTAAAGTATAGAGGACAGGACGAGGCCTGAGGGACCCTACAGTTCAATGGACAAGGAGTCGAACAGAATCCTCTGAAACAACCTTCTAAGACACACCCTCAAGCCCCATCCCAAAGATCTATGGTTTATGGTATCAAAAAGCTGCTGAGAGGCCCAGTAGAAGCAATAGAGATACACTCCCTTTGTCCAGTTCCCTGCGTTGGTCATCCACCAAGGTGACCAAAGCTGTTTCTGTCCCATAGCCAGGTATGAAACCAGAGTGACATGATCTAGATATCCATCTCTCCAGGAACCCCTGGGAGTTGAGAGGCCACAAGACACTTTAGCACCTTGCCCAAAAATGGAAAGTTGGCAACTGGTCTGTAATTAAGTTATCACTATATCATTCTGTCACAGAATCAGAACAGTGATGGAGTTGTGACAGGTTTCACAAGCATGAGAGGATATTAACTAATAGCTATGTCTATAAACCAAGTTGAGACCCTTACAACAACAACAACCAACTGCGAAGCTGGTGAAAATCAAGTTCATTATATCTGAATGGTAAAGATGAAGAATATAAAAGTGAAAATGAAAGAAAAGAATCACTTGAAACAAAAACAGATGATCCCCAGGTGTACTAAACCAAGTAACAACTTAGTGATGATCTAAGCCTAAAGTTACACTTAAAAGGCACAACCATGACAACTGAAGCCTGAACTTTGTCTGGTATCATATCTACTTTCCATGTTGTTTCCAAAAGGAGAAATTCCTGTGGCAGCATGAAGAAGGCGCTGCAGTTCCTGGAAGACATCCAGCTCATAATTAATTTTCAGGCAATGACATTTAACTGCCATCCCTGCTTTTTGGCTCCACGTCAGCTGGCTAGGGAATATAAATCTGCCTTCGGCCTGGCAAAGCAGGCTGTTACATGAATGCTGCATTATGCTCATCCTATTATTTGTCTTCACTTCCACCGGTTTTACTGTGTTAGTCTGTCCTATTATGATCTTTTATAGACCTTGTTACAGAACCAAACTGAGCATCCCAGAGTCTCTAGGTGACACAACTGGAATTATAGCATATGGTTCTTTGTCATTTCTATCCTTTCTTCCTAGAAGCATCTTTGGGGAATTTTTCAAAAAGTCATATATTTTAAATGAGGATCATTCAAGTAGATGGACCCACATGCTCAATGCCTATTGTTTTATTGCCTTGTATTCTTTTTATATGGTGTTGGGTCCCTCCACCTACTGCATTCAACTATTATATGTCTGGATTCATGAGTCAAGATTATTGTTTTGTCGACTAACATGCACCATGGACAATCAACATGGCAAAGGTTCGTTTGGCAGTTTTCCCTCCTTCACTCTCTCTTTTTCTCACACATGCAAACACGCACTAAGGGTGCGTGGGGTAACTGCAATTTGCATGGATGCACATTTTTCTGTTTCTAAGAGTATAGTTTTTTTTGTTTTTGTTTTTTAAACCTTGCTGGCTTGGTGAAAATGTTATTGTGAATGTCTTACCTTTTTAAAGGGAAGGCATGATTTATATTTTATAGCATGGTACAAATAATTAAAATAGTCTATGTTGCAAGCAAGACTGTATATAAAAATGCTATGATGCGGTATATGTATATGTACCAGCTCAGGTACGGTTATCTGAAGCACTGCTTTTTCCCATGTGAACCTGCTCATGCTTTGAGATCACAACTCATCCAGTGACATCATTGGGGTGTGATAGCACTGTCCACACGGGTGATACCCAGAAGGGATGACACCTACTCCAGCCCTCCCCCACACACAACATTCCTGCACATACTCCCACTCCCCGTGCCCTCTGCGTCCCCAGTGCATGCTCTCCCCCACCCCCTCTTCTAGCCTGCTTCATAGGACTTCAAGAGTGGATGAAATACGGACTGTACAGCTGCATCCACACTATAGAAACAACCCAGTTTGACATCACTTTTAACTGCCATGGCTCAATGCTATGGCATTCTGAGAACTGTAGTTTATTGGGGAACCCTTCCCTGACCGGCTAAGTCCCTGAGGCTAAGTCTCACAAAACTACAAATCCCAATTCCATGGATTAAGCCGTGGCAGTTAAAAAGTAGTGTCAACTGATTATTTATGCAGTACAGATTCAGCCTACAGTTTGGTTGGTAGGGTTTTTAAAAACAAACAAAACACATGTCAGTCTTTAAGAAATCAACTAAACACAAATCAACCAAACTAAAATCAACATATTGCACAAAAAGGCTGCTTTTTCAGGGTAGAGCCACAGGGATTTTTGGATGAAGCAGGCAGATGCAGGTACATACTTCGTGGCAGATAAGGTGAAGAAGCCATTCACCCTATGTTCAGATCTTAGCCTACACACCACACCGAGAGAGAGAGAGAGAGAGAGGAGGCATCAAAAGCAAACTCAGTGGGGTGCAGCTCTGTGAGTAACTTCCCAAGGTGCTTATTGTTGGTCACAATAACAATGTTCTCCTGACTAAGAAAATACACACACTGTGCTATGTGTGGTGGTTACTGTGAGATTTTGGATTTTTCCAGATAAACCAAACATCCATCACAAGCCCTGAGAGGTGACTCAGTTCTTCCTATATTCTTCTTGAATGTTGTTTACCACACAACACATAATGTTTTCATAGGGATAACTGTTCCTCTTGGTGGGTTCTTCTTCTTCTTCTTCTTCTTCTTCTTCAAGTAAGCAAGCTAAACTTTAAACCAATCCTCTTTATTGTTCTTTACTTACATAAACAAAATTAAGCTGCAGGGAGTCGATTAATAAAACTCCTGCTTTATACACACACATACACATGCTTCTGCAACAGCTCACCCCCACACACTGCCAATCTTCAAGGCAAGTTTTAATCTCCCAGGAAAATCAATGTTACTTTGAATAAAATACCCGAGAACAGAGATTACTTAAGGGAATCAGGCTCCAAAGTATGATTGAAAAATATAGATTTCTCTCTCTCCAAACACACACACACACACCTCCTTTACCCAAAGACTCCTATGCTGCAGTGCATATAAAAATGTGGTGTAATAATTACACAAAGACATACTCCAGGTGTGATCCCCTGAAGGTTTCTTCCATACAAGGGTTTGGAATGAAGGCAAAAATAACAAAGTGTGAGCAACCCTATGAGCTGCAGGGGGCACAGGGAGGGAGGGAGAGTCATTTGTCTTAACTTTTTTCACTGTATATTTACAGTGGGCCCTCCTTATCCATCGATATAAGCATCCACAACTTGAAAATATTTTTTAAAAAGTATAAAATTGAAATAGCATTTTTTGCCATATTATATAAGGGACATCATTTTACTACGGCATTGTATTTAATGCGACTTGAGCATCCACGGATTTTCTTATCCACCGGGGGGGGGGGGGGGGTTACCTGATCAGATAACAAGGACACACTGTATATTCAGTTCTACTGGATACAATTTTCTTCATCATTGAGGACTACACTACAGACACTAAGACTGAAATCTTCTTTGACTGTGGAGGAATGCAAAGTTTGGCCTACAAAGTTCTCTTAGTGGTCAGGCAATGGTGTACTAACACTAGCAGCCAGTAGTGTGGCAGCATAGCCTTTCAGTGTCTTTAGTGAGAGGCAGAGCTGTGCGATCCAACATAGGAAGTGCTGGGAGGAAGTATTGTACAAGGAGGTTCTGGATACTTCCTTGCTCTACATCTGAAAAAAGGGCATAGGCTCACAAAACTTTGGTTATTTAGTGGGCCCTTGATATCCACTGTGGTTTTGTCCCAAGACCTCCCATGGATACCAAAATCTGTGGATGTTCAAGCCCCATTAAATACAATGACATATGAAATGGTGTCCCTTATATAAAATGGCAAAATCAAGGTTTGCTTTCTCTGTGTGTGTGTGTGTACACACACACACACACACACACACACATATATATATATATATATATATATATATTCAAAATGTGGATGGTTGAATCAATGGATAAGGAGTCCGTGGATATGGAAGGTTGACTGTACTAAGCAAACGTCTCGAAGTGATTACAGCCATATGGCTAGATCTTGTTTGTTGTTCTGTGCCTTCAAGTCATTTCTGACTTACAGCGACTGTAAGGTGAATCTATCATGGGTTTTTCTTGGCAAGTTCCTTCACAGAGGGGGGTTACCATTGTCATCCTCTGAGCCTGAGAGAGTGTGACATACCAAAGATCACTCAGTGGGTTTCCAAAGCCAAGCTGAGATTCGAACCCTAGCCTCCAGTGTGATAGTCCAACACTCAGACTATTAGACCACACTGGCTGTATCGGCTAGATCTTTCTTTCTTTCTTTTACATCCAAATAAAGCCCACTACACCACCATAGTACTGGAATAGTGTAATGCCAAGGAACATAACCTGTGATATGGGAAATCTTTGGCCCAAGTCTCACCCCAGCCATGAAGTTACTAGGAGACCTGAGGCAAGCTACTATTTTCTCAGCTTCATCTCCCCACACTGTAATGGGGATATTAGACTTCCTTACAAAGTGGTTGTCAAGGCAGACAATATATGTGAAGTTGCCTTGGTCACCAAAATGGAAAAACTTCTGGAAACCAAGCCCTGTGAGACACAGCTTAGTGAGCTGGGTATATATTGATTGGAGAAGAGAAGGCTGATAGATGGTAACTTTATATATCTGAAGTATTATTGTGTAGAAGATGGAGCAAGCTTGTTTTCTGCTACTGCAGAGGACATGAAACAGTGGATTAAAATGATAAAAACAAATCCTCTGAAACATTAGGAAGACTTGCTTGATAGTAATAGGGCTTCAGTAATGGAATGACCTACATCTGAAGGTGCTGGCCTTTCCTTCTTTTGAGGTCTTTAAACAGAAGTTGAATGGCTGTCTTTCAGGGGGTACTTTAGGTGTGTATTCACACTTAGCAAGGATTGTGGTCCTTTTCAGCTCTATTATACCTTGGCTCTGTGCTTTGAGTATTAAAAATGAAGAATGATAAAAAGCCCAATGCATTATATTTCAAAATATACAGGTTTAGAGGCTTCGAAATTTAAAATGCAAACGTTGTATTTGGAGAGGCACAAAACTAATAAGGAAAGTATAGGTGCTTTCTGTACCGCCATTTGGGACGTCCTCCGGACGTCCCATTTTAAAAAAGGGGCGTCTCTTTTAGACGCCCCTGGGCCTAGTACGGACTCCGTCCGTACAAGATGGCGCCGGCCCTTCTACATGGCCAGCGCCATCTTTGCGTATCGGATGCTGAGCATCCGTACGCGTCACGCCGCTTGTGACGTAGCGAGCGCGCCCCTGGAGCCTCGCTACGTCGCAAACGCGACGGAAAAAGAAGCTCCATTTTGGAGCTTCTTTTTCGGTCCGCGCAGGAGTCGGGCCGTCTGAAGGCTCCGACTCCCCCGCGGACCTACTGGCGGCGGCGGCAGACCGCCGCAAAGCGGCGGTCTGTACCCCGCCATAGTTTTTACAGAACTGGCTGGGACTTAAATCATTTCTGTTCACAGCCCTAAAGCTGAGCAAATGGTTCCTATGCCTCCATGCCAAAGCCTTACAGCCATCCAATTTTCTTCCCCTTCAACAGCCACCAGGTTCTGCTGCAGGAAATAACAGAAACACCAGCAGGGTCTCCAGTCCTTCTTGGTAAGTAGTTGGTGCTCACATCTGCATGATAAGATGCAGGGTCTGCTCAGATGGAAATGCAGTATTGCTATTTGCATATCTGCATTGGCTACAGAAAACTGCATTGGCCAGAAGAAGAAAAAAACAAGAAATAATGTATTGTGCATACTATACAATGTCCCTGCTTTTGGAGGGGGGGTGTGACCTGAATTCATTTATGTGTGGATATTAATTTTGGAATGCTTGCCTCCCTTTTCCAGATAAAATAAATTCAAAACGGCTAACCAACATACACAAAACACAGTTTTAACAGAAAGATTTAACTATGGGCCAATCTACAGAGTAGAAATAATGAGGTTTGACACCACTTTAACTGCCATGAATCTATCCTACAGAATCCTGGGATTTGTAGTTTTTCTTTTGTTTTTTAAAAACCTTTATTGGTATTTTCATTGTAAATAAAACCATCATTATAAAATCAAAACACACTTCCTTGGACAGATATGTTTGTCTAGTTCTTTATTTTGCCAGCTGATTCCCTCTTCCATAATTTTAAATCGAGTCTCCTTTTCCCATTTTAATCATCAACCTAAATAATAATAATAATAATAATAATAATAATAATAATAATAATAAATTTTATTTGTATTTCCCACCTCTCCCTGCAGATCGAGGCAGGATTACAGCAAAGAATAAAAACCACAATACAATACAAAATACAATATTATCTAAAAATAGTCAGTAATACAACAGCAATATTACTACCAATCACTAAAAAGGCCAAATCGTCGTCAATTTACCATGCTCTCAAGTCAGAATGGGAATGTTCCATAAAATCAGCTATAAAAGGTCAGGTGGATGGGCCTGCCGGAAGAGATCTGTCTTAAGTGCCTTTTTAAAGGCTTCTAAGGTGGTAATGAGATGGATCTCTTCTGGTATGTTGTTCCATAATTTAGGGGCCGTGGCTGTAAACACTTTATGGGAAGTAGTAGTTAGTCTAGTTTTCATATGTTCCAATAGTTTCTTCCCTGATGTTCTAAGAGTGTGGGGCAAATTGTGTAGGCAGATGCGGTCCCTTAAGTAACTCGGGCCCAAGCCATGTAGGGCTTTAAAGGTAATAACCAACATTTTGTATTGCCCCAGGAAGCTGACCAGCAGCCAATGAAGAGATCTTAATATTGGGGTAATATGGTCAAATCTTGATGTTCCTATGACCAATCTGGCTGCAGAGTTTTGGATCAACTGAAGCTTCTGAACTTGGTACAAAGGTAGCCCCGTGTAGAGTGTGTTACAGAAATCAAGATGAGAGATTACCTGTGCGTGTACTACTGCCTCAAGTTCCCTCTGGGTCAGGTAGGGATGCAGTTGGCATATCAACTGAAGTTGGTACCAAGCACTCTTGGCCATCGCATCCACCTGAGATGACAGCTATAGAGACGAGTCCAGGAGTACTCCCAAACTGTGAACTTCGTCCTTTAGGGGAAGTGTGATCCTGTCCAGGACTGTTCAGTAAATCTTCATCCCTGGACCAGGAGTACCTATCGCGAGCACCTCCGTTTTCTCTGGATTCAGCTTTAGTTTGTTTTCCTTCATCCAATCCATTACCGACTCAAGACAGGCATTTAGAGGAGAGATGCCATCCTTGATCACTGCAACAATCGGAGTCATAGAGAAATGGATTTGGGTGTCATCAACGTACTGATAACACTGCACTCCATGTCTCCAGATGATCTCTCCCAGTGGCTTCGTGTAAATGTTAAACAGCATGGGAGACAGAATGGCACCTTGAGGGATACCAGATGTCAGATTTCTTTTACGACAGCAGCTGTCTCCCAGCATCACCATCTGGAATCTGCTCGAGAAGTAGGACCGGAGCCACTGGAGTGCAGTGCCCCCAATGTCTAACTCCCTCAGGTGTTCCAGAAGGATACCATGGTCAATGGTATTGAAGGCCGCTGAGATGTCCAAGACAAGAGCACCAGCAGGGTCACACTTCCCCTGTCAATGCTCAGACGGAAATCATCGACCAAGGTGACCATGGCAGTCTCAACTCCATATCCCACCCTGAAGCCAGTTTGAAATGGGTCTAGATAATCTGCTTCATCCAAGACAGCCTGGAGTTGGAAGGCAACTGCCCTCTCAATCACTTTGCCCAAGAACTGTAATAAGGAGACCGGTCTATAATTGTTTCTTATTGTTTCTAGGGAGGGTTTTTTAAAAGTGGTTTACCACCGCTTGTTTAAGCTTAGATGGAAATTTCTCTTACCTAAAGGATGCATTAATTATAGATTGAAGTAATGCTGTTACTGCATCCCTGCCCTGGGCGGTCAGCCAAGATGTGCAAGGATCGAGGGGGCATATTGTCCTCCTTACACATCCAAGAAGCTTGTCTACTACATTGGTATTTACAAACTCAAAATGATCCAGTCTGACATGGTCTACAGAGTCACTGGACACCTCTCTTATAGTTTCTGTTATAATACCGGCATCAAGATCGACCCTTATGTGAGAGATTTTATCAGCAAAAAAGTCACTGAATGCATTGCAGCAGGCTTTAGTTGGTTCTAATAGACAGTTCAGGTTGGGACACTGTTGGGTTAACTCTTTAACCACCCTGAACTGGACGAGACTCTGCTAATGCAATACGAGCAGCATAGAATGAATTCTTTGCTGCATTGATTGCCACTCCACAAGAGTAAATAAGAGCCTTGTGGCATGTCTTGTCAGATAAGCGGCGATGTTTCCGCCAGTAGCGCTCTAGTCATTGCACAGCCTGCTACATTTTCTGAAGATCTTGAGTATACCATTGTTTCTTATTGGAAGCAGGTCGGAAAGGGCGCTCGGGAGCAATAATGTCTATGGCCCTGGTAAGATTGTTATTCCAGGTATCAGCCAAGGCTTCAACAGAATCGCTGTCATTCCCAACCATAGAACCCTCTAGCGGCCCCTGGAATCTTTTGGGTTCCATCAGCCTTTGAGGGTGGACCATTCTAATAGTTCCTCCACCCCCAAGGGGAATCTGGGTAGTGGCCTTCAGTACCACCTTGACCAGAAAATGGTCTGTCCATGACAGGGCGGAGATTTGAATTACCTCCACCCATGGATGTTCCTGATCCATACTGAAGACCACATCAAGTGTATTACCAGCACAATGTGTTGGACCTGAGACTAATTGGGACAGGCCCATGGTAGTCATGGAATCCATGAATTCCTGAGCTGCACCTGTCAGATCTGATAAGCCGGCCTCAGAGGGAATGTTGAGGTCCCCAGGACAAGAAGCCTTGGAGACTCCAGCACCAGCTCCGAGACCAGCTGTGTCAGCTTGGCCAGGGAGTCTGTTAAGCAGCGGGGAGGACAGTATGCCAACAAGATCTCCAGACTATCCCTGGCCTTCAGAGTCAGGTAAATGCACTCAATGTGATCTGTTTTCTGGATAAGTTTCCTGGTCTAAGGATCTAAATGTCTAACGATAACAAATTTTCCTTTTTTTATCTGGATTCCTTTTGTTGTTCGGTGTTATTTTTCCTCCTAAGAATACCTTCACTATTTTACTCTTCCTTCTGCTTTTTTTCTGGGTCTAACTAGGTTTTACCAAGGTCTAAGGTGATTTTTACATGTTTATTATTTATATTACTATTTAAGTAGTTCTTCTTTGTTTCCCCATATTTTCCTCTAGTATTCTACTATTGGTAGCCGTTCTTTTCCAGATTTTTATTTTTGATTTCGTGAGATAATTTGTCCATTTCAATAATATCAATATCAGGAGTTTTGTCTTTTTTCCAATTTTTAGCAATAATCAATCCAGGGGCTGTTATTATATATAGTAAAACTCTCCATTCTTTTTCCTCTATTTGGCAATTAATCATGAAGGTCATATTTAAGAGATAAATTTCCAGCCTCATAACAAAATTAATTTTATACTTGTATCTTCTCACAGGAACACCACATGTGGTACATTGTCCCTGTGGCTTTTTTGCATTTCCAACAGCTCTCATCTTTCAGCTTATACATTTTCTTTAATTTAATGGGTGTGTAGTACCATCTGTGGAAGATTTTTAAAAAGTTTTCCTTAAGATTTTGCAAAGATGTGAATTTGTAAGTTCTAATCCAGGTTTTCTCCCAACATTCTAAATCAATTTGATGACCAAAATCTTGGGCCCATCTAATCAAAGTATTCTTAATTAAGTCTGCATCAGTTTCTTTTTTCTTTTTTCTGGTTTCCAAATTATTTCATCAATTTCATTTGGGTTGTCGTCAATTCCTTCATTTTTCATATCTTTTATAAATTTGTTTTGTTTGCATATAATTGAACCAGTGTAGTTTTATTCCCTTTTTCTTGATTTCTTCTCTGTCTTCACTGGCTGCCCATCAGTTTCCGTTCCCAGTACAAGGTGTTGGTTCTTACCTTTAAATCCCTAAATGCCTTGGGTCCAAAATATCTCCAGGGCCACCTCCTTCCATATAATCCACCCCGCACACTTAGGTCCTCTGGGAGAAAATTGGGGGGGGGGGGGGGACAGGAACAAAATCAGGCTTTCTGCTCTTTTAGTCTGAATGCACCCTCAGTGGGTCTACTCTAATTTGGACTTCCAATAAGACTGTGGCTTGAGCGGGGATATACAGTTATTTGCGGGTGAAGCATTCTCATATGTGCTTAATCTGTGCATAATCAAACATAAGCATTAAGCTACAAATGGCTAGAGAAGTGTTTTCTCAGGTTAAAAAAAACCCCAACAAACAACACTGGGCTTATAGTCATGTTTTTCCACTTTTGCAAGGATCCTGCACCGCTAACTCCCAGAAAAGCTGAGGGTCAACTGTTCTGCTGATGCAGATCACTGGTCTATGTTATGGTTTATATGTGTTTCATAAATGCTGCCTTCAATTGCAACCCTATCCATGTGTGTCAAAAGTCAGTCCCACTGAAATTAATAGAGTGTAGTCTTTATAACTATATGTGTCACAAAGTATGTGCAAGATTTCATCCTAAGTATGTGTGAGATTACAGCCTTAGTTGTACTTATCCTGGTCATGTCATTTTTCATCTTTTTAGATGTTTCTATTTCATTGATTATTGTTTGTTCTTTTCAAAATGCCTATGGCTGAAAAAGAAAAAGCAAGAAGTAACAGTTCTTTACTGGGACTGCAAAATCATTATCATCATCGTCGTCATCATCATCATCATCATCATCATTTCTTTTTAACAAGTTCAGTGCAAGAGAGGTTTTTTTAAAAAAAAAATTGTACAGATTCATTATTGTCCATCCTTATTCAAATTTCTACTCAATTCTTTTTGGCAACATGGAGAAAATATAAGGGGACAGACAGACAGACAGACAGACAGACAGACACATTTCTTGAAGTCTTACTGATTATTCTTGTCTATTAAACAAAACAGATCTAAAAAGCCTAGCAATTTCCTTGCCAAACGGCTAAGTGAGAACAAAGAATGCCTGGATAGCCTTGTCATAAAGAAGCTGGGTGATTTTTCACAGTGTTTTTACAACTGAGCCTAAATCTAGTTGTATGAGCACTGGAACTAGAGGGAAATGCAGCACAATGTTCTCTTCCATCAGGGACTGGCATTGATGGAAAATGTCATTTTGTTTCAATAGGGTTGATAACTGATATGATGGTAATGGGTAACACAAAGGATGCAATCAACTTCACATTGAAGCCATTGGTGCTAATGACAGTTCTCTGCATCCAAAGCTGTCAACCAGAAACTTTTATTTTATGTATTCAGACATACAACCTTCTCCTTGACTTTTTACAAAAATTGTTTGTCATAAGTAATAGTTTGGTCAAGAGATATGACACTTTTGGCTGCATATGGTCCTTTTTGTGATCCCCAAGGGGGCCTGAAGTCCCATTTATTCCACCTAAAAATCAGGGAGTAAAAAACTGATTCACCCTTGCCATGGTCAATAGCACTCCCCCAATGTACCACTGGCACTTTCACTGTGTTTGGGGGTCTTTCGAAGGCCCCTCAATTTATGAAGCCCTAGAATGTTTTTTGTTTTTTGTTTTTCAGTCAAGAGGTGACTGTTTACTGATTTCTTATTTGGAGAAAAAAAAGGCCTGTCTGGACTTGGAACATGTGAGAGAGTAGTCCAAAATGGCACCAAAAACAAGTACAATAGCCAGTAGCACACATAAGTTGGAGAGTGCTATTGCCCATTATATCTAGAGAAAAAAGACATGTTGGCACTCAGAATTTAAGGCAATGGGAGTGTGAAAATAAGAAGTGTGGCCCTCCATGCTCTCATGGAGACAATATGGCCTCCCAGTCCTAGGTTGCTCATTCAACAACATGGTATGCAAATAGTGTGCTTTCATGTAAAGAAAATACAACTGGACAATGAATCCTCCAAATTTCAACCAAATTGGTAAAGGAGCTAACAAGGGCACTGAACTAGATTTGAAGATCCAGCATGCTGGATAGCTTTTTTTAACTTCAGGGTAAAGCCTGGGGTGCATCCGCCACCCCACAGGCAAGAAAACTATCTGTCTGTGGGTTTTGTTTTTGTTTTGTTTTTTTTGTAAAAGAAGATATATTTAACATAAGATCTAAGTTTGGAGATAGAGACATACAATTGGCATGCTGTTGCTAGCAACATGCCTTGGACAGAGAGGCTTCAGAATGAGAGAGGGAGGGAATAGTGCTATCTTGAGAATATCAGTCTAGGTAAGGAAGGGTCATGTTAGACATGACCATGAGAGAATACATCATGTAACCATAGTTATCTAACAGTATGGTCTCCTATGCTCCCACGGTACTTTATGTAGGTGTAAAAAAATCCAATTTTCAGTGTTAATTATGCCAAATTTAGTGTTCACACTTGAGAAAATGTTCTGTGTGTCACAGACAAATCCCACTTGGGCAAGGGTAAATCTCCCATTTCAGGAAGTGTTCACAGATGAGTGATATCTATAACACTTCAGGGTGCTAGTTAAAAATGCTAGCCATAAACCAAGGGATAAAAGACATAGAGGCAAAACAGGCACATCAGCAGAAAACTGATTCTGTTTGTTTACAAGGTACACTCTGCAGTCATTTCTCTGTCTTGTGATCAAGAGGGGTTTTGGCACAGATGAGACAGATAACCTGAGACACCCTTGTATTCTCAAATACCTAGCTAACACAAATGGTTGCTTCCTCTTTTCTTGGTAATTTATTCTTGACTCACATAGACCCCAACATCTGAGTATCTCAGATCAGTCTCCATACATGCTGCGTTTCACTTTCAGATGTTTCTTGGTTGCCATAGGTTTCTGTTGACAAAGCCAGAAACCAAAGACCAAAGATATTTAAAATTACAGATTGCTTTTGACACAGTATTTTCTATACCCAGATTTCCTGCTGTGCTTTCTTATTTACTACAGTATTTATAGTTTTACCTAATAGAAATTGAGCTTTGGTAGGGTGTAACAGATATTTTTTGTCAGAGAATAAAACAGAATTCCTTTTTATTTTATAAGGAATTCAAAAGCAAGATCTTCTTTATGTATTTGTTGTCTGACATGGGACGCCTATCTGTACACCTTTGGCACACTTACTTGCAAAAGTGCAGCACCACTCCCCAAATAGCTTGTGCAACAAGATCTAACCTCCATTTTAATTTCTCACAAGGCTCCACAGCAACACTGTGTTGGTAACACTGTGGGAAAACCTTAGTGGCGCCATTTCAAATATTTATTTTTAGAACACAACAATTAACACAGCCCTTTTCTTAAAAAAAAAAACCTTACAATTCTTTACAATTATTTTTGCAACCCTTAAAAATAGAAAAATGGTCCAAAATAGCATCAGTGCCCCCACAGCTTTACAGTAACATTTGACAAGTAAACATTACTTGTTATACCCCAAAATTAACATAACCAGTCATTATATTATTTTGTAAAGCAACCAGGGCTGCAACCTCACTCTCCTATTAGAGGCATCTGCAATGTTTTACAGTGGGCCCTTCCCATCTGTAGGGGTTGTGTTCCAGACACCTACACCTTACAGATGAGAAAAAACACAGGCACTCAAACCCATATTAGTCAATGCATGGCAATGTGCATGGTCCACATCAGCACACCCAAAAGCATATGCTGCTAATATGGGGTGAGGCGATCTGCAGGAACCCTAATCTGTGAATGGCTATCTCTTCTGCTTACCAGGATCATACAACTCCCTTGTTGAAACAGCTTCATTGGCTACTGGTTTGTTTCTGCAGACAATTCAAAATGCTGGTCATAAAGCCCTCTATGATGTAGGCCAGTGGTTCCCAAACTTTGTTCTTCCAGGTGTTTTGGACTTCTATTCCCAGAATTCTTGACTCTTGGCCAAGCAGACAGTGCTTCTTTTTTGTCCTGAGTGATGGTTGGTGATGGCTCCAACCATCACCCAGGACCAAAAGAAGCACAATAAAAACATTGGTAGACCGGGCAAAACAGATCTATGAAGGCCATTTCTTAGAAGATGAATTGAAGCACCTAGACCAGGCCCTACAGGCTAATGGTTATTCCAGCTCAGACATCAGAAGTGCTGCCAGACCCAAAGAAGAATTAGTTGCTTTGGAACCCAATTCTGCCACTTGCTGTGAAGAAATGCTATACCAAACTCAGCTAAATGGCTGTGATTCTTTTGCTGCTATGGACCCACTGCTGAATCATTTACCTCCAATAAATAAATTATAACAGTGGTGGGTGCCATTTTCAGTACCAAATGAAGGGGAGGCCTGAGATTAAAGCTAGTTCCAGTTCAGAACATAACCTTTCAAATAGAGGAAACCTTCAAGCAGAGGACAGCACAGGACAACCCAATTCAGCTCCAACTAGGCTCTGAATTTAGCAGTCTACTTGCAGGACATTCCAGATATTTAATAATGGAGGGTTTTTGGTTTTTTCTCCAAAATAATTTGATGTGAAAGAGGAACGGATGAATAACCACTTATTTCTAAGGATTTAATTTCCATGAGTCAGAAGTGCTGCAGGAAGAAGCCAGTTTGACTTGAAGGCCAGAGGCAACTTAATGTGAGAAAACCTTACACGTAATGAGGAGGTAAGAATCAAAGGTTCCCAGATCAAGGGAAAGAACACCAAACCAGATCACCAGATGAAATCAGGTGTAAGAAAACCCAAGTCAGATGTAAGAAAGAGCACAAACAAATACTGTACTTAAAAGGAACCGTAAAACTACAGAAATATTTATTAGCTACATTTGTCTCATCTATTATTTCTCCAGTCAGCTCAATCGCTCTCCCTCTGCTCACTATATATTTATAACAACCTTGTTAGGAGCAAAACAGACAGGCTTTAAGCTGCCCCTTCCAAAAATGGATTGGGGCCGTGGTGAAAACACACCATGGCCCCAGTCCGCCTTGAAGCCAGTCAAAAAAGGGGCAGCAAAGATCCGTTCCTTTTTCAGCTTGGGGAAAGGCAGCTTTTCTCACCCCGCTGCAGCTTCAGGGTAGCTTCAAGCTGCTCTAGAGGTGTGTGGCATATAAATGCCACACTGCTGGAGCATCTTAAAGCCACCCACATCTGGGTGGCTGGCTGACTTCTGGATGGCTTTAGGGCAGCGTGGGAACATGTGGTGTATAAATGTTGCACCCCCAAGACACCTGGTTGGCAGCTTTAAAGGGCAGTCTGTTCTGGCCCTTAGTTAGGTCAAGCTAAAAAAGATTAACTAGCCCAAATTCACCCAGTGAATGTCATTGCTAACTGAGGACTATAACTGCCACCTCTCAGTTCAGCACTTTTATGATATACTGGGGCAAGGACCTAAGCATCATAACCAACACTATCTAAAAGCCTATATCTCCCCATGAGAGCCTGTCCAAGAGTATTGCTCTTCAGGTGAGGGGTTTCTCTTGTTTCCATCACACTCATAGGCTCATCTGGTGAGGACATAGGAGAAAGCCTTCTCCATGACAGCTCTGAGGCTGTGGATCTTCTTCCCAGGAGATGCTCAATTGGCCCCCGCTCTGTGCTCTTTTTGCCAGCAAGCAAAGGCTTTTCTGTTTAAACAGGCCTTCAGCCTTTAGCTTGTTGAGGTTGAAGGATATTTAATGGGTGTGACATTACTGTTTTGAGGTGTTTTAAATTATTTAAATTAATGTTTTAATTTGATGAGTTGTTCAGGATTGCTGTTTGAGCTGTTTTATTTTAACTTATTTACTGACTAACTAGCTTATATTATTTGAGCTGTTTGTTTAAACTTACCTTCTAGCTGCTTTGGGTCCCATAATTAGAAAAAGGCAGGAGATAATATAATATAATAATATAATTTAATATACTTATTTAAAAATAAGTAGAGTATATTGCATCATAGTGGGGAAGAGCATGATCAGTTACTGCTCAGTCGGGGTGTCCAAGAGTGCATCTACACTGTAGAAATAATAGTTTTAACACCACTTTACCTGCCATGGCCTTCCTACAGAATCCTGGGGTTTTTCATTGTGGGAGACACCAGCACTCAGGCGGAGAAGGCTAAAGACTTTGTAAAATGATAAATCTCAGTATTCCATAGGATGGAGCTACAGCACTTTCTGGTGGCTCCTTTTCTTTCCTTTAAGCCCTTCAAAGTAAGGATGCTTCCAAAGAGAAGATGTCCTCTGACAGGCCTTGTGAGAAAGAACAATCCATTTAGCCACCCGAAGCAGATGCCTCTTGTGCCAGTATTCCACCACTACTACCAACACACTCAGTTCTGCTGTCATCATCTTCTGCCCTCTCCCTGTGAAGTCTGTGCATGGTCAAGGCCCAGTTTATAAAAAGACATAAGACACAGGCTTCCACCCATTTAAGTATTCCATGCAGGCCGCATCCTGTTTCAATGCATTATGATTAAGTCTGTGGTGGTACATCTGCATACAGCATGGATGTTTCAGGAACCAATGCCATCTTATGTCTCTGGCATCCAGACATGGCACACAAATAAGCCTGTACATATGGGTATGAGCACTTAGCCATGTACATGCCAAAGGTATGCATTGATTTAGACTTTCTAAATCAGAACTCAATTTTGGTGACAAAAAAAGAGGAGAGGGGATAGTCAGAGAGAGAAAATGTACATCTGCTAAAATCACCTTGAGCAAAGACCCAGCAAGAGCAGCTGCTGCTCCCAGCACCAGTACAAAACAGTCGTCCTGACAATTTTCAGTAGTTAAAGGAAAGGCAAGAGGAGCCAGCACTGGATGTCTCTCTGCCCACCTATGTGTTTGCCAGCTACCACTGTTCCTGTCACAGCAGCTATAACAGCCCCCACAGAAGGGGATTGCTTAATGCATATTATGACCTGGAAAAGCTTTATAAAATTGAGAAATATAACTGCTATCTGGGCAGAGAGCCAGAAGTTGGCCTTCCTCCCAGAGAGCTGCTGTCAGTGGGGTGTGAGGTGTCATACGGTTTTGAAATTAGGACTCCAACAACACCTTTCTTTACACTTCAATTATTTCCATTTCCTCTTCCACTCCCCATTCTCATCTTGTTTTCTCTCAGGTGGTGGCACTGCTGCACCACATCTGTCCTTCCACTCAACAACTTTTAGCAGATGTCTGAGGCTTTTTCCAACCAATTAGAACCACTTCCACCATTAACTTTGCCTCCTTCTGCTTTCTTCTTATTGGCAGGAAGTATTGTCTTTTGGCTAGATTGCTGTCATGATGTGCTTCATTTTAAATAAGGCAGCAGAAAAATATGAGGAAGATGTTTTGCTGTATTTTCTTGTATGAAATCTCCCTTGGTGGCTGCGGTAATCTCATTCCCATTCAAACAGCACTCCTTTGTAGTCTCTGTTTTCCCCCCATCACTGTGGGAACATTAATCTCTTGTTGAAAAAAACAGCAACAACAATTTACTCTACAAGAATTTATAAGAAAAGGCTAGAAGAGTTGAAGCCTTTTCTTTTCCTAATCAAGCAAAGTGCTCACACAGGTTAGCTGATAACAAAACACTTGGCTTAGCACTTAATAGACTCCTTATTTGAGAGAAGCTCCCCATGGGCCTCAG
Source organism: Sceloporus undulatus (assembly GCF_019175285.1). Classification (NCBI taxonomy): domain Eukaryota; kingdom Metazoa; phylum Chordata; class Lepidosauria; order Squamata; family Phrynosomatidae; genus Sceloporus; species Sceloporus undulatus. Next base: position 231,062,190 of record NC_056522.1, read on the forward strand.
GTCTGACAGGTTTCTCAAATGGACTCATGTAAGTGCATGCTATGTGCCTGACATTTAACTTGGTGACTCAAAACAAATGTTACCGACTACCTGAAGTACCTGAAATGCCAAGAATTAACTTTTATGAAAGTTGCTTGTAGTCAATCTGAAATGCTATAGAAGTCCACCACTACTTTATACCCATTAATTTGTATAAATCTATATAATTTTGCAATTGATTCAATTGATTTGCCTGAATGTTGGTCTGTGTGTTGAAAACATGCTGAACATAGAATCATAGTTTTGGAAGATACCCCAAGGGTTATCCACGAATGGCCCTTGCACAAATACACCATCAAAGCACTCCCAACAGATGGCCATCCACCCTCTGTTTAAAAATCTCCAAAGAAGGAGATTCCACCACCCTTTGAGATGGAATGATGTGAGTATGGAGTAATGTGAATAAAAACATAAGCCAGAAGGCTTTGTAAAGTATTAGAATGATACTGAGACTGCAGTATTTTCTCTTAATATTAATTTATATTTTTGTAGACTATTGTCATCGTGCTGAAAGCATTAACTGATCAGACAAGGAGTGCCTCATGGCCTCTCTCAAAGTTCATATCCAAATGGCTGTAACAGAAGGCAGGACCCTATGGCGAACATATAATGGGATTTTCTTGGCAAGATTTGTTCAGATGGGGTTCATTCTTGCCTTCCTCTGAAGCTAAGTTAGTGTTACTTGCCCAGGGTCACCCAAATGGATTTCCATGGCCAAGCAGGGATTCGAGCCCTGGTCTCCAGGAGTCCTAGTCCAACACTCAGACCATGTTGGTTCGCCTAATTTAACTCTGCTTTTTATTCAAGCAACCATTATGTGGTGGCTGTAGCATATTATTTCTGAATAAATAATACATTCAGTTAATCATAGAATCATAGAATCATAGAGTTGGAAGAGACCACTAGGGCCATCCAGTCCAACCCCCTGCCATGCAGGAAATCCAAATCAAAGCATCCCTGACAGATGGCCATCCAGCCTCTGTTTAAAGACCTCCAAGGAAGGAGACTCTATCACCCTCCGAGGGAGTGCATTCCATTGTTGAACAGCCCTTACTGTCAGGAAGTTCCTCCTAATGTTCAGGTGGAATGTCTTTTCCTGCAGCTTAAAGTGAGAAACAATCCTGCAGTTAAAGTGAGAAACAATCAGAAACATTTCTCTTTGTCCTATTTTTAATGCTGCAATCCTTGACAAACTTACCTAAGAGTCAATGAAGTCAGTGGGATTTATTTCTGAGCAGACATGTATAAAATTGCACTGTTAATGGATCATGTTTGTGTCATTCTGTATAGACAAGGTTTTTTCCTGTGTGTGCTTCCATGCAATTTCATGAAAAATGAAGTGAGCTTTTGAATGTCCACTTGATTACTCATGCAGTAAAATTGACCAACTCTCCCCCTCAAATCACATTATGTTGCAAACCTCCATGTTATTAAACACTTTTAGATTCTTATGAGTTCAGTGCCACAGATGTAATCACATGCAACAAACAGTGGGCCTTAAAAGCACCCACCTTTTTTTTTTAAAAAAAAAAAAAGATAATATAGGCCCCATACAGACAAGCCAAAATAAATCTGCTTCGGGTCACTTTGGAGATATGCTGTTCCAATGATGAATGCATCCTAAGAGTTCAGAAGCTGTGCCAAAGCTGTGCTCTAGTCCTTAGGACTGGAACATGGCTTTGGTGCGGCTTCCAGACTCTTGGGACTCAAGCATCATTTAAACAGCATATCTCCAAAGTGACCCGAAGCAGCTTTATTTTGGCCTGTCTGTATAGGGCCATAAAACATCAAATAAAGAAATTTGTTAACAGTTTCAAATGGGACTCTATTGAATAAGATATGGCCAAAGGGTCCTATATATTAAATTTCATCTTCTGTAAGGGAATATATGATTGAAATAGTTACCAGGTAGTACTACACTCCATTAAGTTTAAGCTGTATTTCAACAAATATGTGTCCCCTTTGTTGGAGATGCAAGGTAAGCACAGGCCCTTGCTTTCACATGGGGTGGTTTTTCCCTAAAGTACATCAATCTTGGTTATTAATTTTTGAGGAAATCTCCCAAATAGTAACAATGACCAGAATTCTTTTTTCAGCTTATTTGCAAGACTATCATGGGGGATCCTGTTGAATGCCATACTGAAATCAAGATATGCTACATCCACAGTATCCCCTTCATCTACCAAGCTGCCCAAGAAAGTGTCCTAAAGGTATAGATGGCATCTTCCATCACCCATAGAGTTACCCCATATTCTAGCAACCTTTCTCCCGTCTGTTGGAAAGACAGCAATGAGTGGGACTCAGAGGAATCCCAATATGATAGTTCTGGTGTTAGAGTTTCTGTCTAACCTGATTATTCATACATTGAAAAACACCCATATTGATATGGAAAGAGAGTATCGTAATGTTAATTTGCATCAGAAAGCACTTCTATATTATTCAGGGCAGCTCTTCTTGATGTTGCCCAGCACTGGAGATCCCTCAATCCCATTAGAGGCTGAATGGATGAAGTCTGGAGTAGTGCCTTGTCTGAGAAACTCACCTACCACTGAAAACACTCAGGAAAGCACCAAGACCTCTGATTAAAAAAAAAAAGTATCAATTGATTGTTTATTCCAACAAAGATGCTTTCCCATACAGTCCCCATCTCAGGTGATGAAATTCTGGAAATTTTCTAATTCTTTTCTACTGTCATTGGTACTGTGTGTTGTGATAAGCCTATCCTGAGACGGAATGATACTGATTTATTGGGTTTTATTATTGATAATACCAATGTTCTTTCTGTTCTGTGTATAAGTTTGTCAGGATGGTGTAGTGGCTTGAGTATTGGACTAGGACAGTGATGGTGAACCTTTTACAGACCGAGTGCCCAAATTGCAACCCAGACCCCACTTATTTATTGCAAAGTGCCATGTCCCTCTGGCTTTCTAGTAAGAAACTCTGGCAAACTCTGTGCTAGGGCAACAGCATGTGTGCCCACAGAGAGGGCTCTGAGTGCCTCCTCTGAGTGCCATAGGTTCACCATCACTGAACTAGGATATTCAAATCCTTGCTCAGCCATGGAAACCTACTGGGTGACCATAGGCAAGTCATGTTCTCTTAGCCTCAAAGGAAGGCAAAAGCAAACTGTCTGAACAAATTCTGCCAAGAAAACCCTATAATAGGGTTGCCATAAGTCAGAAATAACTTGAAGGCACACAACAACAGCAAAGTTTGGACCTTTTCAGCAACCACTCCCAGATTATGGAATAGTCTGCCGCAGGAGATCCGTCATATTACTATTTTAAACAGCTTTTTAAGATGCATCTCTTCCGGGCACTAAAAATCTGAACATTTGAACCTATTATTCCCCAGAACCATGCTATAGCCATTGTTGATTGATTGTTTTCTTTTAAGGTATGTTTTAATTGTGTACTGTTTAATTGCTATTTTAAGGGGGTGGGATATTGGGATATGGAATTGTATTATTTTAACTGTAAGCTGCCCCGGTTGTGTTCCACAGAGAGGCGGGATATAAATAAATGCTATTGTTATTATAAATATTATTATAAACACTTGTTTTTGTAATTCAAAAATTGTGTGTGTTTGCGTGTGTATACACACTTACATATATATGATCCAACTGAGTTGACATGCTAAACCTTGTGTTTCTCTTATTCTGTTTCTTATAGCCTAATGCTGCCCCTCTGTATGGGCCTTCCACTACATCTAGAGCAAAAGTAAACCAAACTGTTTTACTGGTGCATTTTTCCCCTTCCATTCTTTGGAACCAAGCCTGTGTCTTTCCCCTAGCTGTGTCCACACAGACTATCTAAACGTGGATTTCTCAATCTCTGTATTACTAAGTGTCTGTAGTCTTCCTAGAGTGGAGCTTTCTAGTTTGAATAGATACCTCTCTTCCCCTCTGCAACAAGAGGAAAGTGTGAAAGCTTCTGTGCCTCCTAAAATACATCATCTATCCGAGCCCATTTGGCACGAAAGCTATAAGCAGTCTGACACCTTTACAAACAGGACTACAGACCCAGTAGATTATTGACTAAACTGCTATTACTGCTAATACTCTGTATTTACATAGTGCTTTGCATCTTCAAAGAAGTGTGCAAATATTACTGATTTGAACTAGTCTGGAAAACAAGTCCTGGCAATCTAATATCAAGCCTATATGTAGAGGAGAAGAAATCATTAACTGAAGGGAGCACATTCTATGGAATCCTATTACCATAAATTACACACAGCTTCCCCCACCACTACCCCCACTCACAGTTATTCCCTTAGCCATCTGATTAATGACTGGATTGAAGCAGATTAATTTACTTGTGGTTTCTGGAAACTTAATTGGTGGAACAGTAATAGAAGCCTGATAGAATTATCAGAGATAATTGATGCTTTAAGGAGCATGAAATCAGAAAAAGCATCCAATCAAGATGAATTCACAATAGGATTTATTTTTCTTTCTAAGCATATGAGGTATGTTTCTCTGTTTAGTTTTTAAGTGAGTGGAAGAAATGAGATTGATACGGGTGAATGGACTTCCTCCTCTCCTATGAATCAAAGTAAGTATGGTGTCAAGCGATTGTTTCTTATATTATGACCTATTATGGGTATATATTGAAGGGGATGTGTAACTGATGGTTAACTAATAAATAGCTCTGCCTTAGAGGAAGGGTCAAATAAAGATGACAGATATATCTTGGTACACCAAAAGAGCTATATAGGAATTATTACATGACATAATCACAGAAGACTAGTGAAGAAATATAAAGATAACATGGAAGATGCAGGGCCTTTCGATTCTTCTCTTTCTCCCACATACTGCATATTCCATGTGATATAATATGTGGGAGTCCCGTTTTGCAGACCCGAGTCTACCATTGTACAAAGGACTGTGCTAAGCATGAGATGTGGCTATGCACTACCATCCACTGGACAGGAAAGGAGTCACACTCTCAACATCTTCCTGATTAAAAGATACCAATAAGATTTTATTCAGAATCAAATTTCAAGTGACTACTATCCATCAAGAAGGCAAGATACAGTATACTTACCCTGTCATTATAGGTAGAGAACCATCCTATTCAGAGAAGCCTTCCCAGGCATCGCATAATTGTCGCTTACTATCTGATGTTCTGTTGTTGGCTGTTTATCGATCCATTTCCTGTATTGCTATGTACTGTATATGTATTATCCTACTTGTGAGTATGTATTTTCCCTGGATAATGATTAACCTTCCATTTTGAAGCCAAGCCCTCCCTTCAGTCCATCTGCCTTGGTCCAGACCTTGGAGGTAGAGAGGAACTGCTGGACCTCTTACCCTTTCCTTCCACCACTCCCTTCTCCTTCTGTGTCATGTCTTTTTAGATTGTAAGCCTGAGGGCAGGGAACCGTCTAACTAAAAAGATTGCATGTACAGCGCTGTGTAAATTTACAGCGCTTCATAAATAAAGGTTAATAATAATAATAATAAAGAGCCAGTTTGGCATAATGGTTTGAGCAATGGACTATGAGTCTGGAGTGCAGGGTTTGGTTCCCTTCTTAGCCATGGGAATCCACTGGGTAACCTTGGACAAGTCACCAATTCTCAGCCCCAGAAAATTCCATGATAGGTTTTCCTTAGGATTGCCATAAGTTGGAAACAAGTTGGACATACAATAAGAACAACATTATAAGCAGAACGCAGTACTGACTATAATCTGACCTGAGATTTATTCAGATCTCTCACTAACATATATGAAATAATTAATTATAGCAATTACCACCATGTTGATATTTTCAGACAAATGACAGGTGGATAGAGATAAGTGTTTTCAAAGGAACATTAAAATGCCTACCTAATTTCAAAAGCATTGGACCAGTGGTTTTGCTTTCAAGCAGCTAAAGCATGCAAAGCTTTAAAAGGTTGCATGATTCTTGTATCACCTCCTACATAAGCACAAAAAGTATCTCACACTCACATACAGACATTTTAAGCATATGTTTATTTTTTACATTGGATAAACTCCACACTTGAGATGGATTGTGTTTTAACTGATTTCAGTGTACAGTTATATTTGCCTATTTTTAGGGGGAGTGTGTGGTTAGTTTTTTTTTCTTTTTTCATGAATGCCTCAAAGAAGCTTGCAAAATAAATTACAACTAAGCCATAAAATAGGTAGGTGGGTAGGCAGGTGTGTAGAACTAGATAAGGATTTTTTTAAAAAATCAGGTTAAGAAGAAAGGATAAGTTATAAAATTGCCTATTTGTTTACAAAGAGAACTTTGGCCCAGCAGAAGCTTTCAGAAATAGATGGCAAGGGAGGCAATTATTTTATTTATTTATTTATTTATTCATTCATTCATTTATTTCATTTATATGCTGCTTTTTTCCCTAGAAAGGGACCCAAAGTGGCTCACAGATAATATCATTAAAAGGTTAACAATAAAAAATTGAAACAATTAAAATCATCTTGCTAAAACAATATAAAATGGCATTAAACTTACAAAAGTTTAAAAATATAAATAGAATACATACTATATAAAAGTTTTCCTGATAAATATTACTGTATATACTCAACTATAAGTCGACCTCATGTATAAGTCAAGGGCAGGTTTGGTGGCCAAAATTATGGATTTTGATATGACCTGTGGATAAGTCGAGGGTAAAACTTAGGGGTATGCAACAAAAGATCTAAACAATGAGGCAAAGGAAAATGATGCCAAAGAACCTACAAAATTTCAGCATATAATGTTTGTGGTCACACTAAAGGCTGGATGGATGAGAGAGCAGAGAGAGGATCAGTGCTTCCAGGACAGATTATATTTTGTCTTTCACCAGGGGATGGTTCCTTTTTTGATAAGAGTATCGTATTGACCCATAGATAAGTCGACTCAAGTTTTTGGGGTCAGTTTTTTGACTAAAATTTCTAGACTTATACATGAGTATATACAGTATATATTAAATGCCAGCTTGAATAAAAATGCCTTTGCTTGCCAGTGAAAGGAAAGCAGGGAGGGGACCAGCCTAGCCTCCCTTGGAAAGGAGTTCCAGAGGAACAGCCACCAAGAAGGATATCTCATGTCTTCACCAAGCGAGTCTGTGATGGTGGCAGGACTGAAAGAAAGCTTCTCCCATAGTTCTTAGGAACCTTGCAGGTTCATATGAGGAAATATGGTCCTTCGAAACACAGTTATTTAAATTGTTCCCTTTCCCCTGTAGCCTCACTGTGCCACCTCTCTTGCCAGTCTTCAGTCTTCTGCAGGCAGATGGTCTTCCTACATCTGGTGCACATGACAGGAGGCTACAGAGGGAAAGGATTGTGAGACGTAAGAGTTTCCTATCCTATAGTTGCAGGTATTCTATAATAAGGATCCTATTATTATTATTACTACTACTACTACTACTACTACTATATTTATTTATTTAGATTTATGTTCATTTATATCCTGCTTTTCCCCAAAGCTGGGACTCAAAGCAGCTCACAATTTAAAAGAACAACACAATTAAAAACATACTGAAAAAATCTCATTACCTCTCAGTGGTAATCAAAACAACTACAAAGTGTTTGCATACTACAAATAATTAGAATTTTTTTTCCAAGGAGGGGACCAAATTTCATACAAAGTAATGAGATTGTACTAAATTCTGGTTATACAGAAACAGAACTCCTAACATCTTTCCTGTCGCCACATATTCCTCATTTTAAAGAAAATACTATTCTTAGGGGCAGTACAGACCACCCTGAAGAGGCGGCCTGCAGCCACTCCTTTTTGGGCTGGAATGGGGCCAGGGCAACTTCACTGGTTTTTCTGGGCCATGGAGAAGTGGCAAAATGCCCTCAGACACCCCGGTGCTCAGGATCGTTCCTGCGGCTGTGCAATTGCCACGGGAATGATCCGCTCCCCAAAAGGAGCTCAATTTTGGAGCTCCTTGCAACAATGCCACCAGGCTGCCGTAAGCTGCCTGGGGCAGCATGGAGACATCAGCATGTGCCACACTGTTTGGATGCAGCGTGTGTGTGATGTCATCAACGCGCACCATGTATGGACAGCACCACATAAAGATGACACCATCCATACGTATTAGGGTTGCAGAGCGTGCAGTTGCCGCACACTCTGCAACCCTAATTTTGGTGCCGACATGGCGCTTTTGGCCTGTGTGTACCAGGCCACACTTTCCTTAGTGAAGAATCATAGCGGGATTACTTTACAGAGTAAAGTGTGCTCTCCCCAGGAAATGAGAATTGCATGTATTGAGTTGGAGTTTCTACCTTCCTTCCTTCCTTTTTTAAGGCATTCTTAAACTCAGGAAATACTGTAAATTCCATAATTTTTCTGCTTCAAACAATAGTTTAAAAAGTAGCAAATAGAAATCACAAAGTTTGTATGGGCAGACAAGAAACCCAGATTTAAAACTAAATGGCCGTGTGATTAAATATCCAGGGGAGGTCTAGGGCTACCAAAGGTTAGATTACATTACTGTATTATGCCAGCTGCCTGGAGTGGGTGAAAGATTAGGCAAACCTAGAAAATAGAAGACTACTACAATAGAAGGAGTAGACATTCAATTTCTTCAGACTTCAGAAATCACTACATGGGGAAATCATTGAGTTTTTGAAAATAACATTAGTAATGACTGCATTAATAGAATGATGATAATAGCAGCAAGGACAGTCTATGCTAGATGATGGAAAGAAGAAGAAAAAAAACCAAAAATTACAGACTGGAGTCAGAAAATGCTTGATTATAAAGAGATTGATAAATTGACAAACTTGATTAGAAACAGACCAATAGATGAATTTAGAAAAGAATGGTCGGAAATTGTGCAGTAATTTAGTAAAATTAACAAAAGAAGAACATCATGAAGAGATTCAATAAGGAAAAGAGATAAAAGATAGTGTAAGAATAAAGAATAAATAACAAAAAAAGAGATAGACGTGATAGATGAAGGAGATGTTATAGGTGGAGAGTACAGATAGGAAGTTTTTATTTGTTTGTTTAATGTGTAGTAATATGTTTAGAATAAGTGTTAGGAATACAGTAGTGCAACATAATTTTTATGCACAGAGAGTATGTCGTCTGTTATATAAGGCTGTATAAATGTCTTAATGTTTTGTTTGTTAATGTAAGTGGTATGTAAGAGAATAAAAATATTTTTTTAAAAGAAACAATAGTTTTGTTTATCCTTCCCCATTAATAATCTTTGGAGCTTATCACTCAGCATTTTAAACCAGCTCCAGCTTTCTGACTTCTAAAAAGTGCTGGGGGAGCATGGCTGGGACCTGGGCTGATGGTGGCCAGCGATTCGGTGGTGATTTAGTGTGCAATAATCTCCACCTCCATCCTGCAGCCCAGCTCTATCCTGGGAGGCTAGAGCCTGTTTAAAATGCTGAGTGATAAGCTCCTTGATCACCTGACTAGACACTTTAGACCACACTTTGATGTTGCTCAGCTACACATGTCCTGGTTTCCATCTGTGAATTCTTGGAGAGTGCATTCTTGGTTTGTGATTCTTAGCTGAGTGCTTCCGCATGAAGCTCATGAATTGTAAAGGCAGGTTTCTCTGGATCCTGTGCATACTGTTGAATGCAAATGCATCCATTTGTTAAGCAAGATTATCCCTTAACGTATCTTTTTCTTATGTGCTCACAGGTTCTATCCATTTGGATGCTGAGCAGTGAGAAAAACACATATGTAATTCCCATACATTTTTTCCATGTAGGGAAAATGGTTCCACCTGAAGCACTGTTTTGTGACTTTACATCAGAAAGAGAAAGTGGGTGGGTGAGACAAGTGCAAGCTCTGTCTGTTTACTAAAACAGACTTCATGAGTTTCCTCTGTAAAAATGCCAAATTCATGAGAGAAGAAGCATATTTTCTTTGAGGGGCCAATCTGCTTGCCATCATCATTCTCTCTAAATTCCCAGAAGTTCTGGCTACAGCACTCAGTCCTGCTGCCCATCTCCCCAGTAACTCATTCACAAGCCAATAAGTAAAAGCCATTGTTCAGCTGTCTGGCTTGCAAATGCATTGAACAATAATGGCATGCTTGAGCCTGATAGCCAGCTGTCCATGGTGACTGGGGAGGGAGGGATGAAGGAGCTTCCTTTTCTTTTGTTCCTTTTTGTTCCTTCCTTTTTCTTATTGCCTTCATAGTTATTCAAGGCAGTGCCATTGATCAAGATGTGCAATTATTTCTGATAGCACTTGCAAAGGTCAGTCACTCATGCACAATGGCACCAGGGACATCCCTGGACTTCCATACCTAAAAAAAACAAAAACAAAAAACTGTGGAATTCTCCTTTGTCGTTGCTGTACATGTGTTTCAGTGCTAGAGAACAAAAATCCACAGATGTATTAAAGTGTATTAAAGCAATCCATTAGAAGAACTTACATGAACCTCACCATATCATCATTAATCACAGAAATTCCCCTCTCACAACTGGCACAGACCTCCACTGATGTTTTAATGGTAGTAACTTTCCCTCATCCTGTGAATCTCAGACCATTTATAAAGTACTGTGTCTTCTGACTGTAATGACTACAGATGTAATCTCAACATGGAATGTTAATGTCTGATGTAGACATTAACAACTGCCTGATCTCTTAACCTTGTTTAGCCATATCTCTAGCATCTCCAGATAAGGCTGGGAGAGAGTCCTGGCTGAAATCCTAGAAACATACTGCCAGTCAAGTGTAAGCAAAGCCATCTGTATGAACCAGAGGTCTGACACAACAAAACAGCTTCTTATGTGATCACAACAACTTTGCAAGTTTCCATTTTTCACTTGAATTGCCCAGCCACTCATCTACTCACCAGTGGTGTCACTAGGGTTGTTGTTACCCCAATGCTGTAACTCATGTTGTAACTTTCAGGCTGCCTGGCACTCCCCAAGCCAGGCTAATAGTCCATCATGGGTAGATTGGGCCACTGAAGAAGAGAAGCCAGCCTCCTTGTCACTGATGGGAGGGTAGACTGGGACATCTGAAGGGACTGTCAGTGTCCCAGGCCATTCTGGTCTATCCACCTATTTCACAACTCTAGAAGGGGTTTAGGCACCATTAGGCATAGAGAGTGGCCTCCAGAAGTTCACTGTGGTGTGCTAACAACACTTCGGACAGCTTCCTTGAAGTCTTCTGGCGGGTGGACCTCTAGTGGGGTGAAATCAAAATCTACCCCTCAGAGTATGGTGGAATCTCCTTTAGAGGTTTTTAAACAGAAGCTGGATTTGTCAGGAATGCTTTGCATGGCAGGGGGTTGGACTGGATTGCCATTGATGTCTCTTCCAACTCTATGATTCTACTCTCCTGTAACTTAAAACAAAAAGACATGCTTCTATCCTCTCAAGCAGCTGAAAATAGGCCTGTCTGTTCCTCTGTGTGACAGCCCTTGAGGTTTTTAGAGCCTTATCACATAAGAAAACAAAATGGAAATGGAGCCTGAGAATAGCAGCTTTCTCTGCACCTTACCACGTGACATTGTAACACTTCATTTCTCTTTCAGGAAAATGGTTGTAAAAACACTTTTTTTTATTTGGAAAAGTCTTTTTGACCAAAGACATGCTTTTACAACCATCCCCTGTAGGAAGAGAACTGAAGCATTATGGCATCATGCAATAAGGCACTGAGAAAGCTGATACTCTTCCACTCCATTTCTGTTTTGTTTTCTCATGAAACAAAGCTCTTAAAGAGTGCAGTCATGTCACCCTTCAGTCTTTTCTTGACCAAACTGAGCATGCCCAGCTCCTTCAATTTTTCCTTGTATGTTTTGTTCTCCATATCTCTTATGATCCTTGTTGAACTTCTCTGAAGCAGGTCCAACTTGTTTATATCTTTCTTAAAATTAAACACACAGAACTGAACTCAGTATTCCAGATGAGGCCTGACTAGTACAAAATATAGTAGAGTATTCCTTCCTTCAACTTTGAAACTATGCTATTAATGCAGTCTAAAACAGTATTTGTCTTTTTTTATTATTATTATTATTTGTCATGTTCACTTACGATGAGCAATAATCCCAAGGTCCTTTTTGCATGTCATACAGCTGAGCTATATACCTGTGCATTTGGTTTTTGTGACCTAAATGTAAATTTTGCGTTTGTCTGTACTGCAATTCATTTTATTAATTTCTGCCCAATTTTCTATTTTATCTAGGTCTTTTTGAATTCTGTTCCTATCTTCCAGTGTGTTAACCAAGTTTCGTGTCACTGCAAATTTGATAAGTTCTCCGCTGGGTTAAACTACATGATGGGATAATCCCTTCCTCATTTTTTTCTTCCCCAAAATGCAACCAGAATGCCATGGTGTATGGTGAAGGATTCCATGGCGCAGGGTGAAACTTCTATTTGTTTTTTTTGTTTTTATAACATTTTATTAAGTTCCATTTTAAAATACATCAATCGTCCAACAGAAACCACTACCAACATTACATACCATCTACCATATCATACCCCAATACTTATTCCCGACATCAACAACGACAACAGTCTCTATTACTATATAACATACTCCCCATTCATCTCACATTCTTCTCCTCTGCATTCACCTCTATGACTTCCTTCCTCTATATTTAACATATTCTTTATATATCTCTGTTTCCCTCCATGTACCATATATAATTACTCATAGTATATTGTGTTAATATTAACTTCTTCATTGCAAAGGCAACGCTTATCCAGCGTATGACTATCTCACCTTATAATCTTTTATAACAAATCAGGTCACAACAAAGGGAAAGAAAGTACATACTTATTTCTCAATTAATTCCTCTCCCCATTGCGTCCTCATATAGTCCATCACCATTTTCCAATCTTCATTAACTTTCTTTGTTACATTCCCCATCCTTTCATCCCTTAACAGTTGTGTCATTTTATCCAACTCTATCATTTCTATTAGCTTCACTACCCAATGTTCTATTTTCGGTGCCTCCTTTGTTTTCCAAACTTGTGCTATCAATATTCTGGCCATTGCTGTCATATAAAATAATATTTTACCATATCTTGATTCTACATCTTTCTCAAACATACTCAGTAGAAAGCTCTCTGGTTTTAATTCCACATTAATATGTAAAATTTCTCCTATTATGTTCCTGATTTGTTTCCAAAATTTCTTTATGATTTTGCAATTCCACCAACAGTGTATAAACGTTCCTACAGTCTCCCCACATTTCCAACATTTATTGTTTTTATTTTTATATATTGTAGCCAATCTTTCCGGAGTCAAATACCATCGGTAAAACATTTTATACCAATTTTCTCTTATTTTTTGTGAAGCGGTGTATTTCAGTCCCCTTGTCCAGATATATTCCCACTTGTCATATTGTATGTTATGTCCAACATACTTAGCCCATTTAACCATGGTGTCCTTCACCTTCTCACTCTCCATTTCTAATTCTAGCAGTTTTTTATATAATTTCCCAATTATTTTCTCCTGATCCTCAGTTAGCAACTTTTCTAACTCCGTTCTATTTTCTTCACAGCCAAATTCTTTTATGTCTGTCTTCGTTCTCTCATATATACGCCTATATGCAAACCATCCTGGATCAAAACCTATTTGTTCTAGTTCCTCCTGCGTTTTTATGTTTATTCTACCCTGCTCCACCTTTGTCAGATCTTTATACTTAAACCATTCCTCTCTTCTTATCATTTCCTTCCTATATATGGCTTCATGCGGAGACAGCCACATAGGGAATTTGTCTATTATATTTCTTTTGTATTTGTTCCATACTCTCATAAGATTTCTTCTTATACAATGACTATTTATTACTTGGTTTACTTTTTCTTTATTATATGCCAAATAAGCATGAAACCCATAACTTAACCCTTCACTTTCTAATTCCAATAATCTTCTATCTTTTAAATTTATCCAGTCCCTTATCCATACAAGGCTACAAGCATCTGCATACAATTGTAAATTTGGTAATGTCAGACCACCTCTTTCTCTCGCATCTTGTAATAATTTTAGTCTTATTCTTGGTCTTTTATTTTGCCAAATGAAGTTTGACATGTCTTTTTCCCAATTTTTAAACGGTTTACTTGAATTTATAATAGGGATCATTTGGAATAGGAAGAGGAGTCTTGGTAGTACTGACATTTTTACCGCCGCAATCCTTCCCAAGAAGGATAGCTGCAGCTTTTTCCATTTCGCCAAATCTTTCTTCACTTCCGCCCATAACTTCACATAGTTATTTTCAAATAATTCATTTGTTTTTTTTGAAATCCAAATACCCAAATATTTTACTTTTTTATTTATTTTAATCTCTGATTTTTCTTGAATCTTCTTCTCCTCTTCCTTATTCAGATTTTTTGTAATAATTGCCGATTTATTTTTGTTAATTTTACAACCTGTATATTCGCCAAATTCTTCTATAACTCTCATTACTCTTGTTATGTTTTCCAAGGGATCTTCTAGGTTTATCACAACATCGTCTGCAAATGCTCGTATCCTATATTGGAATTGTTTTATTCTCACTCCTTGTATCATGTCCAAATTGTTAATCTTATTTATCAAAATTTCCATTATCAATATAAATAGAAGAGGGGATAAGGGGCAACCCTGTCTTGTTCCCCTTTCTATATGGACTTGTTTCGTTAATTCTCCATTTATGTTAATTCTTGCTTTCTGACTCGTATAAATTTGTAAAATCCATTTTCTATAATTTGGTCCAATGTTAATATTCTCCATAATTTCCATCAATGCCGTCCAATCCACTGTATCAAAGGCCTTTTCCATATCCACAAACAACAATCCCAATTTTTTGTCATTATGTCTTTCATAATATTCCAATATGTTCAAAAGATATCTCATATTATTTTTCATATATCTTTTAGGGAGGAAGCCACATTGATCCTGATCAATTAGTTGCTCTAAACAGTTCCTAAGTCTTTGAGCCATGATTGTTGCGAATATTTTGTAGTCCAAATTTAGTAATGATATCGGCCTATAGTTTGCCGCCTCTAATACATCTTTTCCCTCCTTAGGAATTAATATTATCTCCGATTCACTCCATGTCTCTGGCATTTTCCCACTAATCATACTATTCATAACTAATCTCAATGGTTCTTTCAATTCCTCCTTAAACACTTTATAAAATTCAATCGGAAACCCATCTGGGCCTGGGGCTTTACCATTTTTATTTTTCCCTAATGCCTTCTCCACCTCTTCCTGTGTAATCTCCGCATCTAATTCAACTCTTTGATTTTACAGCTGCTTTTCAAGTAAAAACACAAGGATACTTCCTATAATAAAATTCAAAGTTAACATACAGTTTGGCCCTGAGTTCTCCAGCCATCTCTGGTGATATCGTTTTCTTACTGAGCCAGGTATGCCCTTGGAAAACAATGCTGATGGACAAATGTGTAAACATTCTGAGAAGTTATGTCAAAACCCCAATGCAGCCTAGCAAAACGGTTAGGGAAGTACAAGCTTTAGCCCTTGGGCTGCTCAATACAACTTAACAGTTAAATAGCAACATATATCTCATCTTGATTTCTGGCTACAAATAAAGCTAATTCATACTGGCCAGTGGCTGTGCTGCTTGCGTATTCTGGTGCATTGGATAGCTCTAATAATTTCTAGTCAATTTAGCACATCCCATTTGGTAAAGGTTATTTCACAGACCACAAATTTCATTGGCGTGCTTGATTCATTCGCAAGATAGCTATTGATCACAGAGGTGCCAAGTGGGTTGCAGAGACCGGAATGGAAATTACATGGTTAAGTAATTATGGTGTAAACAGATAGTTCTCTCTCCCATATTGTATACAGCTCTTTCACTCACTCACTCACTCCCTGATAGGGATATCATAAGAACTTGGGGCAGTTTCCTGATGAGCCGATGCCTTGAAATTTAGACACACACATCATCCAAGAAATCCCCAGTTAGGAGTGGGGAGAAAATGAGAGCAAGGCATTTGTACAATGTAGGCAAAGGATATTCCAAAATGGAAAAGATCTTTCCAGGCCTACGAAAAGACTAATATTAGCCCATTAGTACAAGTTAGGCTGATTTTAGGGGGCAAAATAGAACCTGTTTCTACACAAAAGATTAAAATTAGTTCTCTACGTTGAAGAATTTATGGGGACAGCTTTAACCTTCCTGATTCTTCTATAGTACCACCTCGATTTCATTCCATGGGCTTTTAGTTTTAGTTGTTGTTTATATGTTTGCTTGCCTTGTATTGTTGTATTAAACCATTATCTCACCTGAAAGGTCATGCTAAAAATGTTTAATAAGAATACTAATGTTTATAAAGTTTAAAAACTGGGAATTGAGGAAAAAGTCCCCTACTTTCACCAGCTAATTGGTGAAAGTTCATTTGAGTTATTTGTATCCAAACAACTTATAGAGGTAAAAATAACAAAGAAACTTGCTGGTTTCCTTCAGCTTACATCACTGCAGACAGTGCACTCAAACAACATATTGCTGTGTCTCCCTCGGAGATATTATCAGAAATGGAGTGTTTGGGAAGAGGCACGGCACACCCGCAGCTCAGTTGACACAGCTCCAGCTGTTTGCACTGAACAATCATTCTCCCTTGATAAGGCAGGTAGCAAAAGCTCTATGGCCACTGGAAGCAAGGTCGATCGCCCACTCTGTGACAGACATCGAAGCTAGCACAGAGACTCTGACCTGTTCTTGAATCCAGACTGCTCTTCTGCAGTTGCCCCTGTCAGTATTGCGACCCCAGCTTCTGACTGATATCCTAGCTCTCTACTTCTGGACTGATAATCAACTACACAACTGAATTCCAACACACTGGAGATCATCACATGCAGGGGGAAACGTCCTCCTCCTGTCATTAAATCCTGTTAATCATATGATCAGAGGAAGATTATCACACCCCCTCCGCTTATCCCATTCTTGTCCTGTATGTAAACAGTAATGGACCCATCATTTGGTATTAATGGGAGTTTCTGTTAATACCAAATGATGAGTCCATTACTGTTTACAGATGGAAGAAAAATGAGATAAGTGTGTGAGGGTGTGATAATCTTCCCCCCAGTCTCATGATTAACAGGATTTAATGATGATTTAAAGATGAGAGGAGGTTGCTTTCCTCCCATGTGATAAAGTCCATAGACTCAGTCATTGGATTCAGCTCAACAACCCCTAAAGTTTCAGATATTCCTAGACAATGGCCCAAGTCATTCACCCCAAAGATCGCCTTGGGTCCCATCCTGGGAGAAAGGTGGTATGTGAATTAAATAAATAAATACATGAATACATGAACTCCCAGAGACCAAATTCCATGCCAAAGCTGTTGGCTCCTTGCATATTATGGAAAACCATATTGTGAAGAAAATGGCAGAGGGTACATACATAGGTGACTTGGAAGAGCTTGGGAAATTACTTTTTAAAAGTAATCAGTTCCTGTTACTTGTCCCAGTATTTTAAAATTGTTTCATTGCCATTACCCTTCAGGTCATTTACAAGCCTTCAGGTCATTTACAATATATGCTGACTCCAAGGTGAGCCTGCCACAGGGATTCCTTGGCATGATTTTCAAAGGGTTTGCCATTGTCTTTTTCTTAGGCTGAGAGAGAGAGTAATGTGTCCAAAGTCAACCACTGGTTTCCATGGTTGAGCCAGGACTTAAACCCTGCTCTCCCAGAGTCCTAGTCTAACATTCAACTAGTATGCCATGCTGGCTCTCAGTCCCCTTAACAATGTTGAAAAAAGTAACTTGTTATGTCAGTCCTTTAAGTGCTTGATAATTTTGTTTTCCTTTTCTTGCTTTTAGGCTCACTAAGACAATAGCATAATACTTGAAACAATCATGGAAAAACATGTCTAAAAATATCCTTAAAGGGTAAATTCAGAAAAGAAACTAGACGTCAGTGCATCTTTTATAGCAATAATGTAACTGCATTCCCAACTGTGACATTTCTCTCAAGATGTCACTTTGTTACAATAACCAAGCCATCTAATAGCTATTGGTAACTATATTACTTGTAGCTCCTTACTTCCAAATAGGGTTATTCTGCTATAAACTGATCTATCTTGATTTGGAGAAAGAAAAAGTGGTCTGACATTGGATTGTCAGTGATGCACATGAAACAGAATATGCCTCCATGTGATTCCCTGTATCTGCGTAATGTTAATGAAGGTCTGGTGCTTGTCAAAAACGCAAGTGATTTCCAACTATTGAAAAACACATAGGATAAAGCATAATTTTATCTGCTACTTAACAAATCATTGATTCTTTTTTTAAAAAAATCAATACCTGAGTGGTTCCAAAATAACTTACTGATTACATATTTAAATGTTTGCTTGTTTGCTTTCTTTTAAAAACAAATATACCCAACTGTTCTCCTTATGCACTGCCATTTGTGTGTGCCATCTATTGTGATTCATGACAAAGCACCTTGGAATTTATTTGAATAAATGAAAATTTGATTATGCCTCCCAGAACTGTGTTAGACAAATAGTATAAATCCAGCCAGAAAACATACAAACTCCATCTGATCCATCAACCTCCTTCCTTCACCTTACATAACAGAATTTGCTTTGGTATCCCAGTCCTGTTCTTCACTTTCCATGATCCAGGATAAGTGAGTGAAGAAAGACAAATTCTATTGATGCCTATACCATGTGGACCATTGCACGTGGCATATACATTAATACCTATCGGCATAAAAGCAAAAACCCAATTGCCACTACCCCAGTGCACTCTGACATATGTGGTGGGGTTATTTTTAATCTAACTGCTAGCCCAAATAAAGCAATTAGTTGAATCAGTGTTATTTATGTAAATGATAATTTACCATTCATCAATTGAGTCAATAGTGTAGCACGGTGTACTGGTCTGAGTGTTGGATTAAGAGTCTGGGAGACCAGGATTCAAATCCTCATTAACCTACAGAAATCCACTGGATAGCCTTGGGCAGGTTACCTTCTGAATTTAAGTCTCCGGGACCAGATGAATTCCATTCAAGGGTATTAAAAGAACTGGCAAATGTAATATCGGAGCCATTGGCAATAATCTTTGAAAACTCCTGCAAAACAGGAGAGATCCCAACAGACTGGAGGAGGGCAAACGTTGTCCCCATCTTCAAAAATGGGAAAAAAGAGGATCCCAACAATTATCGTCCAGTTAGTCTGACATCAATACCAGGAAAGATTCTAGAGCAGATCATTAAACAGAGGGTCTGTGAACATCTAGAAGGCAATGCCATAATCACAAAAAGTCAACATGGGTTTCAGAGAAACAAGTCATGCCAGACAAACCTAATCTCTTTCTTTGATAAAATTACCAGCTTGGTAGATGAAGGGAATGCTGTGGATATAGTATATCTTGATTTCACTAAGGCCTTTGACAAGGTTTCCCATGACATACTTGCAAACAAGCTTGTAAAATGTGGGCTAGACAAAGGAACTGTTACATGGATCTGTAATTGGTTGACCGGCCGAACCCAAAGGGTGCTCAACAATGGCTCCTTTTCATCCTGGAGAGAAGTGACCAGTGGGGTCCCACAGGGCTCTGTCCTGGGCCCAGTGCTATTCAACATCTTTATCAATGACCTGGATGACAGAATTGGGAGCATACTTATCAAATTTGCAGATGACACCAAATTAGGGGGAATAGCTAATACCCCAGAGGACAGGATCAAGATTCAAAATGACTTGAATAGACTAGAAAGCTGGGCCAAAGCTAACAAAATGAAATTCAACACGGAGAAATGTAAGGTATTGCACTTAGGGCGGAAAAATAAAATGCACAGATATAGGATGGGTGACACCTGGCTGAATGAAACTACGTGTGAAAGGGATCTAGGAGTCCAAGTAGACTACAAGTTGAACATGAGTGAACAGTGTGATGCAGCAGCTAATAAGGCCAATGCTATTTTAGGCTGCATCAATAGAAGTATAGTGTCTAGATCAAGAGAAGTAATAGTGCCACTGTATTCTGCTCTGGTCAGGCCCCGCCTAGAATATTGTGTCCAGTTCTGGGCACCACAATTCAGAAAGGACATTGAGAAACTGGAGCGTGTCCAAAGGAGGGCGACAAAAATGGTGAAGGGTCTGGAAACCATGCCCTATGAGGAACGACTTAGGGAGCTGGGGATGTTTAGCCTGCAGAAAAGAAGGTTAAGAGGCGATATGATAGCCCTGTTTAAATATTTGAAAGGATGTCATGTTGAAGAGGGAGCAAGCTTGTTTTCTGCTGCTCCAGAAAACAGAACCCGGAACAATGGATGCAAGCTACAGGAAAAGAGATTCCACCTGAACATTAGGAGGAACTTCCTGACAGTAAGGGCTGTTCGACAGTGGAATGCACTTCCTCGGAAGGTGATACAGTCTCCTTCCTTGGAGGTCTTTAAACAGAGGCTGGATGGCCATCTGTCAGGGATGCTTTGATTTGGATTTCCTGCATGGCAGGGGGTTGGACTGGATGGCCCTTGTGGTCTCTTCCAACTCTACGATTCTATGATTCTATGATTCTATGATTCTATGATTCCAGCCTTAGAGGAAGACAACAGCAGACCCCCTCTAAACAAATCTTACCAAGGAACCCCCATGATAAGGTCTCCATAAATTGGAATCAGAATTAGTCAGCATAAGTTAGAATTGATTTGAAGCCAGATAACAATAAAAGTTGATTCAACAGGGACCATTCAAGATGGTACTAGCAACTGGATTAGACAATTATAGTGTGTGAATCATTACAAAATGGTTCTTCTTCTCAGAGGATAGCCACCTCTGACATTTCCCAGACTGTTTTATGTCAGAGAATATTGGAGACCGAGTGTTTTAATGAAAGCTTGGATTTCCTCAAATATAGGGGCTTTGCACACCAGCCATAAAGGCTGGCCTGGGGATGGAGTCAGGGCATGCCATCCACATGACGCATGCCCCCTACTCTGCCCCCAAGGCAGTGTGACACCGCACACCACTCCACATGGCAAGTGGCATCAAAGCACTCCTCTGACGCTGCATCCACATGACACAGCACCAAAGGAGCAGCTTAAAGCTGCAGTGCTGCAGCTATCATGCCCTTTGCAGGGCGCAAAAAAGGGCCGCTTTTTTCAGCTCGTTTTTGCACCCTGGAAAGGCCAGATTTGGGACGCAGTGTATGGTTGCCATGACCCTGATCCAGCGCAGCTGCAGGCTGCTTCATAGGGGCAATCTGCACAGCCTCTTTGTCTCCAAGTGTCCCAATTTACCAGGAAAAGTCCCAACTAATCCTCTGTTGTCCCACTTTTTCAGCTGCTTTGAAAATGTCCCAGTTTCTCTCTCTTCCAGCTACTTGCCCTCTTTGCCCTTTGTCACTGCAAACTGAGTGCAAAAATAGTTTGCATTCAATTAACTCAGCAAGAGAGGAGAGGAGTCTTGCCCTTGCCAGTAGCTCTAGACAAAGGCAAACTGCTGGAGCGCCTCCCAGCTTGTGTGTTCTTCCTCATTAATAACGTCTGCTATCTTGACCACATTCTGATGTTGTTTTGCCACACATGTCCCAGTTTTCATCTGTGAGACAAAAATGTTTTACACGAAAGGAAAAATGGATGAAGAAGGAGAAGGGGAAAAAAACAAATCAGCCACCAGTTCCTATCATCTCCACTCGGGATGGAAGCAGTTCAGGGATTTAGATGGATGGCTACTGCTGAAAACTAAATAATTGATAACAATAGACCAAGGCAGGTCCAAACCACACTTATAAGCCACCTGCAGGTTTACAGCAGCAGCAACAACAGCAAGAAGTCACCATCTCAGTGCACACTGCGCCGGATGTAAGCAATACAAAATCCCTCCCCACCCTTTCAACAAAAGCTTGTTTGGGGATATGTTCTGATGAAACAGACTAAATGTAATGACTTTTAGTCCTGTAGTCCTTGGTCTTTCCCTTGTAAAGATGAACAGCTTCATGATGATCAGGACAAATGCAGCCCAGGCTTTCAGTTTAAAAAAGGGCAGCCCATAACATTCTGGAGCTGTCTTTCATTTCCCCACCACCGCTCCACACACATTATTAATAAATAAATAAATAAATAAATAATTTATATATATCCCGCTCCTTTGAAGTCAATCAGGGCGGCTAACAATAATAAAAGACAATACAATATATATCAAAATCTACTTCCCTCCCCCCCTTAAAAAAGTTATTAAATCAATTATAATTAAAACCAACAAATTAAAACAACATCAACACATACACACCATTACAAAACAAACAAAAACAAAACAGCAAACTGTGGCAGCATTCCACTCAAATTTCCAGGAAGGACCTTGGGGACTCTCATGAGAAGAGGGTTCCTGAGGCCGGGATTATCTATCCAAGAAAGGCCTGCCGGAAGAGATCTGTCTTGACAGCCTTTTTAAAGCTGTCTAAAGATGTCAATTGACGGAACTCGTCCGGCAGGTCGTTCCATAGTCTTTGCATTGGTAACCATGGTAGGTCACCAAATTGCTTTGTTTCCAAACTGGATCACATCACTAAAACATACACACATCATTGTACAATAACCTTTCACAGTGTTTAGGATTATTTGAATTGCTGGGACATGCACACTGGTCATTTCATATGGTAACTTCTTTTATCTAGGCCTATATATCAAAATTATAACACTCCATTTTTCATGAAATCCATAAATAAGGTCAAGAGGATGGGGATATTCATGATGAAAAAACCTCTAATCGCTTTTGAGGAACAACCTGTTTCTCTTTTAACAAAAAGAGAGAGAGAGAGAGAGAGAGAGAGATCAATTTATTCTAAAGACTTTGCATACAGAGAATGCAGCAGTCTTTGTGGCCTTAGTTAAACAGAGGAAAGCAATCATAAATAATTCTTTGTCAGTAGAGCTGCACTGTTATGAGAATTATGTCTATGGGTTAGTGTAAGGAAGAAGAATAGGGAGTTGGACCTTTTTAAAAATTATGGTTTTACCTCCTGTAAAATGTGTATCAAAAGCAACAGGGAATGAGCACAATCTGGAAATGTCCAATCTATAATTATTTTAGCTGATGTCATTTATTTGCATCAAATTAATTTGGGAAGCTTCTTTAATCATTTAAAGTATTTTTAGTGATCCCGCTGGGCCTGTTCATCTCACTGGGGAAAGATGGGAAAGATATACACTTCCATTTGTCTTCCTCAAGTACAAACATGTCAAGTACAAATCAGAGTTCATTAGCGAGAAAATGATGGTTGGTCAGAGGCTTGAATTCTCTCCAGGTCTGTGACTGAAAACCTATGCCTCCTATCTCCTTTAACAAGATTTGTGAAAAACAGACCAAGAACCAGAACCCAGTACATGCTGGATAATTGATAGATGTCTGTCTTCATCCACACTTGAAGAGATGGGTACCGCCAAAATTAAAGTGAAAATGAGAAAAGTGAAGTGGGGGGGGGGGGGTTGGAGAGATCTGCATGTCAGACTGGGAATATGAATTAGGGAGTCAAGCATTATCCCAGAGTTTCTCAAAAGTTGTAGGCACTAAATTCAATTTATATGATAACAGTGGCATACCTAGTATATTCGACACCATGTGCAGATCAATTTTACTATCCCTTCCTCTCTTCAATAACCTTTTCCAGGTCTGACAGAGGTGTTGCCTAGATGGAAAAGGGAAGTGACACACTTTCCTGACCCAGAAGGCAGTCTACTCCCACAAGCAGCATACCAGGTCTGGCAGAGCTGCTGGCTGGATGGGAAAGGGAGGAGATGTGTTTTTCCACTTGGCTGGCACAGCCAACAGACCTGGAAGGTAATCCCTTC
The DNA here is from genome assembly GCF_019175285.1 of Sceloporus undulatus. Lineage (NCBI taxonomy): Eukaryota > Metazoa > Chordata > Lepidosauria > Squamata > Phrynosomatidae > Sceloporus > Sceloporus undulatus. Next base: position 231,085,917 of record NC_056522.1, read on the forward strand.
CCACCAGTACACCGGGTGACACTCCTACCCCAAGGCTTCAACCAGTAGGGTGAGTGATGCCTCTGTATGATAAAAACAAAACTGCAAAATGCTTATGGATATGATCTATGTACCTCTCCCTCCAGCACTGTTTCAGGCAGACATTTTTAAAGATCTCTTGTAGGGGACGTTCATGAAAATCTATGAAGTAGAGAAACTACATTTGAATGTCCACAACCAAAAGCATGTACTCTGACTCTACCAACCAAGATCTTGCTCAACATGGCACTGTTGCTCTAAATTTAACATCACGTGGCTTCATATTCTACTGCTCTAGCATCATTTTTAATTTGTTAAGCAACACGTCTTAAGTTCCTGATTTTCCAAGAATAGAGTACATGCTTCCATTTCCCAATAAGCATGTGGATATAATATAGCAAGGGTAGGTTAAACATGTTGCCTGCTTCTGCTCCAAAAGGAATACAGAGTTTTGGTTCTACCAGTGTGATGTTTGTTAACATAGGCCCAAAACACACTGCAGAAATAATCCAGTTTGAAACCGCTTTAACTGCCCTGGCTCAGTGCTAGGGAATTGTGGAAATTGTAATTTATTGTTGACACCAGAGCTCTCTGACATGGTAGGCTAAATGTCTCACAAAACTACAGTTCCCAGAATTCCCTAGCATGGAGCCAGGGCAGTTAAAGCAGTTTCAAACTGGATTACTTCTGCAGTGTGTTTTGGACCATAATGATCAGAATCTGGTGATTCTAGAGTGAGCCTGGATAAATTCCCTGGTGCTGGTTCCATCTCACTAACTTAGAACATATAACCTGGGATCATACATGTGTGTTGTAGCTCCAAACACACAGTTCCACATCCTCACACTTTCCAACAGCTGTCAGATCCCAAGAGGAGCCCCTGTTGCTTAATGGTGGGGAAAGATTGGAAAGGGAAGATGAAACAAACCATTAAGAAACAACTGGTCAATTTAGTTATGAGGAAGAAATGAAGGTACACTCTCACATGGAGTGCACCCACTTTTTCCTTCCCCCAGGAGCCTAGAGCAGCCAGATCTGCGTTGTCTGCATCACTCCTTCTCCCCACTTACTCAGCAGTAAGAAGCAGCAGCAGCCCCTCTTGCAGCTTGACAGTTCTGGACATAGAGGTATTTCAATGGAGCACAAGGGAATTGTTGCCCAGTTCAACAAAGAAATTTGTGTATGTGTAAACTGCACTTGTTGTTCTTGTTGTTAGCTCCCTTTGGGTCAACCTTGACTCATGGCAACCCTGTTATTAGACATCTCCAAGACCCCCTTTCCTCCACTGCTCTGCTTAGGTCTTGTAAATTCAGGTCCGTGACCTCTTTTTGTCTAGCCATCTGACATGCGGTCTTCCTCTCTTTGTACTGCCTTCTACTTTTCCTAGCATTATTGTTTTTTTCCAATGTGACCAAAGTACAACAGCCTCAATTTAGTCATCTTGGCTTTCAGGGATAGTTCAGGTTTGATCGGTTCAAGGACCTATTTGTTTGTCTTTTTGGGATGTCCACAGTATCCTCAGCACTCTTCTCCAACAGCACAGCTCAATTGAAATGATTTTCTTCTTATCCGTTTTTTTCACTGTCCAGCTCTTGCATCTATACATGGTAATGGGGAATACCATAGACTAAATGATTCTAACTTAATGCTCAGGTGTATATCGTTACACTGTAGGATATTTCTAGTTCTTTCATCACTGCTCTTCCCATTCTTAGTCTTCTTATTTCTTGACTGCACTCTCTGTTCTGATCAATGCTTGATCCAAAGTACGGGAAAAAGTTAACTATTACACACTAACTAAATCACTAACAGGATTCCAGGCATTATGCACTTGCCAGAAAAGGGCCATCATGTCTTTAAAAAGGGCATGATTTCAATATACTTCCACCTTCACTGGCTCAAATTAATTCTCCTTGATATTTCATTATCATATCTCTTAAGATGGAGATGCGTGTGCTATTTTTTTCCCTCCACTTTATAAAAACCTTCATACACTAGGATAAAAATAGCATGCATTGTGTGAGTTATGGGGGTATTTTCTGATCTCAATGAGCTTTTTAAAAATTACTCATGCCCAAAAGAACAGCTGGGTGTGCCGAAGCAAGTATGGCACACCCAAACACCTGGAGCCAGTATACACACATGATCCTGCTTTGGAAGATTCAGCTCTGAGACCGAGGCTGCATCTGCAGTAGAAATGGGAAGAGCAGCCATGAAAGAGTTATATAAGATCCTAAAGAGTAAACATATACAACTGATCAATAAAGTTAGAATCATTCAGGCCATTGTATTCCCACAGATTCTAGCGCTGAAAATGGAAAAGAAAATATACTCATTTGAAATGTGGTGGTGGAGAACAGTACTATGGATACCATGGAGAGCCTCCCAAAAAAGCAAACAAATAAGTCCTTGTACAGATCAAGCCTGAAGTCAAAATGATAAAGCTGAAGTTACAGTACTTTGGCCACATCATGAGAAAGCATGGCTCATGTGACAATAATGCTAAAAAAATTAAGGGATGTAGAAAGAGGAAGACCACAAGGTAGATGGATACAATCAGAGTCAGAGGTATGGATTGACAGGATCTTAGGAGAGCAGTGGAGGATAGGGAGTCTTGGAGATGTCTCATCCACAGGGTCACCATCAGTTGGGGTAAACTCAAGGGTAATTAACAATAACAACAATGAATTCTGACTTACACAATTATAATTCACCAACAGGATGCCAACCAACACTGAATAAAAGTAAAATAAAATCAGTAATAATAAAATCAATAAAAATAAAATATAATGTGCACATATTGTGAGAACCATTGTGGTGTAGTGGTTTGTGTGCTGGACTAGGACTCTAGTAGTCAGGGTTTGAATCCCCAGTTAGCCATGGAAGCCCACCTGGTGATCTTAGGGAAATTACATTCTCTCAAACTCACAGGAAGACCATGACTAACATCCTCTGAATAGTTTTTATCAAGAAAACCCTGTTACAGGGTTGCCTTAGGGTCACCATAGATCAGAAATGACGTGTAGGCAAAAAAAACCAACAACCACTTTTATGTTGTGAAGCATTTCCTGATCTCAATGAATTCCAGTCTCTCTACCCCATGGAAGCAATTTTAGCTTCCTCCAAACAGAGCTAACCTACTTCTCCAAATGGAGTAGCACATCATCCTTGCTTCGCAGTCTCATGGTTCATCCCCAAAAAGTGGCATGGGGCCTTTTTGTCTCAGTATGCCACATTGAGTTGACAATGATGAAAATCAATAGATTTGTGGGGACTATTTTTCTCCCAGCTGTTTTTGTATCTATAGCACAAAAATGACAAGTGGCAAAAGGCTGAAATTTGGGGACCTTGCTTGCAATTGTGTCAGTAACAGTGGCCCAAAACACACTGCAGAAATAATCCAAATGGAGACTGCTTTAACTGCCCTGGTTCATTGTTAGGGAATTCTGGGAACTGTAGTTTTGTGATACATTTAGCCTTTTCTACACGAGAGCTCTGTTGCCACTATAAACTTCAGTTCCCAGGATTCCCTAGCACTGAGCCATGGCAGTTAAAGTGAACTCAAGCTGGATTATTTCTGCAGTGTGTTTTGGGCCAGTGTCACAGAATTGCTACTTTATAGGTCTAGATGCGAGTCAGCGTGGTGTAGCGGTTTGGGTATTGGACTAGGACTCTTGGGTTTGAATCCTCATTAAGCAATGGAAACTGACTTAGTGACCTTGAGCAAGTCAGGTCATATGCTCTAAGCCTCAGGGGTAGGCAATGGCAAACCCCCTCTGAACAAATCTTACCAAGAAAAGGGTTGCCATAAGTCGGAAATGACTTGAAGGCAAACAGTAACAACTGGTCTAGGTGTCAATTCGTCAAAAAACAAACCACAAGTTTGGGGGGCTAAAAAGTTCCCTCCTAGCCCACGAGAGTTATGGAGCATGAAGAATGGAAACAATACAGAAGTTGTCATTAACTTAGTAAATTTTCATTGTTCAAAGGCCATGGTAAATACATGCAGCAAAAAAAAAAAATCAATAGAATAATAAAAAGTTAGAATTTTAACTCCTTCATCATTACATGAATAGATTGTATGGCTACAAAAGATAGCTTTAATACAAATTAAATCTATGTAGCTCCACAACAATATAGTACAATTTATCTAGTGTTCTCTGATCCTTTTTTTCCCCCTTTGGGTTTTTTTTTTCCCGCCTACCAGGAACAAAAAGAAACATTGCACATTCACTAACAATAGGATCATGTTACAGTTATACTGAAAACAAGGCATTTAAGTAATCATATTATTCATTTATTAAATAAAGCATAATGGCTTCAGTCTTTTGCTGCTTTTCTGTTAATCTAAGATGGACTCCCTGAAATGGCTTCCAAGGACACTGCCCATGGTACTCATAATGGTTACTATGCTTTCTAATTGTTTTAACTATTTTAACCGTCTTTTGTAGCTTCAGTATTTCCAAAGAAAAGCAATCAGCTTGCAGCTACCTGCCATTTTCATTTTAAATTTACTTTCCCAGAATGTTTCAGTGCCCTGCATGAGGAGAGGGGCGGAGAAGACAAAAATGACACATCCAAGAGCTCCAGGGAGCACTTTATTTTAGTCTGATCCAATACCACTCTTCTTATGATTTTATGATATATCTATCTCCTGTGTACGGATGTGTCATGGACAAAGAGAGAGAGAGAGAGAGAGAGAGAGAAAAGAAAGGCTTGTGGATTCAAAAGTGTGGTTTTATGCCCCAGGGTTCAGATCTTTCCCTTTGCCTCATATTTAGGCTCTTGGGGTTTTATTATTATTATTTTTACCAGCTTCTGTTTATGAGAAATTAGTAGTTTGTGCCTGGCTGCACATACCACAACAGCCACTATCTGGGTGAGCAGTCCTGTGTCAGACATTATGTGATGATACACATCATGGCTTCTTGAAACTCCAGATGTGCTCACTAGTCCAAAGAGGTTAGGGAACCTGATCTGAGGGACAGGGGCACCAACTGAAATCGTACACTCCATTTGAAGTCTCCCCCGCTTTCCGTTTTATATCCTACAGTATTACCAATCCCATTTTTGGAGAGGAACAAGCAGATGAATTGGGAAGTAGGTAACAGAAAATATCTGTTCTGTGAACTCTGTTCTGTTCACCAAACAAAAGTGACAGTCCAGTGGCTTCTATATCAAGCATCACTTGCCCAATAAAAGATGTCACCATTTTTTATTTACCAGCCATTATGCCCTGAAATGAATCTGGCAACAAAGTCCTATACCACAAAAATTGTGTTAGAATCTTCCGCTTTAGAAAAGTCAATCTGCAGAAACCTGAGGAGGCTGGCTCCTTGTTTTAGAAGAACACTGAGCAGGCAGCCAACAACTATAAATTATTGCAATCCACTTTGATGCCAAAGTGAGTGGCTTGTGAAGGACATCTTTGAACTACAACTCATTTTAACAACAAAACCACTAAGGCCATCAGTATCTCTGCTTTGCTTTCTCCCAGGCTAGTTCACAACCCTCTTTTCTCCTTTTAAATCTAGTACACAGATCTCTGTCATTCAGGGTTTTAACCCTGCTTTTGTCCTCAGATAAAAACACTGAAAATCTGTGCATTTTTTATTGGCTTTGTACCTTCTGACTCATCTGATGTACCCTTCCACTGAGGCCTGGAAATTATTTGATTAGGATTCCTCAAACTTACACAGTATCCCCAGTATCACCCACTTTGATGAAACCCCTTTTGCATCAGAAATAATCTCTCCACTTAGAGATCATTACATTCTCAGTGTGTCACTTACCATCTACTAGATATAGTACCGTATTAGATCGAGACAGTCTGTTGTGTAAAATAAAAACATGGCCTGCACCATCAGACATAACTATGATAACAGAGCTCCATCATGGTACTTATGTCTGATGACCCAAAAACCCTTCCTGTTCAACAGTTACAAGATCATTAACAACCAAAAGTGACACACACACCCCAAAAACCCTCCCGTTTCTGCCTTGCAGTGGCCCAACTGAAGGTTTACCAATCTGCTGCAGAAGAAGGTTCTGGGAAATGATGCCTGCAGTGCTCTCCTGGTGATGGGACACATTGAGAACTAGCAACTGGAAAGTCCTCTCGGTGTCTTCCTGAAACTGTTTGTCTCAGTGCACCTATGGAGTTTATCACATGAACAAAAGAAATGGGACATTAGCGATATGCTCCTGTAAGTAGTCTGTGAATATCATGCACTAACATGATGCTTTTCACACGGCATCGCACAACCTCAGCATAAATGCACAATTATCCCTTGAATAAAGCAGCAAAATCACGTTGCTTTTTATTTTCAGGAAAATCCCATGAATAAAAAGTGGCTTTATTCACAGGATAATCATGCATTTATGACAACGTCATGTGAAAAGCACTATGTTAGTGTACAGTGTTCATGGGATATTGCGGGAGTATAGCACCAATATCCTGTTTCTTTTGCCCGTGTGATAAACTCCATAGGAGTTTATGTCTAGAGCCTCAAGACACTACTCTGATATAAAACACGGTTGGATTTGGGGCCACATTCTTCCCTGTTAACTTTGCAAAGCATATGGAGTAGTACTGAGGACAGTAAGAAACTCTATTTTAGACATCTGTTGATTTCAGGTAGGCTTGATTTTGGAAAAGGTATGCTTAATCCGTATTCTCTTTAAATATCTCTGTGGAGGGAGCAGCAAGGTGCAAATGAACTTTTGAACAGGCCTGGTATTTAATTGAGATGGAATTCTAAAATGCTGTCATTTGACAACACAAGCAAGTGAAGAAATCAGTTCTGTTGTAAAGCTTGGATTTCCTTTTTTTTAAAAAAAAAAATCTGATCAAACTGTCATCCTAGACAGCAGCTTGCTGTCTGGCAGATACTAAAAAGCAGATAGTAGATACCAGTAATCTATCTCTTAGCTTTTCCAATTAAAACAACTTTTAAAAGGGTCCATTGTCTCTGTCCATTCTCTCCAAAGTCACACATGCTAAGTTAAATCATATTTCAGACTGAAATATTATAAGAAGCCAAATGGTTTATATGTTTCACCCCATCTGCCATGGCCTGCTTCTCAAAAAACCTCCCAGAAAAGTTATATTGCTTTTAAACTAATCATAAACTATCAAGCTTTATTTCTGCTTCATCCTATATGTGTTTGTTTATTGCATCAAGATAGCTAACAATAAATTAAGAAGATTAGCTCGTAATAAAAAAATAAAAATAAATTGAAAACCTAAAGTCATTAAAATCATTGCCTTAACTAAAAAATATTAAAACCAACCATAATCAGCAAAATGGTTTCAAAAGCCAGTTTGAAACTGAACTCTTCAAAGCATGGTGTCATTCTCCTATCCCAGCCACTTTATTATATAGCACACTTTATACAGCTATGTCTAGAAAAATGGCATTCTTGTTCCATCTCATTAACTTTTGAAGACACAATGCTTGATCTTCTTAGAGGGCTTCCTTATGTGCCAATCCCTTCCTGCCCATAGGAAGTGGGAAGAAGAACCCCAGTCAACAACACTAATGGCTTGTTCCAAGTTGCTATGCACTCAAATGGATCTTTTCCATCTAGGCAACCATTAGCAGAAGCAAAACTGTAGATCAGGAAATTGTGCAGCCTTTCGGATATAGTTGAAGAACAACTCCCAGCCTTCCTCATCTTGGGCTACACTGGTTAGGGTTGCTGAGCACTGCAGTCCAAGAACATCTTGAGGGCTGCACAACTCCCACCCCTGCTGTATATATTTAATGGATTTGTGATATATTAAACGACCCAAGCCTTTTTAAGATATTGCTCTTCAATGAGTCTTAGGAGTTTATCACACAGGAGGAATTTCTCTTAATTTCAAACAAAAAGAAAGTGGGGCCAGAATGCATTCACGTGAATTAGCTAGTTCAGCGAATTTACGTGAATTCGAATTGCGTTCAAACTGACTTACCATTGCCCGAAAATAGCTTGCCATTGCCCAAAATTGTGTGTGATCATCTCTCACAGAATAACATGAAACCCCATGATTGTGTTCGGACTGACTTCCCATTGCCTGAAATAGTTTGTGGTAGTCTATCACACAATTACATTAAACCCCATGATTGTGTTCGGATTGCCATTGAATTATACTTCCAATTTCCCTTGTATAATAAACTCCTTATTCAGCTGTTAAATTCAGGAGCCATACTCAGCTGTTGATCTTCTCTGTTTAAAAACATACAAGAGGAGAAAATGAGGCACTATAGCTCACTACTATTCCATATATGTTCCCCATCTTCTGGTCTCCAGTTCCTCTTCCATCTTGGTTTTGAAATAGTCCATAGATGCACATTGGTTCAATCCTTTGTGAATTACAGTTGGTGGATGTATTGAATCCTCCTTAGTCCACAGAAGTATCAACAGTGGAGATTATTGCAGTCTAAATAAAGTGATTTACCCCTGCTGGATACAGTCGCATTATGGGTTGTATTCAGGAATTATTGCACTCAAAAACACCGCTGCTGCCACTAGGCAGCTGCATCCCGGCTCCTACCCTCACTCATTCAGCCAATTTGCAAACAATGTAGATAGATATACATATGCCTGAAATATTTATATTCTGCCTCAGATAGATAGATAGATAGATAGATAGATAGATAGATAGATAGATAGGCATGACAGAGAGAGGGGGGGTTGAAATATTTATATTCTGCCCTATATTTTTTAAAAAAAACTCATGGTGAGGCACAATAAAGGGTTAAGAGAAAAGAACATGACGGAGAGGGTCTGGTCTATTGATTCCAGCATAAAAGGAATTACAGTTTCAGAACCACATGGATCAAGACAGAAGTGATGTTGAGAGAATGATGTGGTGAGGAGCACCTTTTTTGTAATGGATCTGTTCCTCATTTGTGGGGCACTGTGATCCTTCAGAATTTTAATTTTAATTTTTAATTTTTCTATGGAACAAGACTATGAGGTAGAGTTGTACTACCTTGTGATAGCACAGAGACAGTTGACTAATGGGTTGTAAGTCTCTTTCCACTAAGCCTCAGGATAAGAATGTGAGAAGAGCACTGCTGGCTCAAACCAAAGGCCTGTCTCACAGTGACCAACCAGCTGCTTATGAGAAGACTGCAAGCAGGACATGAGGGCAATTGCATCCTCCTCCTGCTGCACCTCAGAACTGGTATTTACAGTCATATTGCCTTTGACTATGAAGTTTATCGCACCGGGTTCTCGGCCCGGCCCAGCAGGAAACGGAAATGAGTGGGGGACGGATTTTACCGCACACACCCGTCCCTCACTCGTTCCATTCCCCCTCTCTTCCCTGCCCTTTCCGTTCCAGAGGGGACGCTTTTTGAGAACTGTTCAGAACAGTTCTCAAAAATTTCCCCCTCTGGAACGGATTAAGAACGGAAGAGAGGGGGAACGGAACGAATGAGGGACGGATGCGTGCGGTAAAATACGTCCCCCACTCGTTCCGCACTCGGCCCTGCTCCTTCCGTTCCGTTCTCAGAACGAGTGGAAGGAATGCAGTGCGATAAAGTTCTATATGTCAATATGACTACTATTTACTGATAAAACTAGTCTCCATGAATATGCCCAATTGTCTTTACAAGCTATCCAAGCTGGCCACCAACTATCACTACATGTGTTGTGGTTGCTGTGGTTTAACAATATGTCATTTGAAGAATGACTTCCTTTTGTCTGTATCTCTCATCACTCAGCTTGAGTGTTTCATTTTTTCCCCCAGTATTCATGTAAACTGATAAAAGCAAACAAATATTAAACTACTGAAGAGGTTGAAGCACTGTGACCTAGGGTACACCGACACCATAGAAATAATACCATTTGACACACTTTAACTACCATAGTTCCATTCTACAGAATCCTTGATTTGTAGTTTTGTGAGGCACCCAGCACTTTTTGGCAGGCAAAGCTAAAGACCTTATAAAACTACAAATCCCAGGTTTCCATAGAATTGAGTTACAGTGCTTAAAGTGGTGTCAAACTGCATTTTTCTACAGTGTAGATGTGACACTAGTGTCAGGCTCTGGAAGACTGGAAGAAAACATCACCCCATCCACTCCAACCCCCCAAATTCTTCACTGTTGGTCATGGGGGCTAGGGCCACTGGGATTTGGAGTCAACAGTATCTGGATGATCCCATGATTTTTACTCTGAAGCTGAAATTTATGTCTAAAATTTTAAAATTTTAAATTCTGAATATGCTTGCACCTTTTAAGCCAGCTGAACTAATTCATCTGTTTTTATTTGATAGACATTCCTGGGGAATGTGTTTGAAGAGTAGTATTTATATTGCAGGCCATACCGTTTTCAGAGAAGAAGAGGATTATGGTTGAAGTGTAAAGATCAAAAGATATTTTTTCAGGTAATGAGATCCCTCTCAGATGGATTTCAGTAACAGAAACTGCCTCTTTTATAGCACTGTAATAAAATGAAAGCAAAGTGTAATAAAATCAAAAGGGGGAGTTACTCACCCTGAAATACACTGCATAACATCCCACAAAACAATGTTTACTGGAGCTAATGTGGTACTTAAATAATGAACACTGTAGAAAATATCCCTGCATGCTGAGCCTTCCTTATGGTAGTACTATTGTGTGGAGGCACATAGCCTGTTCTGACCCTGTAGTGCCTCATAAAAGTATCTGCACAAATTATCCTGTAACTCAGCCAATTGCTGTTGCTGTTGTGTGTCATCAAGTCATTTCCAACTGAGGTTTTCTTGGAACGTTTCTTCAAAGGGGGGGTTGCCATTTCCATCCTCTGAGGCTGAGAGTGTGTGTCTTGTCCAAAGTCACCCAGGGATTTTACATGGCCAAGCTGGGATTTGAACCCTGGTCTCCAGAATCATAGCTCAACACCCAAACTGCACCACACTGGCTCACCACTTAGCCCATGCTTGGTTTACATTTGTATACAGCTTAGTTTATGATCATCCTGTGGCTAATTTGTAATGTGAAAAATAAAATCAAAAATTGATGAAAATGCCAAAGGGAGTTCACAATCCATCTAAAGTCCTTCATATCCTCTGGTGATTTCAAATTCAGTTGTTGTTGTTTTAAAATATATTTATCATTTATCATGCAAGCCTACAATAACTAAGTAAACCACATGGAGTGAGGGTTAAAATTAAAAGCAGTTGTTGGGCTTATCAAATTATCTCATCTTCTCAGCACCCTCCATCTGTCCTCTCAGTAGAGAGTGGAAAGAATAAAGAGAGATGAAGAAGGGGAGGGAGATAAAGAAGGTTTAAAAACTGCAATTAGTAAATGCATGAGTATTGCAAGAAATGGGCCCTTTCACACCACACAACTGTAGCTCTATTATTCCAATTTAACTGCCATGACTGCATTCCATAGAATCCTATGGTTTGAGGTTTGTAGATGAGCTATCCAGCTGTGAATTCTAACACTAAACTACAATTCCCAGGATTCCATAGCAGTGGCATCAGTAGGGTTGGCATCAACCGGTGCAGTAACTCATGGTGTCGTACACACACACACTGACCTCCTCCTTGCCACACCATACAGAACCCTTAGTAATGTTTTTTTGTACTAACATTACATATAAATCATAATTCTGTAGGTCACTGAAAGTAAGGGCAATCGTTGTGACATGAGTAACTAGCAAGATTAAAATTGTCCCTTTAAATTACAATATTGTACCCACAGCCTAAATGTATTTATATGTACATAGTTTCATGTGGTTAAAGTAAAAATTCAGTAAGATGTGGTGGGTTTTTTAAAAAAAAATTAAAAATTTAAAGTAATTTTTAGTTTTTTTAATTTAAAATTTTAAAATATTAAAATATTAAATTTAATTTTTAAAAAACTGTGGCCTCTTCTTCCTCTTCCTACTGTGCCTCACCTCACTCACACCATCTCTTCAGCATTTAAAGGGACACTTCCACCACAGTCTGTTTCTGCCAAAAGGCAAATGTTTGAGAAGCACTGGTGTCACACACACCCCTTAGAGTGTCACCTGGTGTGATCCACACTCCTTGCACTGTATTAAAAACACCCCTGTTCCTTAGTATGTTTCCATGGAAGTTAAAGTGGAATCACAGCACTGTGGTTGTACAGTGTGAAATGACCCAAAGAGATATGGGAGGGACACAGGTGGTCTGAGAATGGAGAGAAGAGATTAAAGGAGGCAAGGAAAGATGGAGAGGGTAAGAGCAGGGACGTAGCCAGAATTTTGGGAAGTGGGGGGTCCAGACTAAGTGCCACCATTATAATGGGGCTTGGGTGCGGCAGCGCGGCAGCACGCACCATTCATTTTATCTAACGGAAGGGGGGTCCGGACCCCAAAAACCCCCCCTTGGCTACGTCCACAGAGCTCTGTCCACAGAGCTCCGCTCGTCCACTACCCTGGCCCAATTTAGGAAGGACCTTAAAACCTTCCTATTCCAACAGGCATTCCCCGAGTAAATATCCTGTGGGCCTCCCTCCTCTCTTTCGTGGCCAAGAGGTTGGGCTTTGGGGCTTTATTGTTGGTTTGCTTTTAATGTGTTTTTATTGTAACTGTTTGTATTATTAAATATGTTGTAAGCCGCCCTGATCGGAGGAAGGGCGGCATATAAATAAAAATTTTATTTATTATTTATTTACATCCCTGGTAAGAGTAAACAAGAATGAAAATTAAAGAAGTTAAAACCAAAACTTACTATTGGACAATATCTTTATTAAGACCAATCACAACCACACCAAACTATGCAAGCTTTTGTGTTCTTAAGAATACTTTGCCCATCTGGGTGATACATAAAGAAAATAGGAAGTAGAGATAGAAAAAAGACAAATAGTAATAGGTAAATGAACAGATAAAGCCTGACGTTTCCCAGGAGGCCAAGATGACTAAATTTAGGCTGTCATGCTTTGGCCATGCCTTATTAGAAATGACAATAATGTCAGGAGAAGTGGAGGGGAGAAGAAAGAAAGGATAGAGTCAATCAATGAGACCATGGCCATGAACTTGAAGGACTTGAGCACAGGGAGACCATACATCCTCCTTTTCCAGGACATGTCCTACATTTCAGCCTTCAGTTCAGAAGGAATTTCAAACTACCCTCCATTTTTAGCATTACTCAGAAGTGTGGATTTGTATTTAATATTACTGTTTTTAGCTTTTATTTTGTAATGTCTTACATTTTTCTTGAATGTCCTACACTTTGCGATGCTTTGTCCTGCTTTGTAGTGAGAACGTCACCCTATTTGAGCAGAGTGGTTGAGGACGGAGGGGCTGGAGGTGTATCATTCACAGGGTCCCGATGAGTCAAAGTCTACTGGAGGGCAACTAACAACAACAAGAGTAAGAAACGAAAGGGTTTTTTTAAGGCCAGATGGTGTGGCCCTATAGTCTGCAATTAAATTAAAATAAGCATATTTACAGTTAAACATGGCATGTTAGTGGTGTTTTTTGTCAGCAAAATACAGTCCAGTGGAAATTGGGAAAGTTCCCTTCTTTTTGTGAGCCAAGTCGATGAGTTATTTATCCAGAGGTCTCACAGGCATGACTCCACACATGCTTTCTTTCTACTCTGGTACTGATCATCTTGTCTCTTCTTAACCACATCTGTTCAGGCGAGATTTACTCCTGTTTTGTGGAACCTCTGTCCATTTAATTGTTTCTTATCTGACTGGCCCTTCCTTCCAAAAGCACAGCAGTAAACAAACAAACCCAACATTATTTGGCTCACAGTTGTAACTCTCCTGTTTCAAACAGCATCTTTGAACTCATTTTCTAAAGCCTTCCAAAGCCTTGGAAAAGGAAACAAAAGAAATAATGGGTGATCTGAGTTGCTGAGAATGACAGCAAGCAACAGGTGGCCTTCTAAGGCATTGAAAACGTAGTGAATTTCTGAGGCCCAGCAGCATTTGGCTTCAATAGAGCTGAGTCAAGCTATTATGCTATGGTGTGATATGCGGTGCTATGAAGAAGTTAATTTGTCTCTCACATTTCCCCGATCTCAATGATATCCCTTTCTACTGCTCCATTACTCAGAGGTGAAGAATGTGTGGTTTTACATATATTGTTGGGCTGCACCTCCCGTCAGCCTTATGTAGCATATTCAATATTGGGAGATCGTGAGGGTTACACTCAGAAAACGTACAAAGGAACACATGTATACTACTGCTGCCACTCATGAATGCAGTGAAAAGAAAATGCAAGGCAGTGAAGGGAAGATCTCTACTTCAGATCCAGGTTTCTGAAGGATGGGGGTGGAGTGGCAAAGCCCCTATCCCAGTACCAATCTTGAATTCTGCCACCTTGGGTTCAATTATCCATTTACCAGAAAATGGGAGACCCAAACCATGTGCACCACAATGTGTGTCTTGGAAGCTGGACAGCTCATTATGGTCCAAACTTATATCAGCATTCTCACAAGGAAATATACATTAAAACTGGCCTGTAAATACAAATCTTGTTCATGGGCAAATGTAACATACCCTCCAACTGTCCCAATTTGGCAGAGAAAGTTCTGATTAATCTTCTGCCATCCAATTTTTTCAGCTGCTTTTAAAATATTCTCATTTCTCTCTTTTCCTGTTTTCCCCTTAGTCCTCAGCTTACTTCAACTGTTGCAAACGGAGTTTAAAGCACAAAAGTAGTTTGCAATTAATTAACTCAGCAGAGGAAGAAGAGAGGAGAGGTTGGAAACTTGCCCTTCCCAGTAGGCTCAAGAAAAGCAAACTGCTGCATCTTCTCCAAACTTGTGTGTTCTTTCTCATGAATATCTTTTGCAATCTTGACCATGCTCTGATATTGATTGTCCACACATGTCCTGTTTTTCATCTTTAAAATGCTGGAGGGTATGCAGTCCCACAAATCCAGACTATTAGGGGCTGAATTCTAGGCCACAGATGAGAAAATGATATGTTTTTGGAGCACACCTTCCAGAATTCCCAACAATGCTGGTGGTTATATTACAAACAACATTTTCATGCTCTGAGCTTGATCCCAGCTAAATCTAATATTGAAGTAGCCTACCTAAAGGCACTTTGATGAGAACCCCTTTGAATCTGGAGCTATTAAGGAGGCAGCTGTTTTTAGCAGAATGTCTGTATTAGCCTCAGTTATTCCAATAATATATATCCCACCATTCTATTAAAGTAAGGATGGACAACTTGTGACGCTCCAGATGTTGATGGATGGGAACACCTAATGTTGCTTATAATTGGCTGTGCTGCCTAGGGAGGATGGGAATTGAAGGCCAACAACATCTGGAGGGCCACAAGATGCTCACCTCACCTGAAAGTGTACCACACCTTAGCAGGGGCTGTATTACAGTGAAGATCCAATACAATGGATGGGTTGAAAAGGACCCAAGCTTTTTAGATGAAGAATTTTGAGAAGGTATGTGTGTTAAATGAAATTTGCTACCTAGATGTGCAGCAGCCTATACACTATTGCTGTCTCTCCACTAAAACACACTTCAGACTGACTCAAACCCAAGACTGCAACAGAGTGAGGTGATAACAAGAAAAAGCTTTGATTTCCTTTTTTCATAACAGATCCAGACAGTCAGTACAAAGGCAAAATATTGAAAGGATAGGTCAATTCACAACGAGATTGTCAAGAGCTAACTGAACCATTCATTCAAACCATCCAATCTGTATCCTGTATTATCTTAAGTCATTTACATGTCGCACAATTTCTCACTATGAGATGGCCTTGCTTCACCCAATCTAGGTCTAATTTTGTGATGGCTGTGATTTCTATCAAATATGATTAGCTTGTCAGAAGGATGTGCTGGAGGCAGGTAAAATACAGATTATATCTTTTTCTCAAAATTGTGTCAGTAAGAGGGAATGAGAACCTTAAAAACTGCTTAAGAAAAAGGGTGGAAGGAAAAAAAGAATTTTGATATTTTAAAAATATTAACTATAGTTATTTCTCCTCCAATTTCAAGTTGGTTTTGTTGTTATAACAAATGGTAAAACTATTTGTAGGCATTCATCCTACCTAAACATGGTGGGCAGATGGCATTTGTATTAAATATATACTCTACTGCCCATTAATGAAAACAGGGCTTTCCAGGCCCCAATTGGGCTTTTCTTTGGAACTATACTCTGAACAATAACTTTCCAAGGTTCTGGTCACACTAGTATTGGGTCAAGTAGCAGAACAGAAATAATGCCAGCATCTATGTCTAGGTAAAGGTAAAAGATATTTCCCTTTGACAAGTCATGTCTGACCACAGGGGGTGGTGCTCATCTCCATTACTAAAAGAGCCAGCGTTGTCAAAGGCAACTTTGTGACCATGTGGCCAGCATGACTGCACAGAACTCTGGTGTGGTACATACCACCCAAAAAGGGAGGCCTGCCAATGGCTGTTTTTCCTCCACAGGGAAGCCGCAGCCACCAAACCGCATGGCTTCCCTGCAGAGGAAAAAGAACCCGAAAATAGCGGGTTCTTTTATGCCACGGTGGTGCCACATGGCACTTACGTGACAATGGTGGCACCCACGTATACATAGCACCGCCATTATTACACCCTCATCATGTGCTAGGGTTGTGGGGCGTATGGGCACTCCGCCCCCAGGCAACCCTAGCACATCATGTGTAGAATCATAGAATCATAGAATCGTAGAGTTGGAAGAGACCACAAGGGCCATCCAGTCCAACCCCTTGCCATGCAGGAAATCCAAATCAAAGCATCCCTGAAGATGGATCCAGCCTCTGTTTAAAGACCTCCAAGGAAGGAGACTCTATCACCCTCCGAGGGAGTGCATTCCACTGTCGAACAGCCCTTACTGTCAGGAAGTTCCTCCTAATGTTCAGATGGAATCTCTTTTCCTGTAGCTTGCATCCATTGTTCCGGGTCCTGTTCTCTGGAGCAGCAGTGTACTGGGCCTCTGTTACCTTTCCACCAACGTGGTACCTATTTATCTACTTGGCTTTTACATGTTTTGAAACTGCTAGGTTGGCAGAAGCTGGGACTAGTGATGACAGCTCACCCCCATCATGCAGCTCTTGGAATACAAACTGCCAACCTACTGTTTTTGCAGTCAACAGAGTCAGCGTCTTAACTGCTTGAGCCACCAGATTAACTGCTTGAGCCACCAGATCTAGCCGGATTTTTAATGCCTCACCATGTCCCACATACCTTCCTACTGTCATCTCAGTTTTTCAATTTTTTCGAGAATGTCCCAGGCCCTCAACAGACTGGCGATAAATGCCACACACCTCACCCCTCAGCAGGAGGCATCACGTCTCATCTTTGGCACAGCATGTAGATGAGTTGTGTCAAAGAGCTGTGTCAGCAGGAAAAAGGGCGCCGTTTCTGCGGTGCAAAAAGGACTCACTTTTTGAAGCTTCTTTTTGTGCTGGGTTGGGGGCATGGTGTGTGGCCACAGAATGACTGCCCCCCGCATCATGTATCAGCCCACCGCTCTGTCCTCGCTGTATTTTTTATTGTGTTTTTAATAGATGTTTTAATTGTAACTTGTTTAATCCTGTTTTAAGCGGGGGGGATTTGGGATATAAATTTGTAAATGTGGATTTTAACGTGTTGTAAGCCGCTTTGATTGTCCTGTCACAGAAATTCGGGATATAAATAAAAGTATTATTATTATTATTATTATTATTATTATTATTATTATTATTTATGGTTGCCACATCCCCAACCCAGCACTTCCAGGGTCGGGGCCATTGGAACCATCTGCTGAGCCCATCAGTTTCATTCTCTTTCTCCTACTTTCCCTCTTCATCCTTAGCTTACTAGTTGCTGAAAACTGTTTTCAACTGCAAAAGTAACTTGCACTCAGTTCACCCAACAACAGAAAGAGGAGACGAGGTGGAAAAATCTTGTTCTTCCCAGTAGATTCAAGCAAAAGTAAACTACCACAACCACTCCCAGCTTGTCTGTTCTTCCTCGTTAATAACTTTTGCCATCTTGACCACACTCTGATGCCACTTGGCCACATATGTCCCAGTTCACTTGTTTGAAAGATTGGAGGTTATATTTCCCCCAAATGATGCTGTGTTTCAGTTAGTGGGGGAAATTGTAGTAGGAGGCAAAACCCAGCTGCCTCAGAGTGCCAGCTTTAACTTTTGTTTACGGGGTTGTTGTTGTTATGCACCTTCAAATAATTTCTGAGTTATTGCAATCCCCAAGGCAAACCTATCACAGGATTTTTTGGTAAAATTTGTTGAGAGGGAGATTTACCTTTGCCTTGCTTTGAGAGTGAGGGTGAATGACTTGTCCAAGGTCACCCAGAGGATTTAATGGCTCAGCGGGAATTCAGACCCTGGTCTCCAGTGTCATAATTGAACGCTTGAATCACTACACCATGCTGAGTCTCATTTACAGGGGTAGGTCAGTAGTAAAACATCAATACTGAGGTGCCAGCAAGTGTCATTGCAAGCCAAGTACCACTGCTCTTTTGTCTAGGAGTAAATGGTGGACATCTCTGTGTTGTGAATTTCCCCATCATGCCAGTGATAGTGGACAACTCCATCGCTTTGCCTTCCTGGAAAACCACCTGTCCCTTTATCTTCCCTCATATCACTAAGGCCATCCTTAGAGAGTCTTCTCTGGATGTCACATTACACAAGGATGTGATTAGTGGCTACCAGGGAAAGTATTCTCCATAGTGGCCACCCCATCTGTAGCAGGTCTTCCAAAAAGAAATTGATGTGGCATGATCATTAGTATTATTTAGAAACCAGGCCTCTTTTGATAGGCAATTTATTGCTGTTTTTGGCTGTTTAGGTTTTATTGCTGGCTCTTAACATCATTTTAAAATCTGAATATTGTATATTTTAACATCTTTATTCTGTTTCAATTGTTTTACTCCTTTTTACAGTAACATGTGTGATTTTATTGATTGTCCTTGTTTTTATATTTGTAAGTGCCCTGGGGATATTGCCAGTTGGTCTGTATACAAAGTTCTTTTTAAAAAAATAAAGGTTACTATTGTGTGTGTTTGCATAGAAAGTGGAGATGGAAAATTGGCCTCAGGGGAGAAATTATGGGAAGATAAGTTATGAACGTGGAGAGGTTTCATATGACATGGCAGAGGGAGACCTGCGTTTGAACATATAGAATTACTAACACGATATGCAATTTGCACCTGAGCCAAATTAGAGATGACAACAGAAACACTTTAAGGTGTAGTGTGGTTCTTAGTCCAGTCCAGAAAGATGTCTTGATTTCTTGGTGATTTATTAATGCCAAACTAAAATATCTAGAGGTATTCAAAGCTAACCCTTGAACATGTAAAACAACAGTGGAATAATATTGGATGTCAATTCAAAGGTCAAGAAATATATAATTCCTGTTAATTGGAAATCATTGTTAATTCATTTTATTACCTTTAACTGGCAAAAAGCTTGCCAAACATTAGAACTATGATCCAATGCCAGCTATAAATAATAGAACTTCTTTTACAATCGTGCTACATTGTGTTGATGAGAATAAAGAATAAGGGGGGGGGGGGGTGTCTTCACATCTTGAAGAAATGTACTGTTCTCCAATTTGGCAGTTTTCATTCCAGCCAGACCTTTATGGCTTCTTTCCCAACACAGCCAGTTGTACCTGGAGGGTAAGGAATACATACTGAGCCACAGAGTAGAAAGAGGGAAACCATTGTTAACCAAAGTATAAACAAAATCCTGTATGAGGAGTTAGCATTCCTCACTCTATGTATGATGTTAACTGAAATTCTCTAATAGTTTGGGGTTTTTTTTTTTGTAAATACCATTTGTCCTGTACGTGCCCAAAATAGCTGTACACTTACAGGCTGAGGACTTTCATTTACAAAGCCTAGAGAAAATGTTTTTCATGATTCTTTGGGTTGGAACTATGACATAGACAGAAGGAAGTACATCTACACTACATGGTTATGTCAGTTTGATACCATCTTCAACTGCTCCAACTAATGGCTCCAACCAATGAAATTAAGTACTAGGGGTGAACTAGAGGTCTCCATCTTTCCCAAAACTACAAATACAAGGATTCCAAGGATGGAATCACAGCAGTTAATGTGGTATCAAATAGTTATAACTGTGCATACAATCTAACTCTTTCTTAAAGGGGAATTGCCTTCTGGGAACCATGCCTTCTTTAAACTACAGTCTAAATGCAGTTGTGGAGACAACAGGCAGATTAGAACCTAGGCACTAGTCAGTGGGAGTGAAGCCAGGTGGCGGCTGCTCCCAAAAGTGAGTATATAAGAGGAAGGAGCAGGTTTGAAAGGGCTGTTGATGTTTATTGTGCCCTATGGGGCACATGTTTATTGATGTTTATTGTGCCCTATGGGGTGAAGATCCATTGAGGCTAGAGTAGACTGCTGTGAAGACAGTTAGAAAGGATTTTAGGTAGCCAAGAAAGGGACGAAGAGTGTCCTTAATTATTTTGTTGTAATGTCCTGCGGAAAAATAGTGTTTGGTGAGTAGTGGAGACACAGGTAACCAGAAGGGTTATAAGATACAAAAGTTTAATAAAGGTTCTGTGAGAACTTAGGGCCGGTACAGGCAGGCCAAAATAAAGTTGCTTTGGGCCACTTTGGAAATGTGCTGTTTAAATGACACACATATCTTAAGAGACCAGAAACTGCGCCAAAGCTGTGTTCCAGTCCTTGGAACTGGAGCGTGGCTTTGGCATGGCTTCCAGCCTCTTAGAACACGTGCATCATTTAAACAGCACACTTCCAAAGTAGCCCAAAGCATCTTTATTTTGGCCTGTCTGTTTGGGCTCACAGTCAGTAAGGAAACATATATAAAGCAATAGAGAAACAATTACAAAAACAAGCAAAAAAACTGTTAAACTGTGTCACTAATAAAGTATTTATACACCGTATCCATTGTGAACACCATCCACTAAAAGAGATACAGTATTCAGCCTGACTTGTAAATAAATTTATTACTTTCTTTCAACAAGCATCTGTCACCTCTGAGTGACCCCATTGCCTGCCTTCCCTCACCTTCCAAACCCAAACCAGCTGTAGCCACCCTTTCCCAACACAGTTATTTCCTCTGCAGTGTATGGACTTTGTGTCTGGCAACCCAACAGAGCTGGGTGTTCCTCTGTGCTCCTTTCGCACTCTGCACTTGGGAGGCAAAAGCCATGATAGGAGGGGATGGCTGTGACTGAAACTTTGGCACGATCCAGACTGGCACTTTGCGCCTACCTGGCCATGTACTAGGATTGCCCAGGGGCGAAGCGTCCACATGCCCCACAAGCCTAATACGTGGTGGTGCCGTAATCATGGCAGCCTCCCATCTACACAGGGGCAGCCATGATTATGTCACACACATGCCAAAACAGAGCTCCTTCTGAATGCGCTCCTCATTCCTGCAGTCACCAAACGGCTACCAGAAATGACACTGGGGAGAAAGGGGCCAGGTGACCTGGGGTGTCCAGGGGCATGAAGCCCCAAGGGCACCCCTTTTCCATGCCATGGAGAAGCGGCATTTTGCAGAAAAACTTCGTATTGGGGCCACAGGGCTGCTGGTGAGGCTGCCCTGCTCCCAATCCAGAGCTAAAAGGGGCAGGTGCAGTACCGCACCTTTGAGTTTGGAAGGTGGAGGAAGACAGTCACCTTTATCCCATTTGACAGAACTTTAAGCACAAATCCTGCTCTTCAGTTTGTTGAGGGTGTAACCAGCTTGTACCCAACCTAGCAATCTATTCCCACTGATATAATCTTCTTTGTTCCATGGCAAATTAGTATGGGAAATGACCATTCTACTGTCATATAACAGCTGTCTACAGCCACTGTGTTAAGGCTTCTCTTCTATTACTGTGAACAAGCAATCCCTAGTAGCACTGAAGGTCCATGGTGTCTTGAACAAACTTTGAATGGGCCGTGTTTCTAATAGCACTTTTCTGCATTCTGAGAATGTCTTTGTTTTTCAAGACAGGTGGATAAGCAATTCATCTTACACATTACTGAGGTCATCACACTATTTTTGCTTGTTTCCCTAAGCTTGATAACTCCACTTTATACTGATTTGTCTCAAGGTCATCTATAGCCCAGCAATTTCCACCAGGCGCGCACAAATTCCGGGGGCAAAGTTCTCCTTGACAGCTTGAATTTGTCAAAAAACTGAGTTGCAACCTAAGTTACATTCTGATTTGGACTGGAAAGGGGCTGTAGCAGAATGAAAATGTGACTCTCCTCTAGTTTGTTACTCAGTTAATATTTTAGGACTTGGTTAGGACAGACACAGAATGGGATCCATCTTTTACCCCCAAACTGCAGGAATTTATCATCACCATCTCCTTCTCCCTCCTCCTTTCCCCTTCCTCCTACTTCCCCCTCCTTCCTCTCCTTTTCCTGTTACTTCATTGTATGTGTCAACGTTTTGTTTTGTTTTGTTTTTTTTTTTTTGGCTGTCTCTCTGGCCTCTCTTTCCCCATTTTTCTCTTTTATTTCTTTCTCCATCTCTCTTTTCCTAATCTCTCTTTGTCTTTTTGCTTATTCTACCGTATTTGAAAAAAAAATGCAAACTTGGTCTACATACAGATCGAGAGATGTTATAACAGAATGTAACATTTCAGCAAGAGACGTACACAGGGGATGGGATGTCATATTTTTACATTCTTCTATAGCCTGTAAAAACTCTCTGCAGACATAGCTTCCATACCACTGGCAAAGCGCTAAATGAAACCTCTCCCTGATCTGCTAGTTTTCTCCTTGCCAGGGAGTATCTGATGCATGAAGACATATTGTGTAGTTTATCAGCAGGTGGCACTAGACTATTTTAGATGGAGCTTCCTATTACTGTTCAAAAGAAATAACAACATTCTTGTACCCTGGCTTGTCTCCTTCTGGGCTTCCATGACAATTGAGATAGTTCAGAAGCAACATTTCATTTGCAGCGTGAAGTCATAGAATCATGGAATCCTAGATTTGGAAGAGACCACAAGGGACATCCAGTCCAACCCCCTGCCATGCAGGAAGACAGGAAGTGCTCCTGACAGATGGCCATCCAGCCTCTTTTTTAAAAACCTCCAAAGAAGGAGACTTCACAACTCTCCAAGGCAGTGTGTTCCACTGCCAAGCAGCTCTGAACCTCAGGAAGGTCTTCCTAATGTTTGGGGGGAATCCCTTTTCCTGTAGCTTAAATCCATTGTTCTGTTTCCTACTCTCTTGAGCAGCAGAAAACAAGCTTGCTCCATTCTCAATATGACATCCCTTCAAATATTTAGACAGGGCTACCATGTCACCCCTTAATCTTCTGTTCTCCAGGCTAAATGGTCAGTGTGGGGTAGTGGTTTGAGTGTTGGGCTGTGACTCTAGAGACCAGGGTTTGATTCCCATGGGACCCCACTGGGGATCTTAAGCAAGTCACACTCTCTCAGCCTCAGGGGAAGGTAATGGTAAATCTTATCTGAACAAATCTTGCTAAAAAACCTATGATAGGGTTGCCTTAGGGTTGTCATAAGTCAGAAATTACTTGAAGGCACACAACAAAAAACAATCATGTCACCCCTTAACTTTCTCTTCTTCAGGCTCCCTAAGCCACTTCTCCAGCTCCCTAAGCCACTTCTCATACAGGCTATACAGCATAGTTTCCAGACATTTTATCATTTTGATTGCCCTCCTCTGGACATACTCCAGCTTGTCCACATCCTGATGCTTTATACAGGAGACCTATGGGGTTGCATCTTAGAAGGGAATGTTCCATATCACTGTGAGTAAACACAAGAGAAGAATCTTTAACGAAAAAGAGAATGGTAGTGGAGGTGATACTAATGTATGGCACAACTAAATTGAAGGTCACACAACTCTGATGAAAAAATAATCAAAAACTGGAAGCTAAACTTAAAATAAAAGATGTCCTTTAGAGTGTAAGCTTAAAAATAAAAAGCAGAAGAAACAGTCAGAAAAGCTGAGTTTATTTTGCCAGTCATTAGAGTCTTGTGGTTATGAAATTCATCCAATGCTATGTGTTGTTTTTTTAAAAAGTTTCCCTATCAAAATCCCCATTTGTGGGCCAGATTACTAATTTTTCTTTCAGATGCTCTGGGAAGGCCAAAAAACACCAACTTCACAAATTCAACAAATATGAAGGATGAAATATGTTACATGAAATCAGGAATTCATTTCCTGATTAAAGGTATGATCAGTTTTCAAATGAATCACTTTTTAAAAGTTAGGCATGATAGTGATTTGCCGAGTCAAATGTGACTCAGGAATCAATACTATTACTTTACAATACTGATACATTTATATGTGGTCAGAAACTGTAAAACCAATGAAATATACTAACAATGCAGAATAACATCAAAAATCCAAGAGTACTTGCATTATTAATTTGATTTCTCAAAACCAGATTCAACTGGCTATCCCAATGTTTCACAGATGAAAACCAAGACATGTGTGGCCAAGCAATATCCAGGTGTGGTCAAGTTGGAAAAATTATTGATGCGGAAGAACTGACAAGCTAGGAGAAGCCTCAACATTTTGTATTTGCTTAAATGGCCAAAAGGCAAGTCTATCACAGGGTTTTCTTTTAAAGAATTTTCAGTGGGAAGGGGGTTGCCTTTGCCTTCCATTGAGGTTGAGAGAGTGTGATTTGCCCAAGGTCACCAGTGGGTTTCCATGGCTGAGCAGGGATAGTCTCCAGAGTCATAGGAGACTATCTCATGAAGCTTCCCACCTGATATAATTGCGCTGTTTTAAACAACTGAAACAGCAATGTCTCTTTTTGCATAACCACAAAATTGCAAATTGATAACAGGCTGGCAACAAATGTTATCGCACACTGTTCCATTCAGCCATTGCTCATCAGCTGTCCAAGATAGTCACTCATCAGCTATCCAAGATTATATAGCACAGTAGATCAGAAGAGGCTTCTAATATAATGAAACCACCATGACTAATGTGAGGGTCTTTTTATACACGAGAAACCTGTGCTTTAAAAAAGGACTTAGACCCGGTACAGACTGGTGCTTAGCTAGGTGGGAAGGGAGTCACTTACTTTTCCTACTCAGCCACAAGACCCACCAGACCCAGGAGAGGCTGCCAGGCAGTAGCACCACCCCAAACCCCCCACAGCAGAAGTAGTCT
This sequence comes from Sceloporus undulatus, assembly GCF_019175285.1. Taxonomy (NCBI): domain Eukaryota; kingdom Metazoa; phylum Chordata; class Lepidosauria; order Squamata; family Phrynosomatidae; genus Sceloporus; species Sceloporus undulatus. The sequence continues at coordinate 231,110,972 of NC_056522.1, forward strand.
GGCTGTCAGAGAGGGGCACCTGGTGTGTCTGCCAGGCAGCATGGGGGTGACAACATGATTTACTGTACTGGGGTAACACCACCCTAGTGACCCCACTGAAGCCACCTGAGACTGGGATAAAATTGCACCAATAATAGGAACATGGGGTATGGTCTGAGTAAATGATACAATGTATGTGCTGGACCCTATCCTGTCCATAATTCATTTTAGCTCTCCTTTTAGCACACCTTTGCTGCCAGACCTGGATAAAATCAGAATGTTCTTTGATGAAATCTTCAAAGTTAATGACATCTTATCTGTTAATGAAACAGGGACTGCCAACTGAGCCTGTGGCCCAGGAGTATAACTACACTGGGACAAAATGAGGAATTCTGTTACCCCCCCCCCCATGATTTTTTTTCTTTCACCCTTCAAATTTCTAGCTTAAAACTTTGGTTGAGTATTTAAAAATACAATTTAGTTATCCAAAGCAAAGGGGCAGCCAAAGTTACCAAGGGAGCATGAAGAATCCTAGGTGTGAACAGTCTTCACTGTCTCAGGGCTCATTCACACTAGTGTTATTGTGACAAGTAGTTCCGGGGAGATTCAATGATGCGATACCGAATCAAAGTTCCTACTATTTACCCCAATCGAATCTGCCTGTGGCAATTTAACCCTGATGAACTTCACATTACCATTTGTATCAAATGGAGCTGCCATTTTGGTCATTCTTTGTTTTTTAAAAAAACTGTCAATCAAATGATGCACATCTATATCACACTGTTTGGGGAAATCCCCCCCCCCCCCCCCATCAGCCTTGGAGGATAGCAATGGCAAACCTCTCTGAAGAAATATTGCCAAGAAACCCTGGGATAGGTTAGCCTTGGGGAAGTCACACTCTCTCAGCCTTGGAGGATGGCAATGGCCAGCCCCTCTGAAGAAACTTTGCCAAGTAATTCTGGGATAGGTTAGTCTTGGGGGGGAGTCACACTCTCTGAACCTCAGAGGATGGCAATGGCCACCCCCTCTGAAGAAACCTTGCCAGGTAACCCCTGGGATAGGTTAGCTTTGAGGGAAATTACACTCTCTCACCCAACAAACCCCCATGGGTTTAAATGCAAGGTATAGATGAAATTTTTGTGAGAGCTTTGTTTACAGCAACTTGGGAGCAGAGTCTGTTGTGGTTATTATTATTATTATTATTAACCTTTATTTATAAAGCGCTGTAAATTTACACAGCGCTGTACATACAATCTTTTTAATTAGACGGTTCCCTGCCCTCAGGCTTACAATCTAAAAAGACATGACATAAAAGGAGAAGGGAAAGGTGGTGGGGCTAGTAGGCTAATACATATAAAGTACATAGCAATACAGGAAATGGTTCGATAAAACAGGCACCAAAAGAACATCAAATAGCAAGCGACAATTATGCAATGCCTGGGAACGCTTCTCTGAACAGGATGGTCTTCAGCTCCATTTTGAAGCTGGTTAAAGAAGAGATGGCTCTTGTTTGCAGGGGAAGAAGGTTCCAGGCATGAGGGGCAGCGAGTGAAAAGGGGCGAATCCGGGATGGGGCAGAGGAAATCCTGGGCTGAGACAGCAGACCTTGACTACCAGAACGGAGGGCCCTGGTGGGAAGGTGAGAAAAAAGAAGGTCTGATAAGTAAGGAGGGGCCAGCCCATGGAGGGCTTTAAACGTTGGTTTTATCTCTGAGGAAAGAGGGGGGAAATACCCTAACTTCCCACCCCCACTGATAGTTTTTTTAAAAAAATGACAGTCAAATCATGTGCACCTTTGTCATACCGATGATGCCATATTTAAAGGTGCTGTCTACTGCAGCCATGCAATAGCAAAGATGTGCATAAGCTCATCATTGTTCATGTAAACAAATTCTATTTTTTTTTTTAAAAAAAGTACACTATCTAATGGGATCTTTCGAGGAGAACCCCCTCCCTGGCTTTGGTTTTGATTGGAGGGAGAGAGCAAAGGGATGGGCATGATCTGGCCCCTGCACATTAACCTCTCCCTTCCTGTGCACTGAATTGAATCAACAGCAAGTTCTCATTTGCAGATGGTAAAAAAACCCTAGGTTTTTTTTTTATAAGACACCCTGAAATACCCGTTTCAGAAAGAACCAAGTTAAGGGGGATTTGCACCACCTGCCCCCCCCCCCCGGAGTCAGATTGGGAAAACCCGATGCAAATGTGAACGATCTTTTAAAGCAGTTTGCACACCAGTTTATAATGTAGCATGAACAACCCCTCACTCTCTGCCATGGAGGAAATTCAGGGAGCAAAGGACAGTTTCATTTCAGAGGGAGGTATTCTCATGGGGGAGGGGGGTAATGCAATGCCCTAATATTCCTCTTCTCCATAGCTACACCCCTGCCATGCCCCCCCCCCTCAGCAGCATAACACAACTATAGAATTGAAAAGTTATTTTTGCACTTGGAACCTCAAGTATTTTATTCCCAGATGTGAAGGAATGTCCCTTACTGTGAAACATCTCTAGGGTGTCTGCTCTGGAAGCACCAAAGAACAATGATACATTAACAAGCAAACTGGTAAATAAGGAAATGTTTGACGAATAGGAGCTTGTTCCCACTAGGGGATACCCCGCGTTCTGAATCGATTTCAATAGGCAGCGTGCCCATTAGGATTCGGTTTAAACCTAGAACGGTTCTAGAGCAACCCAGAATCGTTCCCACTAGAAATCGAATCCAGAAGCGGGATAAAATTTAAATCCGTGTTTTCCTCATTTAACGCGTGTTAAAAAAACACTAGGGTCCTACCTACTGTTTTTCCCTTGATTCGAGTTAGGAACCGGATTATTTAGATGAGAACGATATCGTTTCAATCGGGCTAGAAGGATGGGAGGAGCTGACTGCGATGGGGGCTGTCCTTGGGGGAGTTGCCCTTTCTGTCCCCATCCGTCGTGGCTGTCGCCATTTTTGCTTCCCTCACCCCTTTGTTCGCTGTGGTCTTTCAATAAGAGATAAGGATTATTTTTATTTTTTATTTTAATGGTTTACAGGCGCTTAATTTCTTCAGCGCTTTAAGCGCCTGAAGTCTCGGCTGCTCAAGCGCCTGCATCTGCAAAGGACTACAAGGCTTCTCCCGGTGGATTGCAACCTTCCCTCTGTGTGGGGAGAGCCCATTTCTAACGGAGGAGAGGCAAGAAGGGAAGGCTAAGAGGCATTCCCTGCCCGCTTGGGCTCTGATCTCGCCCAGGCAGGGAAGGGAAGGCTCCTCACGAGGAGGCATCTGATCTCGCCCAACTCTCAGATTCTAAGGTCTATCCACCTAGCCTCTGTTTTAGCTTGGAGGTAGCTGCCCCTTTCTCTGCTTCCTTCTGCCATGCAGGAACTCCCTAATCAAAGGGCTCAAGCAGAGGCTGGGTGGGCATGTGTCATTGGGGATGC
>NC_056522.1:231114472-231115296 GCF_019175285.1 Sceloporus undulatus
GATTCTAAGGTCTATCCACCCAGCCTCTGTTTTAGCTTGGAGGTAGCGGCCCCTTTCTCTGCCTCCTTCTGCCATGCAGGAACTCCCTAATCAAAGGGCTCAAGCAGAGGCTGGGTGGGCATGTGTCATTGGGGATGCTTTGACAGAGAGTTCCTGCGTGGCAGAAGGGAGGGATTGGACTAGAAGGCTCTTCCTGGGGTCCCTTCCAACTCTCAGATTCTAAGGTCTATCCACCCAGCCTCTGTTTTAGCTTGGAACTAGGGTCCCCCTTCTCTGCCTCCTTCTGCCATGCAGGAACTCCCTAATCAAAGGGAGTTTCCTAATCAAAGGGAGTCTCGCCCTAATCAATGGGGGGGGGGATAGAGCCTTTCTTCCTCTCTTTCTCAAACGGAATCTGCCTTCTCCTCCTACCCTAGAAAGAGAATCTTTGGGAAGAGTGCTCCCTCCCTGTTTTGCCAGAAGCCTCACCCATTCATCTGAGGGCTCTGTCAAGGGATTCTCCCTGGCTGTCTTGGTGTGAGACATGAACAAAACCTATCCCATAGTTCCTCTGGCAAGAGCTTCGGTTTCCTACTAATAAATTCGCTTTGCCACAAGCTTCCCCCCTTCATCTATGGGCTCTGTCAAGGGATTCTGCCTGACTGTCTTGGTGGGAGACATGAAGAAAACCTATCCCATAGTTCCTCTGGAAAGAGCTTCGGTTTCCTACTAATAAATTCGCTTTGCCACAAGCTTCCCCCCTTCATCTCTGGGCTCTGTCAAGGGATTCTGCCTGACTGTCTTGGTGGGAGACATGAAGAAAACCTATCCCATAGTTCCTCTGG
>NC_056522.1:231115306-231140904 GCF_019175285.1 Sceloporus undulatus
CAAGAGCTTGGGTTTCCTACTAAATTCGGAGGGAAAATGTATATAAGGCTGACAGCGCCCTGGAAAACCTATCCCATAGTTCCTCTGGAGAGAGCTTTGGTTTCCTATTAAATTTGCATTGCCAGCAGCCTCCTTCATTGATCTCTGTGGGCTCTCTGAAGGGATTCTCCCTGGCTGTCTGAGGAGACATGAAGCGGGGATGCTGCCCTGGAAAACCTATCCCATAGTTCCTCTGGAGAGAGCTTTGGTTTCCTACTAAATTCGGAGGGAAAATGTATATAATAAGGCAGACAGCGCTTATGACGTGTGATCGTTTAAGCGCCTTGATTGGTTCATTTAAAAAAAAAACCGCCAAAAATAAATCGAATCAGAAACGGTCACAGAGATGGAAACGATGTCACAGATACATCGATTCCGAATAATGCGGGTTAACGTTACGTCATTCTGACGTAGTATTGATTGACAACTCCAAATAAGGTATGGAGGAGAAGAATCGCTTTATTTAAACACCGATTTCATGCCAAGTGAGAACGCTTACTGAACGCTTGCAGGTAAAAAATCCGAATTAAACAAGCAGATGGGAACGATGAATAAAGCGATTCTGAAAGCGGGATAACAACTGTGTTATTTTAATTCGATTTTATTAAAAGCGTTTTATTTTAATTCGTATCAAATCCTAAGTGGGAACAAGCAGTGCATATCATATCTAGCCACCCCGATTAAGTCAAGCCTAATGTTCAAGCATCCTCTGGGGAATTATGCTCTCTCCTACAACTTGTCACACTTTTGTACTCTGTAGACCAGTAAGTAGATACAAATAGGCACCGTTTGTGACCCTCAGTTTCCATGCTTCACTGATATCACATTTCAAAACAGGAAGCTCCAGCTGTTTCACCAGTGACCCAGACAGTTGCAGGCATGTGAAACCAAAGTTCATGTTCGAGAGATGAACACACTGAGTGCAATGTTTAACCACGTGATACACTTGTCCCTGTCAAAAGTCACTGAAGGACAACCTGTAGTAGAACTGAATTGGTCATGCGCAAAAGGTCAGACAGATTCTGGTATGTCCATTCAAAATTTGATAAGAATCTAACAAAGATTAAAAACAGTTCATATAATCAGAGAATTTTGACAAAAGAAACACTATCTTCTGACACACACATCCCAGAGCCTTCTCAGCACTGATACAGAACCTGGAATAAACAATTCTCTGGATTGCAATTTATGCAAGCTGTAGTTTTTTTAAAAAATTAATTGTCCAGGCCCTGTGTGGTTTCTCTGGAGGCCTGCTCATAGAAACGCATAGAAGAAACCTGCTGTCTTCTTTTAGCAATATAGGGGGAAAAACCAAAACCATAGTTCTCTCAACTTTTCTCAACTTGAGACTGTTGACATGCTTCAGAAATGCTGATTTTATAAATATATTTTGACTTTTCATGATGTCTGGTTTGATTTTATTTTCTAATGTCATGCTGACTTTTAGTACTGTTTTGAGTTTTGCTGTGCTGCTGTTACCTATGAGTGGAGAATATTGGTGATGGCTGTGGCTTATTTTCAGAGATTAGAAAAGTTACTTTGGGGAGGGGGGAAGCTCTCAGAATTCCCAAGCTGACATGGCCACTAACCATGCTGTCTAGAGCATTCTGGAGCTGTAATTTTTTGCAATCAGAGATTGAAAATCTTACTTTTTATTTCCCTAACCATAGCTTAACCACAGTTTGTTCAGTTTGGTTGACACAGAAAGCTACATTTAACAAGACCAAAACAAACCTTCAGAAATATTCTGGTAATACTAAATGTGCTTTTAGTGTTCCATCCAAACTGGCCCACTATCTCTGTAATAAGTTGGCTGCTAGCGAGGGACAAACATTACACCATACCCTCCAATCTGATACCCTCTAACTTCCATACCCTGAAAACATGATTTTTCAGGGACAGTACCAAATAATCCTCTCTCTTCCACTTTTTTCTCTGCTCTTCCCCCTTTGTCCTCAGTTTACTTCAGTTGCTGTAAACTGAGTTCAACAAACAAAATTAGTTTGCGGGAGGGAGGGGAAGGAGGAGAAGGGGGTCAATCTTGTCCTTCCAAGTAGGCTCAGGCTAAAGCAAACTGCTGCAGCCTCTTCTCACTTATATGTTCTTCCCCATTAATACCTATTGCCACCTTGAGGGGCAGCCCATAGTCTCGGTGGGGGAGAGAGAGGGACATCTCACTCATATCCTACAACTGTCTTGATTGGCCAGGGCCAATCCCACTGAATCCTTTTTCTCCCACTTTTTCAGCTGTTTTTAAAATCAGTTTGTCTCTTCGTCCATTCCCATCACCCTTTCTCCTTGGCTTACTTCAGCTGGTACAAATTGAGTCCAAAGTGCAAATGTCATTTGCACGAAGTTAATTCAGTCAGGAAAGAAGAGAGGAGGTGGTGCAATCATGCCCTTTTCAGTAGACTCAGGCAAAAGCAACCTGCTGCAGCTTCTCAAAGCTTGTGTGTTCTCTTTCATTAACAATTTTTATCAAACATAAAGGTTGCTTGACCACATATGTCCTGGCTTTCCTCTGTGAAACGTTGGCTGGTATCCTTTCCCTGAAATAGCAAGAGTGAATTCTCTCACACACACATTGATTCAGACCAGTGGATACAGTGCCAGAATCGCTTGTCCCTAGGACACGAACAAAAAACATGACTGTATTGTAGATAGCTCAGAGATTTCACAGTGCACCTATGTCAGTAACCGTCTAAACATTACTCAGTTTGAATTTTTCATAAATGAAAACCATTTCCTAAAATGTTAAATGAAATAGCGGGATTGGAAGCCAAGGAGCAGAAAGTCCTCATCATTCCATTGTGTCTTTGACTCTAAGGACAATCACCCCAATCTATTGCCTCACTTCACACAGACAAAGTGTGTTACAAGATGATCTTAACAATAATGCTTAATTAACTACAGATTGTGTTTAGTTCATCTGATTCAGGGAAACCACTGTCTGAGCTTCCAACCACTTGATCCAACATGTACATAGCTTAACTCATCGGTGTCATTTCAAACTCGTGTAAAAAGAGAGTTGCATATTTAACACCAAAGCATACCCATTAAAAAGTTCTGGTGTGAAGAAGAAGAGGGGGAGAAAAATGGAGCATTTGAGGAGAACACACGCAAGATGAAGCCAGGCATGGAAAAGAATGGGCAGATTAATTGACTGGTGCATGGAGGAGGGTTGCTAGCCTAATTCACTGTATTACAAAAGCTGCTTTACGTCACCAAAGAAAGTGGCATATTAGTGTTTTAAAATGTTGTATGTGAAATGAATAAGCCACTGTTTCCTAGAGACTGCAAATGTTACTACCAGACTACAACTCCTCAAATCCCCCAGCCAGCATAGCATGACTGTGGGATGCCAGGACTCACTGTGCATAAAAGTAACTTCTGCAAGCAGTGCTATTTTCCCACTACTTTCTACAGTCACTGCTATGCAGTTAGACTAGAGCCAAGCGAAGCTGATTTGTCTGAAAGGGTCTGTTGTGTGATGGATGGCCCCAATACTTGGGTGCTTTCATCGCAGTGAATGTTTGCAGGCTGCCAGATGTATGTTGGCATTTGAGGCCATTCCAAACAAGGGATTGAATAGACCCCATTTCCAGTCCTGTCTAATGTGTGATGTGCTGGCTGGCTGGCTGTGTTTGATGATGAACCACTGCCACTGAAAAGTATTGCATGTCAGCTACATAAAACTTGTTTTATAGTGCTTCTAAATTATTTCTGTGCTTTAGTACAATAGACATACATGTATATTCCCTGACTGTTTAGGGTTGCTTCTTACACTTGGGTTGTGCCTCCCCAAATACAGCAAAATATAAGGAAGAAATGGTAGGAGCCATTGTATATTTGTAGCAAGAGGCTGAAAAAAGTTACTTTTCTGAGCTACAACTCCCAGAATTCTTCACCATGCATGGCCTCTGACTGGGAATTCTGGAAGTTAAACTCTGCTTAGAATGCACATTTCCACATATCATCATTTTCTCAGATTCTGGGAGTTATAGTCCAACAATGTAACTTTTTCAAGCTCCAATTATAAAAAGAGGAATAGGGTTATTACTTTTAAAATGTTCTTACCAATTTTTAGAGAGTGTTGCCAAAAAAAAAAAAAAAACCAGCTGTGCTGGGTTTTGATTTGCAAGGTGTTTTAACCATACAAAAGCATTTTTTAAAAAGTGAACTTCACTGTGAAGTGATGTAGATTTAGTCTACATCTGTAGCAAAATAAGATAGTAAAATACTGAAGTATAATAATGGATGGTGCCCTCCAGGCATTTTGTACTACAACTGCCATCAATAGGGTTGCCAAATCTCATTGTACCACCTTGAGCCCCCAGTTTTGGTGGATCACGTCCACCTGACAGGCGGGAGTTCAAATTCTCTCATTTTCATGGGATCATTTCTAGATAAGACAAACAGATGTATGCAAACCTCCAATGAAGTAAATTGCTTTCTAGCTGGCTGTATGGCTTGCTGCACTTTGCAATCAATTGATTTAAATCAAGTATTGCAATTTTCAAAAATACCATACTTACTTTCCAAATAGGATAATAGATTGTCTCTCTTGCTCACTCACTCACTCACTCTGTGTGTGTGTGTTTGGTTGAAAGACAAGCAACTGTGGTTGCTGTTAAATGCATAATGCTTAATAATATTACCAGAGTTTGATCATGATATCACTAGGGGCTGCCCCCAGATCTCAGGTTTTGGTCCAGAAATCTCAGGGCCTGAGATGATCCTGTCCTGGCAATTCTACTCACCAGCCCCACCTATTATAACCAATGGTAAGCAATTGCTGTCCTATTGGATGGCTCCACAATGCTCCTCTGCATTGTGGAGTCCTCAGTAGGGAGCAGGCGAAGCTAGAATTGTTCTTTCTTCATGTTGTAGGTTTCTAATTTCAGTGATTTTTTGTACATTCAAACATGGTGCTGCTCACTTTCCTCCTGGAGTAAGACCATCAGCTTTACCTGTGCATGTAGATTTTGTCTCAATTATGACATACTGGGCAGATGGATGTGTAGTCTTTGAACTGCTTCTGAAGACAGCAGTTGCTTATAAGATGATGTCAAAATTATCTCTCCCATGTACTGGTCATGAAGAGTGTCAAAGGGGCCTGAGATTTAGATTCATTGTGCATATTTTTTGTCTTCCTTCTGGTGGAAGAGTGGAATAATATCAATATTCATTTGTTTCATGGTTTATATAATGTTCCATAGCAATAGATTTTGGATCTGCATACAAGGTATTAAAACCCAAACATCAATATTGAAGTTTATAGCAAAAACAATTATATTGATAAAACTGTATCCACTGAATTTGACTCCAGGACAGACAGAGACCTGGTACAGATGGGCAGGAAGGGAGAACAAGACACTGCCCCTTTCTGCCCCAGATTGTTGCCATGGCAACTGCATGGGCACAGCAACGATCTGCTCCAAAAAGGAGGTGCAAAATGCAACTCCTTTCCACGCTGCTTCCAAGATGCTTGGAGCAGCGCAGTGACGTCTCTTGTGCACCACCTGATTTGGATGCAGCACACAAGGTACATCACCTGCACGCGTGCTGTCTGAACATGCGGATGCCCAAAATGGTGCCAGGAGAGCGCAGAGCGTGCAGACTCTCCGCTCTCCTGAGACCTAATTTTGGCCCCAGACCACCACGGTCTGTACCAGGCCATAGTTACCCATATTTTTCTGCTATTGAGAAGAAGTCAGAAAAGGGAGACCATATTCATTTCTAATGGTCTAATTCTGAAATGAATGTGGCTTTATTCCTCTGATTTCCCTTTAATTACAGAATCAGTGGATGAGAATTCTGGTGTCTCAGTTCTTCAGAAAAGCAAATTAAGAAAAAAAAATAGATAGTAAGCAAAAATATTATGTCTACCAAGCAATACCCATCTCTCTCTCTCTCTCTCTCTCTCTCTCTCTCTCTGGAGCTTCACATTAGTTTATAAGGCTAAAAATATGCCAGGCTAAAAAAATTGTAATTTTTGGCACATGATGACAATATTGCATCTGGCCTTTGGTTTTCAAAACTGGTTTAAAACTGACTTTGAAAAAATAATTAATTTGTCTTTCCTTTTTATATATTTTGTTCTGCATCACTTCAGAAGCTGGGAAGTGATTAAGAAGATGACAGATTAGATAGATAGATAGATAGATAGATAGATAGATAGATAGATAGATAGTGGTGATTAATTTCATAAACGCACTGGCCAAGTAGTCAGTATCAAATTGTTTTCCAGCTATTTAACGATATACCTGGTATGTGACAAAATAATCTGGGACAAGTCTTTCTATTTCCAAAGTAATGTGCCAGCAGTTACTTCACAGGTTTAAACTAGACTGAAAAAGACCTTTCTGACCAGTGTCAAATTACTGAAGGATTTGCCCTTTTCATGCATAGAAAAGATAGTGATCACATGAACTGCCAGGTCCACTTTGTTTTGTTTGCTTCCTCCTTAATAACAGCCCGCGTTACCCAATCCTGTCCCACAAATGTCAGATGATAGGATAGGAGCAGCAAATGCCTATCAGAAAAAATCAATCAAGCCCAACTCCCAAGCAGGAAGGCATTTGGCAGACTTTCCCAATCAACTGCTGGCTGTGAATTGTGGCTGATCTCATGCTTCACTTTACTGCATAGAAGGCTGTTGTTTGCCACAGAAAGCGTCTCGAGGGTTTCCTCTTTAAGTCCTTCTTTTCACCTCATTCATTTCCTTGGCTTTCTAATACATTAAACTTCCATTTGGATTTGTACTATCTTTTCAGTGGCTCTCACATTTTCTCAGGCATGTACAAAAGCCACAGACTGTTGTGTTAATAGGAGGAGGAGGAGGATGCAAAACAAAGTGACAATAGGAAAGAGCTTTGAAAAGTTACATTTTGGACTACAATGCCAAAACAGTAGCTTTTCCCGCCTCTGCAAGATTAGGATCAAGTGACTGTGTGGTGCACCACAAACTTCAGTTCTCCAGAACACTTCTTCAGCCTGAATATTTAACAAAACAAGAATGAGAGGAGAGGTGGGGGGGCAGTGAAGTCAGAAAGTCTGCAGCTTCAGTCTGAAGGTCCATCAATTGGCATCTAGTGAAAAAGAGACACACTTAAGAATGTTAAAATTCTGAGCTGGAGTACCAGAACAGAATAGAGCTTACAGCCCTTCCACAAAATAAAATAAAATAATATTTTCTTGATTACGCCAAGCTTTCTTCACTCCAGCAATATAATATTCCCATATGGAAGGGACATTGTGTTCAGACCTCCTTGCCAATATAGTGCAAATTACAACCAAAGATCTACCAAAGCCTTACTTTTAGCCCAAGATACAAAACAATTTAGCAGTTGCTCCAGAAACTTCTGGACTGTTTCTAGCATTTGGTCTAAGAAATATAGGAAGATACATAAGTAGGTCTGTTGTGTGGCCTAAAGCATAAGCAAAAGGAAGAGTGGTAATTTTTATATGAGAGCACTTGTAGTCCATCAAAGTAAATATGCCATTTAAAGAAATTAAATTAGGTAATTATGCAGAACTTCTTCCAGCAGTTAGTGGCACACACATGAGTGGGTCCTCCATGAGGCAGAGAGCAGAGGTAAAATGTAAGGTTGTCATTTTTATATTAGCAAAGTTGGAAAATGATGTAAAATAACATGCTACAAGAATCAATCTGGGTAGCGTTACATAGTGGTTAGGTTCAAATATATAGCCGTGTTAGTCTGTAGAATCATTGTGTAGAGAGATCCTAAAGCACCTTTGAGATTAACTGAAAGAAATTGACAGCATGAGCTTTTGACTGCCTCATCTGAAGAGGTAGTCTACGAAAGCTCATGCTGCCAACTTTTTTATTTCAGTTAGTCTCAAAGGTGAGACAAAATCTCTCTATGTAGTGGTTGTGTTAGAGGTCATGCAACCCACAAAAGATAGAACACATCTCTAGACAATACATGGTCATTATCTTCTAATTCCTTTCCATGACATATACATTTGGTGTTCTGCAAAACATAGAAAAATAACAGCTACCTTTCCTGGTCCCCAAGGCTGGCTCTACCATTTGTCAGAGGGAGATAAGTACTTCAGATGGTGGTGGCCAGGGAGGAGCAGGAAGCAGAAAGTTGCTGGAGGATAGATCTGTGTGCCACCTCTAGTCTGTTTCCAGCAGAGAAGAAGGATACTATCCCACCCATGTGCAAAAAGATTCACATGGCAGACCTGTTGGCTTTTTACATGGAAAATATCTTGAGATGGCACTCTCAAATACAATATTCTCGAGGCACTCACCAAAAACTTGATCCATAAGGGGGGGGGGGATCCAAAAGCCGCAGGATAAACCTTTTTTAATATGATGAAGCTAAGCAGGGTTGGTCCTGGATGAGAGACCACCATTGAATACCATGTGATGTAGACTATATCTCACAAGAAGGATCTCGTAAATTCATTGCCAGTATTCCTTGTCAAAGAAAACCCTTGCCAATATGAAATATATGGTGTTGCCATGAGTCAGCAAGTGACTTGAAGGCATATACATACACATCCATAAAAATGCCTTCTTTATATCAGAGGTTGCAGGCCTCTATAAGCAGTAAAGAAATGTCAGGAAGGTATTGCATATTTAATCTAGTGTAATACAGTGTTTTGAAGATTGGATTAGGATTCTGAGAGACCAGGGTTCAAATCTCAGCTCAACCAAGTGAACTTAGTGACTTTGGGCAAGTCACACCTTCTCAGCCTTAGAGGAAGGGTATGGTCAGCCTCCTCTGAATAAATATTGCCAAGTAAACCCTATAAGAATATTATTATAAATTGGAGTCAACTTGGAGGTACATAAAACTGTTTTCCCTTTCCTGAGTTCAAATATGTTAGGGACAATCTTTACAGTGTTCATTTAGAGGAAGGAAGTGTTGTGAATTTTTTTATGTCTTTTCAGTAATCCTTTTACTTATAAATTTGCAGGTTGAATAGGCATCCTGGCAAGCACCAAGGCATTGCTGGTCTTCTGGTGACATCAGCTCAACTCTACAAAAATACAATCAGCTTTCTGTCTCTCTCAGCTTCCACACCAAGAGGTCGTGACAGGCACACTGAATCAGGTGTGAAATCTGCACAGACCCTGGGCACATCCCCAGGCCACTTGCTGTTTATTCAAAGGCACTGCCAGGTTCAAACTGATACCAAATTGCCAGACCTCCCACAGAGTTGTTACATCCTCCTTGGATTGCAGCCTGTTTAGTGTCACATTTACTTGAGAGCAAAGGGGACAACTTTCTGGAAGGTTTCTGAATCTGACCAGGTTTTCATCCTTGTGCACCTCTTGTGTAAAGTTTAAGTCGTTCACTGCCATTTAACAAAACTAAGTTGCTATCATTCCTCAGAGGATAATACCCCTCGGTCAAAATGGTTTCAGACCTGTCCTTTCCAGAAATTACTTTTAGGAGTACAAATCCCGGATTGTACTAGCTAGCTTGTTATAACTTAACAGCTTCACCCTGTTCTGGAACACATTTAATACTTCCTCTCAACAGCACTGAATGCCACAGAATGCTCACTGTTGTAATTTGGTGAGGCACTTAAGCAGCGGTTCCCAAACTGTGCTCCACATGCACTTCCCAGGTGCTGTGTGGCTGCTCCAGAAAAATGAAAGAAATAAAAATTGATGAAATTAAAGAATAAGAATATATTTTTATATATACTCTTAAACACCATTAACTTGTAAGACATAGGGTAGGCCTGTTAGGGGCTCTGCCATAGAAATAAAAGCTCTGCAAGTCAAAAAGGTTGGGCACCTCTGCACTAGAGGACGTGGGTCTTCTCACATACCTGAGGAACTGCAGTAAATGAGCATGGAGGAAAACTAGGGAACACTGGACTAGTATTCAAGTCCTAGACTCATCCCTTTTTGCACTCAGGAAGCCTGGGCTGCCCAGTCAGTTGCACTGGTTGGTGGCTTAGGAGTAGGCTTTCCACTGAAACCAGAACTGGCAGTTTCTAATCCATTGTTCTTTTTGGGGGCTGGAATGTATATTGATGTATATGTGGGCCATTCTTTTGTTTTTCCATATTTACTGACAAATTTTAGTTAGAATTTGAGAGGATTCTGTTATCTGTAGCTTAAAGCAATTCTATTGGTATGCCATCTGGTCCTGATTATTTATTTCTCTGAGTACAGCTTCCACTTCCACTTCCTAAACATGTAGGTTCATCTTCAAATTCTTCCTTGAATTAATCTGTTGTGCTTTCTTTTATATAGTTCTTCGTGGTATTGTTTCAATGGCTTTTTATTTCTTCTTAATATTGCAATGTCTTCCCCTGCTGGTTGTAGAACATCTGCTCTCTTGGTTTAAATTTCCCTTAGATTTTTTCAGATCTTATGGAAGAGATCTCTTGTTCTCCTTTTTTACTGTCATTTTCTATTGTTTTCATTGATTGTTATAGTAATTCTCTTTGTTCCTGCACACAAATTGTGGGTTCTGCATTGAGAGTTCTGAACCTATTTCTCTTCTCTTGTTTCATCTTGGACTGTCTCATCATAAGGTTTTCGTGGTAAAAGACATTCAAAGAGGCATTACCATTCCTCCATATGTGTAGTACTAACACATTTTAGCTATGCTGTTGTCTCTGAGAGATTCTCTGCCGGTGTCACACACCACTACTGCTGCTGCCCAGTAACTATTTGGTACATTTAGTATGACTCCTCTGCAAAAGGCTGTCTAACATGGGAGGCCCTGCCAATAGTACTCTTGCCATCAGCATTGCCTCTTGCCTCACAAGAGCACACAATCCCACCACCACAGAAAGGTAGTGCCATGGTGGGGATAGAATTATAACTTCTATTTCTCCTTTTCTGTCCCAGTCTCTCATTCTTGTTTCTTCAAGACTTCCTGTCCTTTTTTCCTTTCCTAGGTATATAATTCCTCCCCCCCCCCCCAAAAAAAATCCAAATGGAAGGCTATGGAGGGAGTAGTTTTGTGGAACTGCCACCCTCACTGACCTAGATGGGCCAGAGTCTGTAAAGTTACCTGTTTAGACTATACCTTCAAGCTTGCCATATGGATTCTATGCATTGTAGTCCAGCAAGGAAATTTTTCCACATTCTAAAAGGGACTGACCTCTTACCTGTGTGTGTGTACACATATATGGAAGTACAGGTACATAGTATATGTACTGAAAGGCCTGGAGTGTAATTTTGTGTGTGTAACATTGTTTGTATTATTATTATTATTATTATTATTATTATTATTATTTAATTTCCAATGTCTTTTCCCTCAAATTATTATACTGGATCTTATCTGCAATGTTGTCACTCTCATGTGAATTCTGAATGCATAGAGAGCTTCTTGTCAGATTACAGTTACATTACAGTAAGCATCAATCTCAAATACTATCTTTTTTTAGCCACAACAAGATTAAATATCAGGGTAACTTTTGCTTTTATCTTCTGCACATATTAGTCAATCTCCAAGACCTCTCTCCCTACTGCCTCCTTTAGCCATCACCTTCCTAAAAACAACCAAAAAAGGAAGTTCTTCTCTGAGCCAATAGAATGACAACACTTTCAGCTTCATGTTTTTCTGCATAAATTGCCAAGGCATTTATTTTCCCAGACACTAGGATTCCATTTCATCTCACTAAGGCCAAAATTTAAATTTGAAAGTAAATGAGATTCACAAAACAGATATGCTTGCCCTAATCTGATTCTTTCGCTCCTTGGTTTGCTTCCCAAGACTCCTCATTTTATCTTGCAGCCTCAATGGTGACACAGCACCAGTTTCCTTCCACACTCGCAGCATTTGAGCTGAAATGCTATTTCCTAACCGCACAATTTTAATTGGTTCATTCTTCCCTCGCTCTCCTCATCCGCAACCTTTCCCTTTTTTTATACTGAGGAGGCTGTTACAAAATCTTTCAAATGTGCTTGTCAAAGTGCTCCAGATAATGTAAGTGAAAACTGATACACAGCTTTCTTCCTTGAATAGATTGGAAAAAATGGATTGGAAAAGTTTGGCCAAGTAAAATAAGAGAAAAGTTGTTTTTGAGGCTGCAAAGAAGATTCCTAATATTGCCTTCTGGGAATGTGCGCAGCTGTTGTAACATCAAATCTTAGCATTTTGCCACTGGTACTATTTTATCAAGTATAAAAGCTTCACAATGCTCCAATGCCATAATTTAGCATGGATCCTAAATAAGGAGGTTCACAGAAGGAATGTCACACAGTGAGTTGGACAGCTTTAAAAAGGGAAATAAAGGCATAAATTCTACTGGTTAGTCCCAACTAGAACAGACCCGATGAACTGGCACACAGGTAAACATCACTGCTTCAGTGGGCCTACTTCAGTGGGCCTACTTCAGGTCAAAATAATCCATGGACTTTAAGGCTATCAAGGGCTACTAATCATGATGATTATATATTACTATTGGTCCCAGAGGCAAAATGCCTTTGAAAGCAAGGTGTTGGGAAACATATGCAGGAGGATGCTGGGTGGCCTTTATGTTGTGTTTGTGGTCTTCCCACAGTGGCTATTGTGCAAAGAGAATACTGATCTGAGGTTGTATCTATACTGGAGAAATAATGCAGCTTGACACCACTTTAAATTATCTATCTCCATCCTATGGAACCCTTGGATTTGTAGTTTTACAAGGCCTTTTGTCTTCTCTGCCAAAGAGTGCTGGTGCCTCACCAAACAAATCCCAGGATTCTGTAGGATGCAGCCAAGGCACTTAAATGATGCTAAACTGCATTGTTTCTACACTGTAGATACATTCTGAGCAACACTTTGGTTGGCCTAAGCACAGAGATCTGTACTCATCTTATAGGCTTTTCCAATGTCCTCATGTGTTTTAAAGGTTCCGTTCCTTCTAGTGTGATCAAGAAACTCAGTATGGGACTATCCATATATGAGCCAAATAGCAATTCAGTGCCAGAGGTACCTAGGGAAGCTTGGAGCACTACACTTAGGACACTGATGTACGGACAGCAACCACTTTAGCCATTTCGTGGCCCAGTCTGCACTGGCAGGAATTCCTTGTGAAACAGAGGGGGCCTCTTTATGTCAAACAATGAGAGACCAAGGAATGAGCAGCTGTGACCCGTCAGGTATGCTGGTTAGTGGGGTTAATGGGAGCTGCAGTCCAACAACACTTGGAGAGCAACAGTTGTCCACTTCTTCCATAGACTATTTGGGATACTTAGGCAAATGTATCATTACTATGATTAACTGACTGAAGTACACCTAACAATGACCCAATCTAGTTAATTATTAAAGCTCTAACAGGCGGGGGGGGGAATAATGTGGTGGTTGAATGATGATTCTCATCAGTTTCCACATATGGGAGCTTGCTCACCCAGTTTAGAACTTGAGTGCAGAACTTTGACTTTCTGGATGCTTAGATCTTGCAGTGTGTTCAGTTCCAGCCCTCACCACCCAGTCCAATGATAATGAATAATGAGTTGTAGTCCAAGACATCTAGAAGTCTAAAGGTAATGCACTGTTCATTTAAGAGAAGGGAAGACTTCCTCAAGAACAGCCCTCAAGAACATCAACTCTCAGTTTTCCTCGCCATTAACTTTCCTAGTTAGGGCTTCTGATAGTTGGAGTCCAACAACTTCTGGGGGACTCTGTAATTCTCACTCCTGCTTTAGAGCTTTGCACAGCTGGGATTTATTTATTTATTTAGAGTATTTATACCCCGCTCTTCAGCCACAAAGGCTCCCAGAACAGCTTACATATTATTAGTTTGAAAATTTCCTGCCCTCAGGCTTCCAACCTTAAAAAAAAACAGGAATGCAAGGAAAAGAGGACAGTGAGGGGGAGAAGATTAAGAACAGTAGGCTCTTAGCTACTCTTTTCTCTCTAAGAGGCCATAGCAGTGGCAGGTGGAATGGGGGGAGGATCTCTCACCAGCCACTAGGTTTAAGGCATGATAGTGTTGTGCTTGGCTACTCTGCTATCCCTCAGAGGCTACAGCAGCAGAGGCATTACTACAAGAGTGTGGGGATATGGACCACACAAGGTAGCATCCTAAGGGAAGGTGACACCACTGCTCCTCAAATGTCTGTCTTTTTTGCAGAAACTGACTTTGGCATCCAGCCACATCCCTGTAAAACCTTGGAGCTCAGCAGAAGGGAAAGAGTGAGTGAGGCAAGGCTTAGATGGAGGAAGAAAAGAGGCTTTGTGTGTGTGGGGGGGGGTACTTTTATTCTTTTTAAATTTTCTTTCAAAACATCACATCTTACCCAATTTTCACTTTAATCCTATGAAGCTATGTACATGTAAACACATTTAGGTTGTGCTTACGATATTGTAATTTAAAGACATAGTTTTAAATATAACTAGTTATTTATTTCACAACTATTACCATGACTTTCAGCAATATATGGGATTTACAATTTATGAATAACATTAATACAAGAAACACTACTAAGGATTCTGTATGGTGCAGTAATAGGAAGAGGTCAGTGAGAGTGGTGACACTATAAATTACCACACTGGGTGACACCAACCCTAGTGCAGAGCAGTGACAGTTAGAATGGAGGAAGGACCTTTCACCAGCCACCAAAACTCAATGGAGCTGGAGTTGTGAAGCACTCAGGAACCCTACACAAGCACTTTAGGCTTCCCACTGCAAGCCTTTGCCCTACAATTCATGAATGGTTGGAGGTACATAGGGGAGAAAGAGACCCTCTAACTACATCCTCATCCCTGCTTGATCTATGAACTCTATCATCTGAATAGCGGTCATCTGGATGGCCTTCCCCATTCATTTCAGTAGGATTCTGCCAGTTTTTATTGCTTTTAAATGGATTTGGGTTACAATTAAGGCCTCTATGCTGAACATTGACCTACACCTATCAAACATCAGTCTTTCCAATAATATAAAGGAGGTGTTTATAGAGAGAACTGATAAATGCATAGTTTTCTAGGACAAAATGATACATCAATATGTTTTGTTTTTTTTAAACGACAGTATTGGTGTTGCCGGGGAAGGGTAAATAGTCAGGAGAAAGCAAACAAGAATTAAGTTTCATACTGTTGAATGAAAGTTCATTCACCAATGTCATGTAGCCCTGCAGCAAAATACATGTGAAAGCCAGGTCACAGTGACAAATATTTGGCCTAACCTGCCAGGAACTCTTATACATGTAGCTATAAAGCAGAAAAGAAAAGAGAACTTCAGTTGATTATTCATAAACTTTAATCAATTAACTGATTATGATTTTTTTTACTAATGATGCCTTTTAGAGCTAATGAAATAGTTTATAGCCATGATGGTGAACCTATGGCACGCGTACCCTGGGTGGCATGCGACGCCATTTCACCGGGCACGGGGCAAGGGAGAAGGCGGAACGGGCGCGTGCCCATTCTGCCTCCTCCCTGCCATTTTCGGGCCTCCCGCTGTCTCTTGGAGAAGCGGGAAGCCAGAAAATGGCACCTGGAAGGAGGAGACAGAAGCGCACACATCTGTCTCCTCCTTCTCTCCCGGCTTCTCTTCACTCCGCGCGAAAGGGCTCCATGGAGCCCTTTCATGGGGAGCGAAGGGCCGAGGAGAAGGGGGCTGGGACGCGTGCCCAGCCTCCTCCACCTGCCTTTCCCTTCGCTCCCCACAAAAGGCCAAGGAGAAGGCTGCTGGGACGCGTGCCCAGCCTCCTCCTCCTCCCTTTCCCTTCTTTTGCCAGCCTCTGACGGCCCCAGAAGGGACCCTCAGGGGCCGGCAAATGCCAGGGCAGGAGCCAGAAGCTCCTCCCTCTGAAAAAGGGGTGGAAGCCTCACCCCTGGAGGGTGGAAGCCCTGCCCCGGCACTCAGCCCCCATCCTGGGGGTAGAAGCCCCGCCCCTGGCACGCGAACTGGAAAAGGTTCGCCATCACTAGTTCATAGTGTCTTAAACCTCAGAATAGACAACTTGCCCTGGGACTTGGGCTGAAGATGAGGCCTGAAAGCTGACATTTTAAAAATTCCCATTTTTCAAAACCAGAAATGGGTTTGGGGCTACTTCCAGCTATTGTATTTTTGTTTTGCTTTGGTTTTCCACTCTTGGCCACTTGGACAGTCTGTGTGGCCCCTTAAGGGTCTTGGCTTCAGAGGACTGGGTCCTGGACCACCACAGTTGTCCAACCCTCATAAGCAAATGCTACAACTCTTTGTTAGGCAGTAAGGCCATTTTTAATCCCCCCCGCCTTCATTCCCTATTACAACAACTTACCAGAAACAAGCATAGCCTTCAAAATTAACAAAACAGATCCTTACTGCTCAGCTGCATTGACTAAAATTTGTCAAAATCAATTAAGTTTATGCACAGTAATCAAACAAATGTTTTAGTTGACCAAAGTAACAATCAAAAGTAATTCAGGATGACATATATATAGTCATACTGGCCCTAATTTCATATAAAAAGGAAGAATATTAAAACACAAGTGTCTTTCAAGTTACTCAAAATCTCCAAAGCTCAGTTCTAGAAAATGTACAAAGGAATATGGTATGGTTTAGCCCTTAAACCAAAACTTGCATAGGACAATGAATTAGATCAGGACTGGGGTGGCATGGGTTCAAATTGTCTCCAACCTGATTTACACAGTGCAGAAATAAAGCCGTTTGACACGCTTTAACTGTACTAACACTATCCTGTGAAATCCTGGTATTTGTAGTTTGCCTGGTCTGACAGATAGCTCTGGTATCTCACCAAACTACAAATCCCAGGATTTCACAGTATAGAATCTGTTAGTTAAAATGGTGTCAAACTGCTTTATTTCTGCAGTGTGGCTCTACTCCAAGTGATCAGGGATAATCACTTGGCTCCTCGAGATGAACCAAATGTGTTGGAGTGTTATGATATTTGTTGCAGTCATTTTTCAGAGGAGCAGGGTTTAAATACCCAAATCACAAAATAGTCATTCTGGACTATTTTCTGGCAATTTCCCACATCAGCTGCAACATTTTATTCCCATTCTTGAGTAGGTTCCTTTGTAACTATAAGACCTATTGGAACATGGCAAAACCCAGAAGTCATGCTTTTTGACACCAGTTTGGAAAAGCCCACAACTTAGCCTATTTTGTTGAGTTGCTTTTTTCAAAAAAATAGAGGAGAAAGAGAAAGTGGTACACTGTTTGAACTCTTTATGACATCAATTATATTATTTATATATATTAATAACATAATGTTCCTAGAATTTTTTGTGGGGGTGGGGTATCCTTTAGTACTAATGTAGATTAAGTTATGTCTTTATTTCTTTAATTTAAGCCCTGACTTTCTCCTGGCATACAATTAATGCCCTAACAAGAACCTGCTAGGAGCGGGGGGGGGGGGGGGGTTAGGCCTCCCAGAGGCCACCCCGTTTGGTTGGCACAATCTCCATCCAGGGCAGAAAGGGGTGGCATTCGGCTGCCCCTTTCTGCCTGTCTGTATCCCCTCAAAGTCCTCCTCTAAAGATTTTAAAATTTGGGCTGGCCCATATAGAGAAATGGGCCTTTTAGATAGCCCAGACCCAAGTTTTTTAAAAGTCATAACCAGCATTTTGATTTTTTTCCAGAAACAGACCAGCAGACAGTGAAGCTTTTCAACAAGGATGTTTTATGTTCCCTATAAACAGATCTAGTCAACAACCTGGCCCCAGCATTTTGGACCCACTGAAGTTTACATGAACACATGCAGGGTTTTGTTTTGGGTTTTGTTTGGTTTTGAGTTTGTTTTTTTTACTCTGTGACTGTTCATGGCTTCCATACTAAGTCTGGCCTTCTCTATTTATGGAGGATTGCTAAATGCCCTAAAGGCATCATATCCCATTTGATCTTGGAAGCCAATCAGGATCAGCCCTGGGTAGTATTTGGATGGGAGACTGCCAATGAATACCAGGTGTTGTAGGCCATATTTCAGAGGAAGGAACTGGTAAAACCACTTCTGAGTATTCCTTGTCTAGGAAAACCCAATGAGAGTTATTGACTGCCATAAGTCAACAGGCGACTTGAAGGTGCACACACAACAATCTACCATGGCCAGTTGGGTCTTCAGGCTGGAGACAGAAGAAGTTGCAGTCTAACACATCTGGAGACACCAGATTGGAAAAGCCAGATCTCAACAACATTCAAGTAGAGTTTTATAGACCAGAGCACACTTCGCAACTGCTTTTGAAATTCTGTGTTTGGTCATTGAGAAGGTAGATAAACTAACTGAGTAGGTTAAAACTAAATTAAACAGAACCCAGGGAAGAGTAGCATGTATGTGTGAACTCATTTATTTTGCCAAACAGTGGGAGGAGTTTTTTCCATTTGAGCTGTTGGGGATGGTTGCACTTCTGTAGCCTGTTGGGGTAGAAGGTGCAAGCGTCAAAGAGTGGGAGATTTTCAAGTGTGTTTCAGAACTCTCTCTTCTTCCCACATCCCCTCCATTACAGGAAGAGGACTCTCTTCATGAGAGACAAATGGATTATATTGAGTAAGAAGAGCCTACCCATCTTCCTGAGGTGTCAGATAAACCAAAGGAGCCAGCAAAAGGTGACAATAAAGAGGTGTTGCTTGGAGTTGAAAGACTACAGAGACATAGATGAAATGTTACTTTTGAGCTAACAAATATGGGTAATAAAATGCAATTCCTTCTGATGTCACATTCTCTTAATGTTTTAAGGAAAATAACTAATGGAGTTGGGAAAGAATCTCTATGCTTTATGCACTACTGAAAGTCTTAGGTAACACAAAATATCCACAGTTTTGAGGTTGTTGTTTTCTATTTTTTATGTGTGTGGTATGGGTGGGTGTGTTTCATTTTAAGCTCACTGAACATATCTGTCTTTGATTCTGTTTTATATTGGGCAGCCCATTGTTATATAGATGGCCATTAAATAATATTGTCAATGCTAATTCCTGTTTCCTAGATTAATTTTTTTTTCTTCCTGTGCATGAGATGACTTTTGACTCTTTTGCTGTTGTTAAAATATATGTATAAGGATTGCCCTAGTGTACGAAATCCAGGAAACCAGGGATTACTGCAGGAAGGTATGGGTGAGACAGCCTTCCCCTGCTTGACCATGTGCTGTCCCCAGAATGTAACCTTCTAAATACTGGATTATCATAGTCAGTTATATTATCACTATATCATGAGACCCTATTGCAATAAAGCAGAAAATATATTGCACAGATAATGGACTAATGTGACTGTAATGTGAAACCACATTTTACTGCTGCCTCAATTGCCTCCCTCCTCCTTCCTTGTTAAGTCCCAAAGGCTCTCTGTGTCAGCCAAAGATGAACCTAACATAGCATTCAAATTGGAAGGGTGTGGCCTAGCTGGGACTAGTAATTGTATTTAGACCAAAAAAGGGATTAATCCAAGGGTGAGAATTGTATGGTCCTCCAAATATTGTTGGACAGCAATTCTCAGCATGGAGGAGGATGCTGGGATTTGCAGTTCAATTATAGGGGGGGCTGCACAGTTCATGCCCTGTGATTAGCCCTTTCTTTTCAACTATGTTGATACAAGCATTTCTTGAAATATTTATAGATAGGAAAGTTTGGTGCCCACTGTCTGTGGCATTTTTAAAAGACCTCTCAGATGCACATTGTTCTGCAGCATAAAAATGAAAATTGACAGTAACAACAACCACAGGCAATGTACTTATAGTATGTGAAGTCAAAGGCTTTCATGGCTGGCATCCATAGTTTTTTGCGGGTTTTTCGGGCTATGTGGCCATGTTCTAGCAGAGTTTCTTCCTGACGTTTCGCCAGCATCTGTGGCTGGCATCTTCAGAGAATGTTTGCCTGGAAAGGACTTGGCTATATATATTGTGTGACCTGGAAAGGCAGGAGTGATTTGCATATATATTGTTTGTTGCTAATGGCAGGCCTCAGGGTGTGAGGGTCTGCACAAGAGGATTAATGTCTGCTTGATGGTGCTCATTGTCTGCTGGGAGAGTTCTCATTTGCATTTGTTGAGTCTTTATCTTGCTATCTTTCAGGACTGGTAGCCAAACCTTGTTTACTTTAAGGCTTTCCTCTTTCCTGTTGAAATTGTCCAGGTGTTTGTGGATTTCAATGGCTTCTCTGTGCATCCTGACATGGTAATGGTTGGCATGGTCCAGAATTTCGGTGTTTTTAAACAGTATTTTATGCCCAGGATGGTTTGTGGCATGTTCTGCTACTGCTGATTTTTCTGGCTGGCCCAGTCTGCAGTGCTTTTCGTGTTCCTTGATTCTTGTTTGCACGCTGCATTTGGTGGTCCCTATGTAGACTTTTCTGCAGCTGCATGGTATGCGGTAAACTCCTGCGGTTGTGAGAGGTTCTCTCTGGTCCTTGGCTGAGCGAAGCATTTGCTGGATTTTCTTGGTTGGTTTGTAAACTATTTGCAGGCTGTGCTTCATCACCACTTTGCCTATTCTGTCTGTGACTCCTTTTATGTATGGTAAAAATACCTTCCCTTTGGGTGGCTGCTTGTCTTCACTCCTCTGGGTTTTTCTGGGTTTGACAGCCCTTCTGATGTCTGAGCTGGAATAACCGTTAGCTTGTAGAGCCCAGTCCAAGTGCTTCAGTTTATCTTCCAAGAAGTGGGGTTCGCAGATGCATTTTGCCCGGTCTACCAGTGTTTTGATTGTGCTTCTTTTTTGTCCTGGGTGATGGATGGAGTTCTTGTGCAGGTATCGGTCTGTATGTGTGGGTTTTCTGTATACTGTGTGACCCAAATGCTGGTTCGGTTTGCGGATGACTAGGACATCCAAGAATGGCGGTGTTCCTTCCTTTTCTTTTTCCATAGTGAATTGGATGTTGGGGTGGATGTTGTTCAGATGGTTCAGGAACACAGCCAGATCTTCTTCTCCATGGCTCCAAATGGTGAAAGTGTCATCCATGTATCGGAACCAAGTTGTGGGCTTTTTTGGTGCTGTTTCCAGGGATTGCTTTTCAAAGTGTTCTATGTAAAAGTTTGCTATCACAGGGCTTAGAGGGCTTCCCATTGCTACCCCATCACTCTCTTCATAGAATCCATTGTCCCACTGGAAATAGCTTGTGGTGAGGCAATCTTCGAACAGGGCTCTGATGTCTTCTGGAAAAATCTGTTGGATGAGTGTTATGGTGTCCATTATGGGGACTTTGGTGAACAGGGAGACCACATCAAAGCTGATTAATATGACTCCAGGTTTTCATTCAAGGTTATTGATTTTTCCTATGAAGTGAGCTAAGTCCTTGATGTAGTGAGGGGTCTGCCCTATATGGGTTTGTAATTGTGTGGCCAGAAACTTGGCCAAGTCATATGTGGGGGATCCAATAGCACTCACTATGGATCGGAGTGGAACGGAATCCTTGTGGATCTTGGGAAGTCCATAGAGTCTTGGTGGGTGAGCCTCAGATTTGCACAAACTTTGTCTTGTGGTTGGCTGAATTGAGGAGTTTTTTTATCAGGGTGTTCGTTTTTCTGGTGATTTTGCCGGTTGGGTCTTGTTTCAGCTTTTTGTATATTGTAGGATCCAGGAGTTCCTTGAATTTTTGTTTGTATTGTTCTGTATCCATGATTACTGTGACATTGCCTTTGTCTGCTGGGAGAATGATGATTTCTGGATCCAAATTGAGGTCCTTGATGGCTTTTCTTTCTTTTTTGGTTATGTTGCTGGGAGGTGATTTTGCCTTGCACAGAATCCTTGCTGTTTCCCCTCCTATATTCCTATATTTGAAATACAGGAAATTAATACACGTGGATTGTAAACTGCAATTACAGTGGGGTAGAAAGCACCTTTGGCGATACCTATTACACAATGACCAGTCCAGAGCTGCTGTCTCTCTGAAGTGTGGTTAGAGTGTCCATTTTCATTGACCAGAGAAACTTGTTAATGAGCTCCTAGTTGTTCTAATCCCCAGGTGAGAAATGTCACTGACTGAGCAGGTGTAATGTTGGTAGTCATGTGGTGTGGGTGTCTCCTCTCTTCCTTCTTCCCCTTACTATTGAAAAGCAGCCTGGATTGACTTGATTGATTGATTTACCTTACATTGTATTAGCAGAGCTCTGGAATTACATGAAAATGTTAAAATAAGAAATTTTAAAAATTAAAATAGCCAAAAAGCATACTGGGTGCATACATAGGTCAGAGAGGGGTTATGGGGGAGTCTGAAAGAGAATGCCAAGGCAACAACAGCAACAATTGTGAAGACGTGCAATAATGGCTGCTCTGAAACAGGTATGTTTCCTTTTCTTAAAAAAAAAAACTTACACAGTAGCTTCAAGAATGGGCCTCATGTTTGCTCCAACTAACCAGGACTAGACTGGTAATGGTTTCCCAGAGACCTTTTTCATCTGCTGGCCTCAGACTGTGGAATGACCTGCCAGAGGAGATATGATAGATGAAAATGCTGACTGCTTTTAAAACAGCTTTAAAGACACTTATCTTTTGACAGGTCTACCTAGTCAATTTAAAAAAAAAATTTTTTTTTAATGAATTATATATGTGTTCTATGAGTGTATTTTCATTATTTTATAGTGTTGTATTTTAACTGTTGGTTTATGTATTTTAAATTGTGTTTTGTATTTTAATATGTTGTATGCCACCTCGAGGGTGGAAGCTGATGGGCCTGATGGAAGCTATCCCATCACAAAAATAAACCAGGGATCACAAATAGAAATGGAAACTTACTTCTTACTTAGTTGTACTTACTTCAGAACAGAAAGGATAAAGAGGAGCAGGCCTGCTCCATCCCTCCTACCACTGTTCAGCTATAGATGTCTTCAATATGTCATTATATGCATTATTCTTAAAGGTAATATCCCATGATGTGAAATAAAGTCTACTTTTTAAAAACAAGAACAAAGAAACCTACTCTTAACAGCAGATATTACATTTCAAACTTGGGGATTTTAAAATGCAAGAACATGAGCCTCAGTAGCAAAATTTCAATAATTTAATTAAACCACACTAGACCAAAAGGATTATTCATTTATCAGTTTCATTCAACTTCCCACCCACCTCAACTCGTCAGGCACTAGCTTGCTATTGATTACCCACAGAAAACCCTTTTTTCTGGGGATTTTTATTGAATGGGATGAAATATGCAACTAATTTTATGCAAAAATAATTGCAAAAGCAGACAACCATAGCAGGAGCATGAAATGATGAAATACCAAACCCGAGGATTGCTGAGAGAGTAATAAAATGGGATAGTGATCCACATTGATCTGGAGAATGGTTTTTGAATGAATGGAACCTATATGAGGTTGTTAGCCCTAGAGCATTTGTAATTATTTTCAGGAACTGAGCCTTTAAACAGATTAATATTAGCAGGCTCATCATTCTGCTTACTTGTGTGGAAAGCATTCAGAATTCAAGATGTCCGATAAAATAGCTGTTCAGAGCTCAAGATAATATAAAACGCAGAATATTAGTGTGCCTGTCACAGGGACAGGTAATTTTCTAGGGCAATAATTCCCAAATCATGGAGCTCATTGGTGCTTCAGAACAGACACCTAGGTAGTTTGGCAAGGCTGCATCAGCATTCAGCATACGGGAGATAATTCCACAGGAGAATTGCTCAGTGGTAATGGCTTTTAGGCTAAAAGTATGGTGGCTGCCTGAAAGTGCAATACAGAGGCCAATGGAGGGCAACATATGGCCCTCCATATGGTATTGAGCTGCAACTGCCATCAGCCCCAGCCATCAAATGGTGAATAATGATGGGAGTTGCAATTCAACAAAACCTGGAATGACACAATTTATCCATCCCTAATACAGGCAGCAAGCAAAGGCAACCCTACAGTTAAAGATGGGCATGAAAATGAGAAACTGCTAATACATTGCTGACTGAACCGTATACAACCCTCATCTCTAGCACCAAAAAATTAGAAAGTATCGCAGAAGAAATGTCTACTTTGCTAGCTTCTCACAAGGACAAATGAGGCAATGGTCAAGATTCTTCATCGGAAGCTGTATCATAAATTTCTGCACAGGTAGAACAAAGCTGTATCTTCACTCTCACTCATTTCCAGGACTTTTAACGGCTGCAGTCCTTCATTACACAACCATTTAAAGAAGATTCTGGCTAGGTCCCTGTAGCCAGATGCAGAACACTGACATTATACCACCCAGGATCTCTGGAGGTCCACTAAAAGGTGAATCTTTGGGGCATTCTTTGTAATTAAACAAAGTCAATAGAAAATTCTGACTTTTGTAATGACAAAAAATATTTAAGATGACATAATTCCATTTTATGCCATCATAACTCACTGAAAGGATGCCATCTAATATTGCCATATCCTGTTTTAGTGATGTAGTGAAAGGAAGGTCATGAATAACAAGATGTTATGTAGCAACATGAGAGTTAGTGTGGTGTAGTCGTTTGAGCGTTCGACTAGGACACTGGGAGACCATGGTTCAAATTCCCACACAGCATGGAATTCTACTGGGCAAGTCTTATTCTCTCTGCCTTAGAGGAAGGCAAAGGCAATGCCCCTCTGAACAAATCTTGTTGAGTAAACCCTGTGATAGATCAGGGATGTAGTTAAGGGGGGGGGGGGGGGGTTCAGGAGGCCGGGCCCCCCCCCCCTTCAGCAGGAGAGAAAAGGGTGCTTGTTGGAGCATGCACACGCACAGCCCCAAACAAACGCCGGGGAAAGCACCACTTGCTCTCCTCTAGGCCTCAGGAGGAGCAGAAGTGATGCTCTCCCTGGCGTTTTTGGGGGGCTGTGCGCGTGCACACGCGTGCTCCAAGAAGCATCCTTTTCTCTCTTCCCGACCCGGCCCTGGCAAAGCCAGGAGGAGCGCAAGTGCCGCCCCTAAACTTTTTGCGGGGCCTGAGGAGGAGGAGCCAAAAAGCCCTGGAGGAGAGGGAGGGAGGGACAAGAGGCTGCATCAAGCTGCATCCACACTCAAGAAATAACCAGGTTTGGCAGCGACTTAACTCTTTTGTGGCTCATGGCTATGGAATTCTGGGAGTATGTTCTGTGGTCCAGATATTGAGGCTTGGCTCTATTCTGGCTCATTGCTATGGAATTCTGGGAGTTAGAGTATGTTCTGGGATCCAGATATCGAGGCTTGGCTCTTTTCTGGCTCATGGCTATAGGACACATCCTACATTTCAGACTTCTGCCTAGAAGGAATTTCAAAAGTCCTCATTTTTTATAAGATGAGCAGATGTCCTCCTTTTATAGGACGTGTCCTATGTTTCAACCTTCTGGCCTGGATGAATGTAAAAATGTCTTCCATTTTTGGTAGGATAACACACGTCCTCCTTTATCCAGGATACGGCACACATTTCAGCCCAAGAGCAATGTCAAAACATCCTCCATTTTATCAGGGTGACCAGACATCATCCTTTATCCAGGACACGTCCTACATTTCTGCCCAGGAGGAATTTCAAAACATCCTGCTTTGCCAGCCTTTCCTTGAGGCTGAGACTGTGTGACTTCCTTGCCTAGTGGGTCTTCTTGGTTTGTTCAGAGAGTTTGCCTTTGCCAGCCTTTCCTTGAGGCTGAGAGTGTGTGACTTACTTGCCTAGTGGGTTTTCTTGGTTTGTTCAGAGAGTTTGCCTTTGCCAGCCTTTCCTTGAGGCTGAGAGTGTGTGACTTACTTGCCTAGTGGGTTTTCTTGGTTTGTTCAGAGAGT
>NC_056522.1:231140914-231146292 GCF_019175285.1 Sceloporus undulatus
CTGCCTTTGGTGACTTGGGTGTGTGCGAGTGTGCGCCTTCAAGAGCTTTTCTTGGGAGGTTTGTTCAGAGAGGGTTTGACTTTGCCATCCTCTGAGGCTGAGAGAATGTGACTTGCCCAATGGTTTTTGGGGATTTGCCTTCACCTTCCCTTAAGGCTGAGAGAGTGTGACAAGCGCTGTGATGTCCCTTGTGTGCCGCACAATTTGGACATGATGCATACATAAGCCACGTCATCGACACGTACCCCATGTAAGATATTTAGCCTTCTCTGTTGGAGAGAAGCAGATTTTCATTGAATCCTGGTCTCCAGAGTCATTGAATCGTAGAGTTGGAAGAGACTGCAAGGGCCACCCAGTCCAACTCCTTTATTCTGCCATGCAGGAACTCTCAATCAAAACATCCCCATTGACAGATGGCCATCCAGCCTCTGCTTAAAGACCTCCAAAGAAGGAGACTCTGCTGCACTCCGAGGAAGGAGTGTGTTCCACTGTTGAACAGCCCTTACTCTCAGGAAGTTCCTCCTAGTCTAACATACAAAGCTATATCCCAACCTCCTATCCAGGAAGAATGTCAAAATGTTCTCCATTTTGAGCATGACTGAGAAACATGAATTTATATTGTTTTTTACTAATGTTTTTGGCTTTTAGTTGGGTGTGTTCTCCATTTTTGAACATCCTACAATTTGTCCTACATTTTGTCGTGCATCATGTCCTACATTTTTCCTACATTTTGTGTCTTGGGGGGGCTCTTAGCATCTCAAAATGGTGGCACTTAGTCTGGACCCCCCCCCCCCTTCCCAAAATCCTGGCTACGTCCCTGGATAGATTCGTCTTAGGATTGCCATAAGTCAGAAATGACTGGAAGATACACAAAAACAAAAACAGCATGTAGCAACTTCAGTTTCAAACTGAGGCATGGCAATTTTCTCTTTAATATTCAGGTCTGAAGTAGATGTTAACTCCTACCGAGTTGACTTCAATATATGGTGACTGCATGAATGAAAGACTTCTAAGTCACCTTGCCATCAACAGCCCTGCTCATATCTTGCAGACTTAAGACTGTGGTTTCCTTGTTTGAGGGGCAGTGAAAAACACCCCTAATCCGGATTGAAGCTGTGGCAACGAAATGCCGCGCCCCCGATCTGGCCTTTCCAGATTGCAAAAAGGAGCCACAAAAAGTGGCTCCTTTTTGTGCCTTGTAAAGGGTGCAATAACTGCAGCACCACAACTTTAAGGTGCTCCTTTGGCACTGCTTCGTGTGAACGCAGTGCCAGAGGAGCACCATGATGCTGCATGCCATGTGGAGTCATGCCACCCTGGGGGCAGAGTCAGGGTGTGCATCATGTGGATGCCACACCCTGACTCCTCCCCTAGGCCAGCCTTTATGGCCAGTGTGCACAGCCCCTGAGTCTCTCTACCTGTAATCTGGTCTTCCTCTTTTCCTCTTTTCCTACTGCCTTCTACCGTGCCAAACATTATTGTCTTTTTAATGAGTCATGTTTTCTCGTTATAGATCCAAAGTATGACAGTCTCAGTTCAGTCTACTTGGCTTCTAGGCAGAGCTTAGGCTTGATCTACTCCAAGATCCAAGTAGTTTATTTCTTTTTGATCATGCAATGTGTTCCCCAGCTGGTTGAATAGAAGCCCCATTTTTTATTAAATTTCTTTTTGATTCCAGGATCTTGTGGGAGGTGTCTCTTATTCTACCTTTTTTGTTATTGTCTTCTGTTTCTTTGCATTGGTTGTTATAGTGGTTAACTTTGTCCCTGCACACAAGACATTGAACAGATGTGTTCATGGTTCTGAGCCTATTTCTGGCCTCTTTTGCTTCTTGTCTATTTTGAACTGCTTGAAGTGTTTCATCTGTCATCCGTTGAGGCTTTTCTTCCCTTTGGGCTACAGTTAGTATCTTTTTACATTCTTCATTCACAATGTCCCTGGCTTCCGGCTACCAAGCAATTAGGCTTAATAATGCAAATCTATTTTTCACATTGTCTTTAAATTTTACAGGGATGTTCTTCAGGTTATATTTTGGCAGAATTGTTGATTCTTCTTTAGCTTTAATTTTTGATATTAGCAGTTAATGATCTGTGCAACAATCTGCTCCTAGTCTTGTTTTTGCAGAGAAAATTGAGCTTCTCTATCTTCTGTTTCCAGTTATGTAATCTATCTGATTTCCATATTGGACATCAGGTGATATTTGGTTGGTTGAAGAATGCATTGCGAAGAATAAAATGTTGGCTACACATATTTCAATAATTCCTGCTTCATTTTGTGATCCTAAACCAAGTTCTCCTATAATGTTTGGTTGTAGCCTGTTCTCTGCTTTTGCATTTAGATCACCTGTGATTATCAACATGTCTTGTTTTGGTATGTGATCAATTTCTTCCTAAACTCTAACATTTTTTTAGTTTCTTCCTCTTCTGCCTCTGTAGCTGGAGCATAAACTTGGGTTATAGTTATATTGATGGGTCTTGGAGTCTCATTGATATTATTCAATCAGACTTTGCATTATATCCTTTGCTTTTGCTACATCTCTCTTCACTATGAATACCACTCCATTTCTTTTTAGATTTTTTTATTTCCTAAGTAAAATACTGTGCAATTACCTGAATGAAAATATTCCATTCATATCCATTTTAGCTCACTCACTCCAAGGATTGCAATATTTATATGTTCCATTTCTTGTTTTACTATGTCTAGCTTCCCCTGATTCATACTGTTTACAAGCCATGATCCTATAATATGTGTTGTACAGCTTTGGACTTTCCTTTCACTTCTGAGTACAGCAAGCCCGCATTATACATGGGCACACTGTACATGCCATACACCATACATGCCATACACATACACGCTGGAAAAGCTCCTCTCGCACCCTGGAAGAAGTAATGAGGCATGCGCTTATGGCACGTGCGCTCGTGGCATGTGCCCCACGGTGCACCGTAGACACAAGCCCCATTAGAAGTAAAAACACTTTTTTTCCCTTACGCAGGGGGGTGGTGGTCCAGAATGGATCCCCACATAAGGTATATCAACAGCTGAACATCTTTTCAGCTTGAGTCCAGTTACATCATTAATTGATCCTACTCCTACTTGTCCTCTGCTCTTCCTCATATCTCCTTGAGTGTCCTCTGACCTGAGAGTTTCATCTTCTGCACTATATCTTCTTTCATTTTGGATTATTTCATCATAGGGGTTTTGTGATAAAAGGCTACAGGAGTGATTTGTCATTACCTTCTTCAGCATGTTAATAACAAGTGTTAGCTATGGTGCCACTGCAATTGCCTCTCAGAGATCCTCCGCCAATGCCACCACTTGCAACTTCTCCTGCCCAGTAGCTCTTTCAGGTCCAAATACCAAAATATAAAACATACATATCTGATTTTGAATCAGAAAGCCAACTGTGGGTTTAGTTAAGAATGTCTCTTTTTACAATAGGCTAAAGGAACTCAAGAAAGGACTATAATCAGTCTTCTCACTATTTTTAAAAGTCATGAATGAGATTTTAAACACATGAGTCTATACCCTTGGATGGTTCATAGAAAATAGAAGAGCAAAATATAAATTAAAACCAGCATTAAATCATTATGTTGCAATAATTTACAGTTGGTGTGTTTATCTTTTGCAACTTCTGATAAAACCATGTTCCTATCTTGGCTTGGTATGATTGAAGATAGAGAGGCCTTCTGTTTTATCTGTTTTAAAAATAGCAGGTGTGGATTAAATTGGTGCATACAAGAGGGGAGAAAGAAAATTTGACATAAAAATATTCCCTGCAGTAACTGAACTATATATCCCAGGTGGTTAAGGGTGTTGTCCCTTCTAAATTCATTGAACAAGCCATGCCATGGCAACACTGATAGGTTTGCTCAGTTAATACAAATAGCAACCAGTTTAGCAGTGAGAGCAATTCCAGATACGGCTTTTATCACCACATTGCCTTGCTTTGTTCATTGAATTTTACCATAAAGTTTACAGGGGCTTCAAATGATGCCGTCTTCCACTCATAACCCTCCTATGTGTCCCCTGTGCCTTTTTCCAATTTTTATTTTTTCTTATTTGTTTGTTTTTGTGTGTTTGTTTGTTTTTCTTCTTTTCTTATCTGTTATAGGAGAAAAATATGAAATAGCAACACTGTGCCATCTTATTTATCACATGAGAAGCCTTCGAAGTGGAAATGTCATTAGAATTTTTAAAAAATGTGCTATTCAATGCAGTCAACCCTGTTCATTGAATGTTGTTTGGAGAATATTATCTTGAATTTGACATCCGTTTTTCCTTTCCGTTTCCATTTCCATATTCCCCCAAATTATACAAGTGAAAATTGGGACATGTGTAGCCAAGCAACATCAGAGGGTGGTTAAGACAGCAATATACATTAATGAGGAAAAATCCATAAACTAGAGAAGATGCAACTATTTGCTTTTGCCTGAGCCTACTAGGAAGGGCAAGATTCTGCCCCTCCTCTCCTCTGTTCTCCCATTGAGTACAAACTATGTACTTTGAACTCAGTCTGCTGTGACTGAAGTAAGCCAAGAACAAAGAAAGTGGAAAGAGGAGAAAGAACCTGGGGCTGCATCTGTACTGCAGAAATAATCCAAGTTGTCATTGCATTAACTGCCTTCTCTGTCAGAGAGTTCTGGTGCCACAATAAACTACAAAGACAAGGATTCCATAGCACTGAGCCATTGCCATTAAGGTG
The DNA here is from genome assembly GCF_019175285.1 of Sceloporus undulatus. NCBI lineage: Eukaryota > Metazoa > Chordata > Lepidosauria > Squamata > Phrynosomatidae > Sceloporus > Sceloporus undulatus. Next base: position 231,145,617 of record NC_056522.1, read on the forward strand.
ATGTCTGCATTATTTCTGCAGTGCAGATGCAGCCTGTGATACTTTAAAAGATGCTAAAGGTGGGACAACAGAGGATTGATCTGTATTAATTGTTCCAAATCGGGGCAGTTAGAGGGTATGCACTTTTGTCTTTTTCTTTTTCTTTTTTAACCTTACCTCAAAACAAAATCTATTAAGGGAACATAGATGGAATTATTGCATGGAATGGTGCCCTTTGCTTAGTATTGCCAGGAATTGTCTCAAAGTATCCATAGTTAGAAAATACAATACAAGAAGTGTGAGACAATACATCATCACAGGGAGGAATGGGAACTTGTTTCCCTCCAGCTGCTGTTGGACTGCAACTCTCATGGTCCCTCACTACTGGCTATGCTGAGAAAGGCATAGAATCATAGGCGGGTTATAGACCGCCCGTTTGGGTCGGTCTGGACCCACCCCTTTCCCTGGAGTATCGGGGCTTCAGCGGCTACACCGGCAGCCACTGAGGCCCCGATCTGCCGCTATTCAAGCTGCGGGGAAGCGGCAAAACGCCGCTTCCCCGCAGCCTGAAAAGGGGTGACCTTGGGGCTTCAGGCCCCAAGGACACCCTGCAGTGGCGGGGAGGGGGAGAAAGGGGCTGCTTGGCCCCTTTCTCCCTTGCTTCGCTGGGCGCAGCCGTCTGGAGGCTGCGCCCAGC
>NC_056522.1:231149292-231156858 GCF_019175285.1 Sceloporus undulatus
CCATGTGGAAGGGCCGCCGCCGCTTAGTGCGTGACGGGCACGCACTAAAATGCCGGTATGTAACCAGCCATAGAGTTAGAAAAGATCTCAAGGGCCATCTAGTTCAAACCCCTTGCCATGCAGGAATGCACAACCAAAGCACTTGTGGGAGCAGTAGTCTTACAGCATCCGAAGGGCCACACGTTCCTCACCTCTGCTTTAGCCACCAGAATAATTAATTCAGGGGCAAAGTAAACATTAAAAGTAGCATAAACAAGTAAACACTAAAGTGGCATACAAAGTAGACAAGAAAAAACATAGTGCTGTCACCAAAAATGGCAGATTAGGTTTTCCCTCATTTGTCATGTGCGTTGCCTATTACCTGAGGTCATGACATTTTGTGTTTCCTCAGAATTACTCCACAACATGGCCTGCTTCCACCAGAAGGCAAAAGGCATGGAGTCCCATGACATCAGCACACAGATAAGTTCTACTAGAGTAACTAGATATTATGAAAGGGGTCCAAGGAAGTGGCTGTTTTTTCCAGTAGCAAAGCAACTTCTTATTTATCATTAACATGTACTTTAGGCCTCGTTTGTCTTAGGGATAAACCAGCCTTTCACAATGCCTCTAAGCCATTGCTGAGAAACTGAGGAGAATTTATATTGGTTTTTGTAGCAAAGTAAATACTATCAGGTGGTGGTGGTGGTGGTGATGGTGTAGTTCTCTGCATAATGCTTACAAAGGAATAGCATAAAACTACCATGCATACCTTCTTATATGTGAAGCATGTGTCAAATTCTGCAGGTGGCTCTATAAAATATTTGGAGTAGCAACTTAGGGGGAAAGTTTCCTTCATTTCCAAATATTTTAGGGAGACATACACTAGGGACTTTCAATCAGCCACTATCCCTCTGCAATCCCTCTAGTTTAAAAATGAAAACATACTCTTATGGCATCATGTATTATTACATTTTTCTCTCCAATAAAAGATTGGCAGTCCATGGTTGCACCATTTCTCTTAAATGGAAAGCCCTAGTGGAAAGCAGCACAATTGGGAGTCATAGGTTTTACCCTTGAATGAAAAGGAGTGCTTCAGGAATGGAATTCAAAGCAGATCGGGACAGACATGACGTTGTGTGGTAAGTACCAGCCAAAGGCACTTTTATCCTGCTAAAATTCTGCTTTCTGGCCTCGTGTGATAAAGCCCTAAAACACATCTGTTCATCTCCATGGACAAGAAACCCAACTACACAGTCAGAATTTTAAAAATACTTTTTTCTCCACCTTAAGTAGTTCTACCATGTGACCTCAGACATGTGCCATAGAATGCTTAAACACTTACAGAGGGCAATGGATTGCACATCGCGTCATTGGTGTCCACTGAAAATGCTGGCATCTCCAAGCGGTTGTGGTGGTGGCAGCAGTGGTAGTGGTGATCACAGATCTCTGTGCTGATATCTATGTAATATAAGGCTATATAATTAAATTAAAAGAAAGGCCATGGTAGTCAATGTGCTTACTTTCAGATATGTGTTTAGAGGGGTTGCAGCCTAAAAGAAACACTGCAAGCTGATGGTATGATTAGCTAGGACAGCTATTGTTCCTTTAAAACGCTAAGCAGCCATGAACAGGACCCCAAGTGTGCATTGTCTATGTGGAAATACTTTTGTTCCTATGCAGACTCCTATCAGTAGGTAATTTTTATGAAATCTCTCTCCATCTTTAGTCCCTTGGCACACCACACAGACAAGAATGAGAGGCATAGGAAGAGCACAGCTCTTCAAAACGGAGCTGAAGACCATCCTGTTCAGAGAAGCGTTCCCAGGCATTGCATAATTGTCACTTGCTTTCTGTTGTTCTTTTGTTGTCTGTTTTATTGAATCATTTCCTGTATTGCTATGTATTTTATATGTATTATCCTACTAAAGAGGCCCCTTCCCCACCACCTTTCCCTTCTCCTTTTGTGTCGTGTCTTTTTAGATTGTAAGCCTGAGGGCAGGGAACCGTGCAATTAAAAAGATTGTATGTACAGCGCTTTATAAATAAAGGTTAATAATAATAATAATAAGAAGAAGAATAGATATTTCAGGAGTACAAGAGCCAGAGGGGGTAAGAAATCATGAAAATTGCTCCTCTACCTTTCCAACAATGGAAGGATCCTGTGCTCCAGTTCTCCTCACAGCGATAATAGCATAATTTTTCTCACCCAACCATGACTTGTTCTAACTATGGTTAGTTAAGAAAGTAAGTTAGATGGATCCTTGTTTTCTGGAACTAGCAGTCATTGGTAAAACAAACTGCAGTTCCCTGAGTTTGCACATTCGTGGAATGTGGTTAGTGCAATCAGAACATTTTCTCTCACACATCCATTTTCATGCAATACAGCAAACGATAAGAGAGAAGGTACGTACGCCTATTCATGGAGGCTCATTTCCACTGTGTTCATTAGCACTAGCTTGAACTGGGCTACACTGATAATGAAAAAATGCCTAATATCTCATTAGAAGTGTTAAAGGCTGTGATCACCCCATCCCCAACTCGAGTTCCAGAGTTTGAATCTCCACTCAGCCATGCAAACCCACCAGGGCAAGTCACACACTCTCAGCCTCACAGAAAGGCAAGGGCAAACCCCCTCTGAACAACTCTTAGTATGAAAACCCTGTGATAGGGTTGCCCTTACAGTCACCACAAGCCTGAAGGGACTTGAAGGAACACAGCAACAAACAACAACAATCTTTGCTTCCCTCGTCCTGTCCTAGGTTTTTATTTTATTTATTTTTTTGGTACTGTGTTTAATTTATTCAGCTATTTAGACATTTCCCTGACAAACAATTCCTTTGTAATGTTTGCATCAAAGTAATCTCTTCTTGTTTTGTTTTGTTTTTTAATCTTTCAAGAAAGCCGTGCTGTAACTACAAAAGGAGCATGTTTGATAACAGGTAGAGATACCACAGGATAATGATATTGACAATGGGGTGTTAATTGAAAACAGTGTGCTGAAGTATTTGGAAAGAATAAATAACTAATTGACTCTTTATCATTAAGAAGTTTAATGTGTGTATAAGAGAGAGAAAGAGAAAGAAAGAACAGATTTTCCCTTATGTCTTCTCCATGGTAATCTAATTGTGCCGTTTGCAAATAGCTTTTTTTAATGTGACAACAAAAGACTTACTGTCACATATACACACAGTATTGCCCACACATTACTCAAATGCAACAGTGGCTGGAGAGAAAATAGATGATGACCAAACAACACTTTTTAGCTTTATATAGAACTAGAGCACTGTCACACCTTGTGAATACTCAAAAACCCATAGCCTGACAAATCGCAAGATAACTAGGATCCAAACTGTCTGTCTGCCTCAAGCACTCTCTGTAGCACCAAAACAAACATGCAGCTTTGCTGCAACCTGTAACTACACAAACATCTTTATCCCTCTGCATGAACTGTGTACCACCTGATGAAGAAGGAGTGAACTTTCAAAGCTAATTTTAAAATGTTGTGCCTTCTGGTTGGCCTAGTGTATTTTGGAGTCTGAATTTTGTTTCATGGTCCACATGGCTCCCTTGCATTTTTTTAAACTTGGAGATATCTAACACAACCACAAAACTAGAGAACAGGAGAAGAAAGCAAAGCTACTGACCAGCAGGATGAGAAAAGAAGGCTCATTATTCAAAAAGAGATGGGCTCACTGAGTGAGACACTGGTTTACCAGCTGCAGCTTTGTCTGCCACTTTTGATAATTGCATTGTGACAAGGTTTTATTCCCACAAATCTTTCTTTCTTTCTTAATGCATCTGACACTATTATAACTTTTGTTCCTGTCTTACTCGATATTAAGCATATAAACTTTTACTTAGTTCTTAGCCACATAATCCATGCACTAATGTGGCATTTCTCATTCTAGAAACATGTCATTTCAACTGTATCCAGCCTAATAGTATGATATTAATGCCATCATTAGAATTCACATGTTAGCTTATTTTAGGACTGATCTTGCTACAATTTCTGCCAGCTTCTTTAAATAGGTCGTTCGGTTGTTGTTTTCAATAAGTGTTTACAATAATAACTGAGATAATTTTGTCCTTAATGAAAACAAACATGTATGCCTTCATGTATTTTACTTATCATTAAAACTCTTTTAATTTCATGGAAAATACTCTGTTTGCTAAAGAAAAAAATACTTCCATCTCCAAGAATGTTTTTAAATGATATTCATTGGCAACTGAGACTTATAAGAAATTTATTTTCATAATTTTTTTGTTTCCTTTGAAATCCTTCAAGTATTTTGTCCAACAGAGATTTTCTAAATTTCCCTAAAATTTTGCTTTAGAATAAATTAACTGACAATTTTATTTAAGAGTTTGCATATGTGCCTTCAAGTCACTTGTCAACTTATGGTGACATTATGAATTCCATAGGGTTTCTTAGACAAGGAATCCTCAGAGGTGGTTTTGACAGTTCCTTCTTCTGAAATATAGCCTACAGCACCAACAAGTACCAGGCTATATTTCAGAAGAAAACCCTCTAAAATTCATGTGGTCACCATGAGTCAACAAGTGACTTGAAGGCACACACACACACACACACATACACACACACCTTTTATTTAGGAGTGTCATTCCAGAACTGAAAGGAAGAAAATATAAAAATAAAGCATCCTTAAATTGATAAATATCAGAGAAAATGTATATGAAGTTGATCAGGTCTGGCCTTACCACTGGGCAAAGTGAGGCAGTCCCTTCAGGTGCTAGGTGTTGGCACTTGTGGCTATAACCATTCCCTTCTAAACTACCCTGCTGTCCTCAGATGCAGTGGAGGAAATTGTCACCATTAGTGCTGAAGTAAAATCCAAAAGCCACTCTAAGTGACTTTTGCAAATAGCATTGGATGGAGGGCATGGGTCATCCTCAGGCAGCAAAACATTTTGGATTAAACCTGAGGTTGACTGAATTGTGTTGTTTATTTAAAAAAAAAAACAGATAAATAAGGGGGTTATCTGTATTAGATTGCATACCCACTCAACTGCAAATAAATACCATTGAATTTAGGAGATTATTCCATTTCCTTTCCTCCCAACCTCAGCGCGGGCTGAAAATTTTGGGGGGGGGAATTAAATGGGTGTTTTTACATGCCTCCGTGCCCAGTCCAGAGGCATTGCATACCAGAGCTTGGCGTGCCAACCCTGAATCATACTTCTCTGGCAGTTTTTTAAAGAATGAAGTACGGATCGGGGTGGGATGCCGAGGAGGCATGCAAAAACGCCCATTGTTAAAAAAAAATTCAAAAGTTTCAGCCCACACTGAGGCTGGGAGGAAAGGAAGTGTGATAATCTCCTTAGTGTATTCACCCTACACAGTTTGATTTTACTTTTAACTGTCATCATGGCTCCATCATCCGATACTGTAATTCAATGGAAAGTGGACTGGACCTCTCTAGCAGAGAATTCTAAGCACCACAACTAAGCTACCAATCCCAGGATTCCATAGGATGGAACCATGGCAGTTAAAATGGTATCAAGGTGCTGTAATTATGCAGTGTGGTTACACTCTTAGCAGTCTGGTTAGAGGTCACTTATTTTTAATTACACAGAAGAACACCAAACTAGGGCTCAAAAAGCCATAACCTCTAATTAGCATTACCTTGTATTCTGTCATTTTGAAGGATTAGCCCTTTTTCAAGAGTAGCACAATTTTACATAAGATAAGGGTTGAGAGGTTTAGCAGCTAAAATTTGCTATGAGGTTTTAGCTGGTCAATTTTACCACACCCATCTCACATAAGATCTGTTTGGGAAAGGAGGGAATACTTTCTCGTTCTATGAAGATAAACCAGAAAAGCAAATCTGAGGCTGGCCTTGACATTAGGCAGCAAGAGGCAGCTGTCATCATCAGGCAGCAGATTTAGGGGCATAAAGAAATGGAAATAAATTGAGAATCATTTAATTTATGATTGTATGCTTACTATCAGTAAGGAACAGATGCATGTGTGGGATTATCTGCTTCAAATGCTGACACAGCTTTACTGAACCCTGACTTTGGGCACGGAAAGCATCATTGGCTGCTCTGATTTAAACAGCAAATGTCTTGGACAAAGCCTGAGGAAGGCACTTAGGAAAACTGATAGGAGGGGAGATTGTTTATTAGATAGCAATGGGTAAGAAAAAGTCAGGCTTGAGCATCTATTTTAATAGGGATGGTAGGTCATTGGTGCTTCTATTCAGAAGTAGTACTTCCTCACTAATCTACTTCCAGCTGCAGTTCCTGGTCTCACTACTGTTGCTGATTCCTATGGGCCTGAACAGACAAGCCAAAATAAAGCTGGTTGGGCCACTTTGGAAGTGTGCTGTTTAAATGACACACGTGTCCTAAGAAGTCAGAAGCCACGCCAAAGCCACACTCCTGTCCTAAGGACTAAGCTTCTGGGCTCTTATGAAGCATATGTCATTTAAACAGCATACCTCCAAAGTGAACCGAAGCAGCTTTATTTTGGCCTGTCTGTTCAGACCCTATCTGAGCAGTTTTGGGGTTCCCTGCTTTATTTTATGGGATCCAAGGCTGTCCTTTGCTGTAAAGCAGGTGAAGCAGCTGCAGGAAGTAAAATATTTGAAATGCTGCTGAAGGACAGCAAATTGTCAGTCATATAAATGTATTTTTAATTTTTTTACCACAGAGAAAAAAACTTGGAGCAGACCAAAGGCCTATCTTGTCCCACAGTCTCTTATCACTGTGGTCCAGTGGCCTCTGGAAAACCTAAGAGCAAGACATAAATGCTATTCAGCAGCAGCCCAAGCTCTCCTGCTGCCTGAGATAGAAGTACCTCTGTCTCTGCATGCTCATCTTCTATTCATCTTGTCCTCACTTGCTCACTTAAACCTCTGCACCTTCCTCCAACATGCAACACCTGATCATCCTCTTGCCTACCTCCACCACTGCGGTACCCTGCATTACTACCTGCCTGCTTTCTCACTAAAGTTGCTGCTTCCACTTCTTCCTCCCTTAGCTGCATAAAGTGGCTGGCATTCCTCCATACCAGCTAAGGCCCAGAAATCTCTGACTATGTGGCATCAATAGACTTTCCCAACAGTGGCACATGTAAGTTGCGACACCTGAAGCAAGCAGCCAGATGGGCAGGTTGGTGCTACTGGTAGATTGCGGGGAGGGGGGGAGGAATACACACATGAAGTGGGAAGGTTTGCTGAGCATAGTAGGTAAAAGAAAGGTGAGATTGAAGGAGTGCAAGAAGGAAGCCGGGAATCAGCAATGATGCAGACAACAATAGCAGTGCATATTCTCTACACTGATAAGTGGTATAGAAATGTACTTGCTATAGCTTAATACTGGTAACTTAGGTGCTATCCAGACCAGTGCAAAGCGCCAGCCTGGGTACATACTAAGGTTGCCTCAGGGCGCCCTTTACAGATGCCCCAAAACCCTAGGACGTACTCTGTACGTCAAAATGGCGGCACCCTGTCTACATGGGCACCGCCATTTTGACGTGATGGATGCACCACGTCCAAATGGCACGGTGCGGGCATCATGTCCTGGCGTTGCTGCAGGGCGCTTGTGGCGCCCTTTCAGCAGC
>NC_056522.1:231159858-231195661 GCF_019175285.1 Sceloporus undulatus
TGTCTGGATTCAACTTGAGCTTGTTTTCCCTCATCCAATCCATTACTGCCTGAAGACACTGGTTGAGGGGAGAGATGCCATCTGTCGTTGTCGCTGATGACCGGGACATGGAGAAATATATTTGGGTGTCATCAGCATATTGATAACACCCGGCCCCATATCCATGGATGATTTCTCCCAGCAGCTTCATATAGATGTTAAATAGCATCAGGGACAGGATGGCGCCTTGAGGGACACCACAATTAAGCTCTGTTTTTGAAGAGCGACTGTCCCCGAGCATCACCCTCTGGAACCTGCCCAAGAGGAAGGAGTGGAACCACTGCAACGCAGTGCCTCCAATTCCTAACTCTCTCAGGCGTTCCAGAAGGATATCGTGATCTACTGTATCGAATGCCTCTGAAAGGTCCAGCAACACCAACAGGGTTATGCCCCCTCTGTCGATGGCTAGACGAAGGTCATCAGTTAAAGCGACCATGGCAGTCTCCACCCCATACCTGGTCCTGAAGCCCGTTTGAAATGGATCAAGAAAATCAGCTTCATCCAAGACCACTTGGAGCTGAAGAGCAACTGCCCTCTCGATCACCTTGCTCAGAAATGGCAGATGAGAAACAGGCCTATAATTTTTCATCTCCAAGGGGTCCAGGGAGGGTTTTTTCAAGAGCGATCTAACGATCGCTTCTCTCAAAGTGGATGGTATATGACCCTCCCCAAGGGAAGCATTGATGATACGTCTAAAAAGTGCCATCAATGCCTCCCCCCCCCCCCCCGGAACGGCAGCCATGATGGGCAGGGATCAAGGGCATGTTGCCTTTTTTTCCTTTCCAAGGATCTTGTCCATGTTCATCAGTACTCACAAGCTCAAACTGATCCAGTTTAATCTCACTAAATGAGTTTACTGGACGTAGTCAGTTTTGCTTCAACATTGGCATCCAAATGGGCTCTTATCTGAGAGATTTTGTCTGCAAAGTAGTTGTTAAAAGCGTCACAGCAGGCCATTGTTGGGTTAAGTAGAGGGTTCTGGGTAGATGGCAGCTGAGGCCCCGATCCGTCGGGGAAAGGGGCGGGTGCAGGCCGCCCCAAAGGGGCAGTCTGTATCCCGCTACAGAGCCCATACAGACAAGCCAAAATAAAGCTGCTTTGGGTCACTTTGGAGGTATGCTGTTTAAATTATGCATGCATCCTGAGAGGCCAGAAGCCGCACCAAAGCCATACTCCAGTCCTAAGGACTGGAGCGCAGCATCTCACCTCTTAAGATGGGCCCTTAGTTGGTATTTGGTAGTGCCACAATTGCAATCAGCAATTAAGCACCATACACTCCAGGTGCCACCATATGATTATTGCCATTAAGCAAGTTTCTGTAAAAAATGGTTTTCTGTAAAAAATGTGACCTCAGAATTGTTACAATGGTTTGGTTGTAACAATTCTGAGACCACATTACTGCACTTCCTACTGCATTTGGCAGCAGTCCTGGTATCTTGATGGACAGTGGACCTGATTGTCACTGTGAAGTGCTAAGAATACTTAGGGAAAGTTCCATAGAAATACTAATGTATTATTATAAATCCCATGTATAGTCCACCCTTTCTCCAAGGACCTCAGGGAAGTCATGGTGTACATGGCAACTGACCCAGTTCCTCTACTATTCTGCACTTCAGCTTTTTGTGTGAGTGCCTTGTTACTGGCTTGACTGAAGAGACCTTGATTTGCTAATGTTTTCCTCAAGTTAATCTTCCCAGATTCACATGGTGATTTTTTTCACTATGGCCACAGCATTTGCTGGAAAGGTATTTTCATCAATCATTGGCTTTCTTCAATAACATCCATTACCTAAAAGGATGCCTGTGGCAGCCAGCCCAGGGCTTCTCCAAGCTGCTTTTATTCCTTTCTGTTTTTATCTTCTTGTTCTGTCTTAATCCCTCTAAATAACACACTAAACACATCTGAATTCTATCACAGGCCCGGTACAGATGGGCCAAAAGGCATGTAGTGGTGCAGATACGTAGTGGTGCAGCACTCTTTAACTGCACGCTCCCGAATCCTATGATGTATCAGCGGTGGCATCATGGCAGCATCCCATCTACATGGGTGCCACCATTTTGACCTAAGGGATGCACAGAGTATACACATCACTGCACGTCTCTTACATCACTAGTGCGCTAATGGTGCACTTGTGACATGCCAGCGCCATCTCAAAAAGAACCCAGTCTTTCCAGGTTCTTTATGGGGCGGAGGGATGCCGGACAGTTTGGCTGCTGTGGTGTCCCTCTGCAGCCAAACAAGCCGCCGCCACCCAACCCTTTCCCAGAGGTATGTACTGGGCCACACTTTAATGTAAAATTAGAAAAGTCAACATATTTTAACACTACTCCAAATTTTCAGCAATTGATCTATCCATGGCCATGAAAAGGTATCTAAGGCGGGATACACACCGCCATTTAGTACGTATAGGATACGTACTAGGGTTAGGAAGGGGTGGTGCCCATGTAGAAGGGGCGCCGCCATCTTTACGTACTGGACGCACAGCGTCCAGACGTGTCGCGGCGCCTATGACGTTGCGAGTCCGCGCCAGGCGCCTCGCGACGTCATAGATGCACCGCAGAAAGAAGCTCCGAAATGGAGCTTCTTTTTTGCTCCGCGCGGGAGTCGCGCGGTTTGGCTGCTGCGGCTCCCGCACGGAGCAAATGGCGGCGGCGGGGGAGCGCCGCAAAGCGGCGGTTTGTACCCCGCCTAAGAGATACAGGTTTTTATATTGATGAGATCCAATAGTCAGTATAACCAATCTAGTTCATATAAACCAGCATGAGTGCCATCTTGGTGGTGGTTTGAGTGCTGGACTATGACTCTGGAGACCAGGGTTCGAATCCCCTCTTGGTCACTGGGTAGCCTTGGGAAAATCATATTCTCTCAGTCTCAGAGACAGGCAAAGTCAAGGCCCCGCTGAACAAATTTTGTGATGAAAACCTCATGATATGGCCTTAGGGTTGCCATAAGTTAGAAACTACTTGAAGGTACACAAGCACAACCACAACCAATGAAGATCTGTTACTGTTTTAGCCCCTTCATATGAATCCACTCAAATAAGTTTATCTTTCCTTCAAGATCAAGTAACAAAACAGCTACCATGTAATTTTTTTAAGACCACACAGACAAACATCCATATCATTTTTAATGACTTATATATAATATTTATACATTCAAAGATAGTCTGCATGGCCTAAATCCTATTGTTAGGTCTAATAAGAATATACTCAGAAAGCCAGTGTACTGTAGTGCTTTGAGTGTTTGACTACAACTCTGGAGACCAGGATTTGATTCCCATTCAGCCACGAAACCTACTGGGTGATCTTGGGCAAGTCATATGCTCTCGGCCTCACATGCACACAGTACAGACTAATTGAATCAATTGGATTTATCTACATGTTGCCTCACCATTCAACAGTTGATTCAGTGGGGTGTATTATCATCAACATCATCATTAATTTATTTGTATTCCAGTTTTCCCCCAAAATTGGAACTCAAAGTCACTCACAATTTAAAAGTACAATACAATTAAAAACATACCAAAATTGAATACTGAAATAAAATTACACTATTTACATTATTAAAACAATTTACAACTCATATTAAAACTTCAAAATGATTTTTAAAAAAAAAACAGTTCAGTTAAAACTCTTCTCTAACTGGGACTAACCAACAGGATTCCAGTCATTGTATTTTATCTTTTACATGCCAGTTAACATGCAATATTTCTGAATCATACAGAGCAGGGATGGAGAAATATCTGGCATGCAGGCTTCATCAAGAGAGCATATGACCTTCCTGAGTTGGAAGTTTCTGGGGATGGGGGGGATTTATCCTCCTTTTGTGCCCCAATAATCACTTGCTTGTTTCCATGGCTTTGATCTCTGATCCATTCGTTAGCTCTACAGATCCCTGTTTTAATCTCCCCTAGTGCTTCTTTTTAACATCCCACCCCCATTTCTTGAAGTCAATCAGAGCTTCCGCCTCACTTTCTCCTCTCTTTTTCTGTGTGTGACTTTGAACAGTTCTGTGAGGGAGAACTGCCATCATCATGTTCAATTTAGCCCCCAACTATGTATTTTTAAATTCAAAATAATGTTTGTGTTAGCCTTGCTGATTTCAGAGCTTGGAAAGGTTGTTGCCTACCCCTGCTCTACAAGGTGATAACTCCACAGTTACAAAATGGAAAGGGCCTGGCAGATGGACCTTTGGGTAGAGTTGATACTGGAATGTACTATTCTCCATTCACTTCAGATTGGTCTCTTAAAGAAGTAATAATAGCCCTTTTTAAGTATTTGAAGGGGTGTCATATTGAGGATGGAGCAAGCTTGTTTTCTGCTTCCCCAGAGAATATGACCTGGAGCAATGGATTCAAACTACAGTAAAAGAGATTCCACCTCAACATTAGGAGGAACTTCCGGACAGTAAGAACTGTTTGACAGTGGAATAGGCTGCCTCAGAGTGTGGTGAAATTTGCTTCTTCAGAGTTTTTTTTTTAACAGAAACTGGATGGCCATCTGTCAGGGGTGCTTTGGTTGTGTCTTCTTGCATGGCAGGGGGTTGGACTGGATGGCCCTTGTGCTCTCTTCCAACTCTACAATTCTTTGATTCTAAAACAATTCCTACCGACACCTTTCTGTATGTAAGAATATGACTGGCCATGACACATCTTCTGTTATCCAATACACATTTTTATATGAAGTAGTGCCTTGTTTGCAAAGATGGCATTGCATTTTACCGTGTTGCAGGATTTCTTTTAAAAAATAAAAGACCAATAAACAATTGGCTTTTCCAAAGCAAGCAATGTTTAAAATAGTATTACAGAATATAAGTCTATAACATTGTAACACCATGACTACATTACTATCCTATAATTCATTTTAATTTTTTCCCTCCTTCAGAGATATTATAGTAAAAAAATCCTTAGCTTGTTTTCTGACTAAGCCATTTGGTAGGAGTTTACTTTGAGATGGGTTGGGTGTTGGTTTTGTTTCACTGAGACCTAACTGCAGTTTCTATTACAACATAAAAGTGAAAATGCCAGAACAGAGTTATTCCAAAGCCATTACTTCACTTTCCCATTTCACTACATAACACTTATTAAAGTATCCCAGCAGTGGGCTGCAGATTTTGAAAAGTTTCAAAAACACATTGAAACAATTCCATCTGGTGGCAGATAAAAGCTTTAGGTTAAAGGCACAGATATTGTAATGTGTTTTGTGTGGGATTTTTTATTTAAAAAAAACAAAACTCTTATACAGCCCTTCAAATTAACTCTTGCTTCAGAGCCTAGGGCTATTTTAAAAAAAAGTCTTGACTGGGCCAACAAAATTTGAAAGCCTGCATCCTGTCTCTCTTTCCTGCCCTGGGGATCCTTTGTGTGAAACTTGTTGTTAAGCAATGGACTACTGTACTCTAACAAAAGGAACCACTGAAACAGGGGTGGGAATCAAGCGGTGGTCCTTCAGATGTTGCTGCACAACTTTTCCAAGCCATCAAATATTATTGGGATGGAAATTGCTTGGAGGTCTATTAATTTTTCCACACATAAACAACTTAAAGGCACACAACAACCAGAGATACCTAGCTGGTGATCTGTCTGTTCATTGTCCTCCTTTGTTTGGACTCTTTTATGTCAGGATACATTATGCTAAATATTACAAGTATTTAAGAATCAGTAAGTAGAGGTCACTCAGCTCCAAAGTTCACCACTCAGTCTTCCATCACCTAAAGCCTGTAACCAAACTTGTCAGTGACTTCTGCTAAGGTTAGTAGACAAGGCTTCTATTTTTCCCTTTTCCTTCCCTAATTACAGAATTTTGGATGGATTCCTTATTATCCCTTTCAATACTTGTAACCCTACTGTTTTTTCCCACTGTTGCCTTTGCCTTTTTGCTTACTACCAAAATATTAAGGATGGATTAGGCTGGAACAGCTGCTCAATAGGGCCTGCCTAAATCCCCTAAAGGCACCAGATCCCATCCAATTTTGGAAGCTAAGCAGGCTCAGCTCTGGTTAGTACTTTGATGGGAGACTGCCAATGAATAGCAGGTGCTGTCAGAGGAAAGAACTGGTAAAACTACCTCTGAATAGTCCGTGCCTAAGAAAACTATGGAGAGACAGCATGACATAGTATTTTGAGCATTGGACTATGACTCTGCAGACCAGGGTTTGATTCCTCACTTGGCCATTAAACCCACTGGGCAAGTCAGATGCTCTCAGCCTCAGGGGAAGTCACTGGTAAACCTCCTCTGAACAGATCTTGCTAAGAAAACTCTATGATAGGATCCCCATAAGCTGGAAAAGATTTGAAGGCAACAACAATAACAAGATCCTATGAAAATCATGGGGTCACCATAAACTGATAGGTGACTTGAAGATACACACACACACCGATTCACAATGTGTTTTACCTGGCAATGCTGGGAGCTGTCCAGAAGCATTTTGATCAAATTTAGGAATCTCATTGGTTAGTCCTAACTAGGCTAGACCCATTAAATCAATTGTGGAACAGTGAGCCAATAAATCAATAAATCTCATTGAGTCTATGGGTCTATTCTAGTTGGAACTACCACTAGGATTTAGGCTATTGTGTGTGAGAAGATATGTAAAGTCTTACCTGTGGCCTTTGAGCTGCAATGGATTTTGCAGTGAGAAGCATGTGGAACTCATCATCATTTGTTCTCACCCTCCTGACATGACATGAGAGAATATTTGGGGATGGCCCTAGAATTGGGAAGAATAAAGGAGAGAAGAATTGCTGGACCTGATCCCCTTCCCACTGCCATTCCCTTCTCCTTTTGTGTCATGTATTTTTAGATTGTATGCCTGAGGGCAGGGAACTGTCTAATTAAAAATAATAATTGTAAGCCTCTCTGAGAGCCTTTAGAATTGAAGGGTGGGGTATAAATACCATAAATAAATAAATAAATAAATAATAAATAAATAAATAAATAAATAATAGATGCACCCCCCAAAAAAAAAAAAAATCTGAAGTCTGTCCATCCCTGTTGCAGGGCATGCCAAAATCTCTTTTCTATATTCCCAGATGAGATCTATGCCATCCAAGTAGAAGCATATGATTTTTGTCAGGAAGATGCAATGAAGTGTCATTGCCCACAATCATTAGGAGAGCCATCATGGTGTAATGGTATCAGCACTGTACTGATCTACAACTTTGGACCATAATATACTTTAAAAGGCTGGGCAAGAGTTCTTCCACACTACCCAAATACAGCACTATGATTCCACTTTAACTGTCATGATTTCATCCTGTGGAATCGTGGGGTTTTCTGTTGAGGGAGAGGAATTCATAATTTACAGCCAGTAAGCACTAGTGCCTCACCCAAAATGGAAACCTCAAGATTCTGTAGGAAGTTGCCATGGCAGTTAAAGTGGAATCATAGTGGTATAGTTATGTAGTGTGATCAAGTGATTTGTGTCTGATGGTCAAAAGAAAGGAATGCTGGCACCAGGGGAGCCTCCTTTGTGGGAAAATTCCTAAAAGAGGAGCTGCTGCAAAAAAAAAAAAGCACCCCTTAGTATCACTCCGTTTCATTTTAGACAGGGGAACCACGCAGAGAAGGGCATCAATAGCAGTTGCATCTGCAGCTTCCAGATCACTGGAATGGAGAAGCCACTCTGAGCTTTAGTTCAAAAATAAAAGGAGCTATCCAAGGCCCCCAGCCATATCTTCAAAATAACTGAGGCCTGTTACAGACTGCCAAAATAAAGCTGCTTCGGGTCTCTTTGGAAGTATGCTATTTTATTGATGCATGGGTCCTAAGAGTCCAGAGTTTGCACCAAAGCCACACTCCATTCCTAAGCACCGGAGTGCAGCTTTTGGTGCAGCTTCCGGATTCTTCGGATGCATGCATCATTTAAACAGCATACCTCCAAAGAGACCCGAAGCAGCTTTATTTTGACAGTCTGTAACAGGCCTGAGATAAACTCTGGATTGCAGGTTTGATTTATTACCCCACTTACGTGGAAGCCACCAACTGGTATTGATCAGAGAGACAGTTAGAACAGGGCTGGGCAACTATGGAGGAACGGGAGCCATCTTTAATTCACACAACCCTAGGTATGCACAACATGACCAGAAGTAGCATCACATTACTTCTGATTTCATTTCCAGCCAATTCTGAGCTATTATTGTGGCATTTGGGGAGGTGGTAAGATATGTGGAGGAGCTAGGGAGCAAAATTATTGCATTTTGAAGCAATTTTGAGCCATGAGAAGCTGGGCAAAAAAAATATTATTATTATTATTATTATTATTATTATTATTATTAACCTTTATTTATGAAGCGCTGTAAATTTACACAGCGCTGTACATACAATCTTTTTAATTAGATGGTTCCCTGCCCTCGGGCTTACAATCTAAAAAGACATGACACCGAAGGAGAAGGGAGCGGTGGAGGGAAAATCACAGAACTGAGTGGTCTGTGAGCTGCAAATTGTGGTTGTGGTTCAGAGGCTGGACACTGAGGCTCTGTGGGCCACATGCAGCTTGTGGGATGCACTTTCCCCATTCCTGCCTTCTAGGCTGATGTGGAAGCAGGCAGGTCTTCCAGAAGTCTGCGGTTTGGTATTCAGTACAACAGGAGCAGTTGTCCTACTCTTCCAAATAAATGAGTTGCGAAAATTTGTACACAGATGAAACTCAAATGTGTGCAATGGATTGTATGTAAGTTTGTACACCTGTGCTCAAAATACAGCGTCAGCAGAGGAAGGAAATGACATCCTGAGGTAGTTCGTTCTCCTGCACAACTATTGAAAATACTGCCTCTTCTCCTATATTGATAAAGTCTGCTGTATATAACTGGATATGGCTACATCTGCTACTGCAGAAATATGCTATTTGATACCATTTTTACTGCCATGGCTCAGTACTATGGTATTCTTGAATGTATAGTTTTGTGAGATATTTAGCCTTTCTCTCAGAGAGCTCTGGTACCACAGCAAACTACAAATCCCAGGATTCCATAGCACTGAGCCAATGCAAGTTAAAGCTGTGTCAAACTGAAATATTTCTGCAGTGTGGGTGCAGCTTCTATCTGAGATGAAGAGATTATAGCCTGGTCAACAAATACTGCTCCATTTAAACCATGGCTTAGAATCCACCAAATGCTAGGGAACTGTCCTTTTCCATTCCTGCTCTTGCTGGTAGCAAAGGGACAGTTTGATTCATTAGAACCCCCCCCCCTCCATAACAATGGAGGAAAATAGTATCAGTTTTGTATAAAACGTGCATTTCCCCATTTCATAAGTCTTATATTAACAGAGGAGTCCTGGTGTTCTACCTTTAGTTGGGGGTTGTGTGTGTGATAACAGCAGAAGATGGCAACAGAGGTGTCACAAGACCTGGGCCTCTCAGGGGAGCACAGTGTGGGTTAGCAACATTTCTTCTGTGTTGTATCAGCACCCATATTCATGAAATCAATTTCATAAACAGGTTTCAGAGGTTAAGCAAGTCAGCTAACCACAAGACTCACAAACTTTCCCAATAGCTTTACAGTGAGACACCCTGGGAAATCTTTTACAGGGGCTGTTCTTTGCAAGACAATTGCTAGAGACAAGAAAGGCACTGATAACAAAAAGTGGCCCAGCCTGGAAAAGGATGATTTCTTTAAGTGATGGCTAGTTTTAACCCCAAGAGTCTTTGTGTTCTTTGTTGTAATCACCAATTTGTCTGAATAGACAGCAACACATAAGGTTTCTATGAGATGTTCTCTGGCTGAGAAATCTAAATGCCGCTCTCTCAATTGCCAGTTCCAACATTCCTCAGGAAGTAGCTACAACAGTTAAAGTAGAATCATTGTGCTATAACTGTGCACTATGAAGGAGTCCAGACTATAACTTTCTTATACCACACCAATATGCTTCTTCTGTTCCACTCCTTCCAACATCTAATGCAGAAGTTCAAAATCTGTCCCTGTACAAGGACCACACACAATCAGAACTGCAAATGCCTCCCTCCTTTATTTTTTTAAAAAAATAGAACTTGGGTACTAAGATAACCAAAGGCAGTGGAAATAAAGTTTAGCTGTATGCTTTCTAGATATTTATACAAATGTTATACTTATTTTACACAGTTGATTCTGCTTTGGTTAATAATGGTGATTAAAGTGCCTAAATACCCTAAAGGCACCCAATTCTTTCAGATCTTGGAAGCTAAAGTAAGGTCAGCTCTGGTTAGTACTTGGATGGGAGACTGCCAACAAACACCAGGTGCTATAGGCTATATTTCAGGGGAAGGAACTAGCAAAACCACCTCTGAATATTCCTTACCTAAGAAAACCCAATGGAATTCATGGGATCACCATAAGTCGACAGGGGACCTGAAGGCACAATGTTTGCTATTGCTATGTCCTTTCAAGTCCTTTCCAACATATGATGATCCTAAAGTGTATCTTTCATGGGATATTTTGGGGCTGAGAGTGTGTGACTTGCCCAAGATGGCCAAACAAGGAATCAAACCCTGATCTCAAGAACCACAGTCCAGCACTCAAACCACTACACCATGTTGGCTCTCTGAAAGCACATATGCACACATGCACACAATGAGCTATACAAGACCAAAAGCTGCATCCTGGCTTCTTGCCACTGGAAATCACACACCACCTTGCTCAGCTTTTTAGGCATATGGCTTGGAACTTGCATCCATAATGGAGGGTGGGGGGAGTTACCAGGAAATATTTGTTCCAGGTTAAAATATAAACAGTTTTTAACCAATTCAATTTAACTTTGAAAAGTTACAGAGACATGGTGCCAATAGACACAGTAATACCATCCAGTACCATCTGAAAATCCTGGCAGATGGAACTTTCAATATTCATCAAACATGCAAGCCATGTATTACTGTGAAGGCTTGATTTTGTCATTCTCTGTGCTTAAACCTAGGTCTTCCAGTTGAACCTAACACACTCTCTCTGCCATTCCATATTGTTCACTCTCAAAACTTACTTATCTGTAACTGATTCCTCCTAGTATGTTTGTATCCTAGTCTTTTCTTGCCACTGCTGCCTATGTTTTGTCTGCATTGTTTGTGGTTTTTACGCACAACATCCTTAGACTGCAAGAAGACGCTGTGGCCTAGGCTAAAGGCAGAGCAGAACAAGAGAAAGTAATGTAGAACATCTTTGTTATCTTTCATTTGAGGATTTCAAATGCCTGGTAACCAGTACAAAATTAGGTCCTGTAGCACCTCTGTGAGGCAGGTATCATTATGTTTGTCTTACAGATGGAGCAAAGTTAAATGACTTGCCTAAAGCCATTCAGTTTTGTGGCAGCAAAAATCAGGACTCTGCTGCCGTGGCTAACAAATCTATCCAACCCCTTGATCACAACTGTGCCTTTGTCAGGAGGGAAAAAAACAATGTTGAGTGCCATACCACACAAAGCATTTCCTGCAGTTTCAAAGATGCCATTCTTACTGAAGCTGTTCACTTTCAATGTCAAAACAGGATTCAGAGCACTGCATTTTACATTTCACAGTTTACACTTCTAGGACTTATCCTTGAGCTTTCACCAAATTTCTCCAAATAGAATTTCTTTTCATTTATGACAACAAGTTATGTACGGTAATACTCCCACAAGCCCTTTATAGCAGTATACTATGTCAGTGAGGAAGAAAAACATTTTTAGAGCCATGTCAATTTTCCCAAGTTAGGCTGCTGCCATACTGCAAAATCAATGCAGTTTGACACCGTTTTAACTGTCATGGCTCCATCCTATGGAATCCTGAAATTTATAGTTTGTTGTGGCAGCAGAGCTCTCTGACAAAGAAGGCTAAATATATCACAAAACTACAAATTCCAGAATTCCATAGCATTGAGCCATGGCAGTTAAAACAGTGTACAACTTGCATTAATTCTTCAGTGTAAATGGAGCCTTAACTAATGCAAGCATCTCTTGTCAAATGCTTTCCTAGAAAACAAGGAGAAGATAAAAAATTGACATGTGTAGCCTGGGGAAAATGGCAGGCTGTTGCCTTTCCTTTTTCTTTTTCCTTCTCCTTTTCCCTTTGTCTCCCTCCTCTCTTTATTTTTGTTTTTGAAGAGGATAATTGAAACTGAAAATGATATCTTCAGGAAATATGAGGTTGTTTTTGTTGTTTGCCTTCAAGTCATTTCCAGTTATGGCAACCCTAAGGCAAACCTATCATGGACTTTTCTTGACAAGATTTGTTCAGAAGGGGTTTGCCTTTGCCTCTCTGAGGCTGAAAACATGTGACTTGCCTAAGTTCAACCAGTGGATTTCCATGGCTGTGCTTGAAATTGAACCCTGGTCTCAATAGTCATGGTCTAATGCTCAAACCACTATAAGATGAGGGCTAAATGACAAATGACATATGCAGAGCTATTTATTTAAACCTAGATCTGCCCTCATCATGTGTAAAGTTGTGGAAAGTGGCTTCAGCCTAGAGCAGGAGTGGAAATTGTGTGATGCTCCGCATAGATCCTAACATGCAAAGATATATGATTGAACACTAAAGTTCAAGCCATTGTATACCACATGACCATTTATGGATGTGTGAGATGGACAGTGAAGAAAACAGATGGGGAAAAAATCAACTTATTTTAGATGTGGTGCTGAAGAAGGGTGCTAAGGATACTATGGATGGTGCAGAAGACAAACAAATGGGTCCTTGAACAGATCAATTCCTTCTTGTGATTCACACTTCCAGTACCTGTTCTAAGTGCACACTTGCTTGATGGAAGGCTGTCTGGAGTGTGAGTCAGCTGTTCAATTAGTTCACTGAGTCACCAAATTCAACTGCACAGGGTATGCTGGACACCCAATAGCAGCTCACCTCTGTCCGTACAAAGTGTAGGTATCTTTCACACTGTTCTACCCTAATAATCTTTCTTTACATCATCAACACTCTTGTCAAATATCCCATCACACTAATGTGTAGGCTTATTTTACTAAATTTTCTTGGCAGTATACTATGGTGTCCTACTAGCATAACAATCACTACCAATAGATCTCAGTTCACTTCACTTTGCTGCCCTCCCTTTGCAACTCCTAGACCTGCTATGGAAGATTGGGGAGAAACCTCCCCAGCACAACTTAGGAAAAACAGTATAGACTTTTAGGGGGCAAGCTGTGACGTTAAACCCTTCATGCATGAGTGGAAGTTTTGGATTTAATCCTGAAAGTACACCTGATGAAAGCAAATGCTACCATTTCATCCTGCCTTCTTCTAATTGACTTCCTTTCCAATATGTTAAGCCATCCTCTCACCTTTTCATAATACATGTAGTAGAAAACAAAGATAACCAAAGCCAGTGAGCTTTTAATTAGCATTTGCATGCATTCCAGGACCTTTTCTATCCTCTGCTAACTAAACATTTTCAAATGTTTGATGCTGTAGAATATGTAAAATGCTTCTGTTTTAGCTTATTGGTCCAAGTGTTTCAAAAGGAATTTGGTGCTGAAAATGACTAGTACATGGACAAGTACTTCCTACTTCAGGTGCAATGGATTTAGGGGCTTCTTTTCAACTCCTGGTAGACACTTGTCCACTCCCTATCATTCCCACTTGATCATAATTGTCAGGCCTACAGAGGATTCATGTTTCATGAATATGGAATAGTGGGGGGGGGGGGGGGTTTCCTATGAAAAAATATTTCTGTGAGAAATGCCATGGACTGAATGGTAATAGGACTGTCAGGAATTTTTCAAACAAAATCAGTGATGAAGAATCCTGCAATCTAGGGATTCAAATGGGGAACTTTTTATTGGTTCACATGCTGAATGTTCCTATTGTAACATACTCACAAACCAAACAGCCTTGGTGCTTGACAGTGAGAAGTCCTCTTGTTTTTGTACTCCCAGGCAGGCAAAAACAGTGGAAGTTCACTGAGCCCTCCATACATGATTGGTGAGCTGCATCCAGCATGATAGACTCCATCTTCTGCAACTCTGATTTCTGGATGTCTTTGGAATGAATTTTACAAAAGAAAGGGAAAACCCTAATTTTCTGGTCCTATCAGGCCACAACCCAGCTGAAAGATGTGCAGCAATGTATATATTTTGTGGCTGAAAACAACACCTTGCAAAAATTATTCCATGTTTCTTGGCACTAAAACCTTCCATATGCTCAGTTCTTGGAGTTGGACTCTACAAGGTGGTGTGATCCACATGACTATGATGCAAGGTGATGTGAGCTTTCCTGCACTCTTGATCTTTTTATAAAATGATTGTGTAGAGCTACCTCCATCTGGTTAGGCCATAATATACAATCTGCTGAAAAGGACAAGGTTGTTTTGGGTTGTTGTTTTTTTTACTTACTTTCCATTGTGTGTTTCATGTTTGGCTGTTTGTTTTTCCCCATGTTTGGAGCTGTTTTCACATGCTGTGAGTAACCCTTGTAAGAAAAAGTCACCTTATGAGTTGTGTAAATTATCTTACAATCCCCTACAAACAGTCTGGTTAGAAACATAAACTAAAAGCTAGAATGGAATATAGATACTATGACTTCATCTTTCCCTTTATTTCTTTTGGTAGATGGCATCCTTTCTTATCTTCAGTGTAATCTTCCTTTTTCCATCCTTGCCCTTCAGTGGCCTTTTCCCATCCTTGCCCTGCCCATCTGTCTGCCCAAGTTGTGTTTGCTTATTACCAGCCTAATGTTCACCTTGACTCTCTTGGCTTTATTTTCTCTTTGCTTCCTCTGTTTGGTCTTATTATGAACTCAGTAAAGCCCCTTCAAGGCACACAAAGCATTTTCTCTTATTTCAAATCACGTCTACATTCAGTGCAATAGAAAGTCTGTCTTTTATTTGTGTTTTCCTCTTTATTATTTCTTGAAAACCTTTTTTCCTGAAAAATCATGCCCCTCAGGAAAGAAGGGCTTTGTGAGAGGTTTGATTTATACTTCTAGAAGGAGGAACAAAAATGATGGCATACTTTTATTAACACTGCAGGTGAAAACTTTTATAGTTTTTGGAATGTAATGGATGTGAATATATTGTTATTCATTATCGTCAGAGATATTGTAGATCAGTGATTTAAAAAGCACTTGCTTTGCATGCAGAAGCTCTAGGTTCAGTCCCTGGGGACAGTTAAAGGACAGACTGTGTCTCTGCAGGAGACTTTGAAGATTCTGTGGAGAATCAATGCCAGTAGAGTAGAGTGGAGTGGGAACCTTCCATAAAGGGTCACATTACCTTGGAGTAATCTGTAAGGACCGCGTACTTAGTGGTAGTAGTAGTTGTTGTTGTTGTTGTTGTTGTGTACCTTCAAGGGGTTTTCTTGGCAAGATTCATTCAGAGGAGGTTTACCATTGCCTTTCCCTAAGGAAGACAGCATATGACTTGACGCTACAGTGGTACCCCGGGATACGAATGCGCCGTCTTACGAAATTTCCGGGTTACGAAAAAATCCATTAAAAAAAACTGTTCCGGGTTACGAAGGTTATTTCGGGTTACGAAAAAATTTTTGGTGCTTTTCGGCGCTTTTTCGCACGAAATCGCGGCTTTTCCCCATTAGCGCCTATGGCATTTCGGCTTGCGAATGCTTTTCGGGTTACGAAAGCGGCGGCGGAACGAATTAATTTCGTAACCCGAGGCACCACTGTATTGTATAACTAAAGTGAGTAGGCTACTGCCTCCCCCTTTCTCTCTCTCTCTCTCTCTCTCTCTCTCTCTCTCTCTCTTTCACACACACACACACAAAACACAAACTCCCTTCTTCTCTGTTTCTCTTTTTTTCTGGCAAAGTTTTTCAATCTTCTTTTCTCACTATTTCCAATTACTCCCAATTTGCTACCTGCATAAAATTACCCTTAAAAACAACAGTCAGGAAATGCAACAGCTTTGTATGTTAGCACGCATAATACTTTCCAATGAAAACAATATATCCACACCAAAAAATACTTTGGTGCTTTTGTTTTTGCTTTGTTTGTTTGTTTGTTTGTTTGTTTTGTTGTTGTTTTTTGTTTTGTTTTTTGTTTTTGTTTTTTGGTCAATCTCAACCCATAGCGAGCTTGTGGATGAGACATCTCCAAGACTCCCTGTCCTCCACTGCTCTTCTCAGTTCCTGCAAACTCATAGTTGTGACCTCCTTAACAGAGTCCATCCCTGTAGCATGTGGCCTTCCTCTCTTTCTACTTCCCTCCACCTTTCTTAGCATTATTGTTTTTTCCAATGTGTCATGCAGTCTCATGTTCTGTCCGAAGTATGACAGCCTCTCATCTTGGCTTCCAGGGAGATTTCTGACTTGATCTGCCCTAGGACTCATTTGTTTGTCTTTTTGGCTGTCCACAGTATCCTCAACACTCTTCTCCAGCACCACATCTCAAATTAGTTGATTTTCTTTCTATCTCCTTTCTTAACTGTCCAGCTCTCTCATCCGTACATGGTAATAGGGAATACAATGGCTTGTATGATTCTAACTTTTGTGCTCAGTTGTATATTTTTGCATTTTAGGATCTTTTCCAGTTCTTTCATAGCCATCCTCCCCATTCTTAATTTTCTTCTGATTTCCTGGCTGCAGTCCCCATTCCTATCAGTGTTTGATCCCAGGCATGAAAATTATTTTACTATTTCTATTTCCTCATTATCTAGGTTGAATTTGTGTAGATTCTCCATGGTCATTATTTTTGTTTTCGTTATGTTCAACAGTAAGCATCCCTTTGCACTTTCTTCCTTGCTCTTCCTTAGTAGTTGTTCCAGATCTGTGAGGTGTTCTTCTAGTACTGTGGTGTCATCTGTGTATCTGAGATTGTTGATATTCCTTCCTCCTATTTTCACTCCTCCTTCCTCTGTGTCGAAGCATGCTTTCCTTACAATATGTTCTGCATATATGTTGAACGAGTAGAGTGATCAGATGCAGCTTTGTCTGACCCCTTTGCCAATTGGGAACCATTCTGTTTTTCCATGTTCTGTTCTGACAGTAGCCTCTTGTCCTAAGTACAGATTTCTCATCAGGACTATCAGATGGGTTGGCACTCCATGACTTTAAGGGTGTTTCCATAGCCATTCATGATCTATGCAGTCAAAGGCTTTGCTATAGTCTATAAAGCACATGCTGATTTTCTTTTGGAATTCCATGGTGCACACCATTATGCATCGTATATTTTGCAATGTGCTCCCTAATGCCCCTTCCTAAATATTCCAAAAAATATTATCTTATTTTAAATACCAAAACTTTATTTGTCATTGTTTTGTAAAGCAGTGTTTAACAGCTGTTACATACCTGTATAAATAAAAAGGGAAAGTGATGAAAAGTCCTTTCTTCAGCTATTCTTCCCTGTATTCCTATTTCATACCATCTGACTGTCTAACTGTGGAAAGAACAGTCCTGGTTAATCTTCTGTCATCCTACTCTTTTCAGCTTCATTTAAAATATCCCACTGCCCCCACTTTGTCCTCGGCTTCCTTCAGTTGTTGTAAACTGAAGTCTAATCTGCATTGCAAAAATAATTTTGTTTGACACTGCTTTAACAGCCATGGCTCAAAGGTATGGAATTCTGGGATTTGTAGTTTGGTGAGAGATTTAGTCTTCTCTGACAAGGCTCTCTGGTGCCACAACAAATTACAAATCCAAGTCGTCCATAGCGTTGAGCCATGGCACTTGAATTGTTGTCAATTGCCTATTCATACATCCATACTGAATTTGTGGAGGTTCAGTGTGGAGTGAGGGGAGAAATGTAATGTTTGGGATGCCAGCAGCATGACCAAACTATACTCTTCCATCTTTGGGTCACCATCATGCATATAAAGTTTAGAAAGTTACCTTTTCAAATAGTTGGTTACAATCATAGTTACAGGACCTCCAAAGTCATTGCTTGTTTTGACAAAATGACTTTTGCTTCTCAAAAGTAATTTACTTCTGGCTCCTTTAAAAAGCACAGCTGAATGCTATAAGCTTGATCTGTGGTATAAAACATTCTCTTTTTTTATTGTTGCGCCAGCATCCAGAACAGAATGCAAGACAATATGAAGCATTACATGAGCCATCACTCTGGCCAAGTGCTACTCCTCTGCCACCATTTAGTGAGGCCACAATCCTGCAACTATAAAAATAACTAAGAGTCACAGGTATATTGCAAAGGGAACAAAATTATTCATTGTTACGTTACGATAGCAATATATGTTAATGATGCCTTCATTTCTGGGGAATTGCATTAATTGCAAGCAGTTAGGTATTTATGATTGCAACTAGCTTCTTCCACGCTCTCTGCATATATCATCTTGGAAGGGGTCATATGTCTCAGGGCTTGTTGTGTGGTTAAAATGGCAAAAGAAGGAGTGGATAGAAACCCACCTACTAACTCGAGCTCCTTGAGGGAAGATCAGGATACTAATATAATAATATATATCTAGCAAAGGTCATCCAATAGAATGAAAACCAGCACTCAGTCCTACTGCTGCTACTGCTACTACCTTTATTCCCCTTCCTCTTCTTCTTCCTCCTCTTCCTTTCCCACCATCCCCTTCTCTGATCCTTTGTTTTTGTCTTCTTGACAGTCAAGTGGGCATTTATTTTTCTTAGGTGCTGTGTAAGGAAAAGGGCAGGTACTTTCACACTGCTAGATGCACCATCGAGCTACATCAGAGGGAGAGAAGAGAGTGTGCCCCCATTTACTGGTTTGTCATTTGGTTCTTTCAATCCCGAGACTGTTCCCATCAGGAACCATTTCACCAGAATGCACCAAAGGGCCCATTCACACTACATTTTAACCTGGATCAGGATTCGATCCTTGCACGTTAAGTTCATATTCACCCCGAATCCCCCACAAGCAAATCAGAGGCTTGCACACCTGTTACGCGGCAAATGCCCCTTAGAGCGGGTTAAAATAAATTGGGGCAAATAGGGTTTCTTTTGGGAAACCCCAGGTTCTGCTGAATATGAACTTGCCCCTGATCATGATCAGGGCAAGTTCAGGGAGGAATTTAGGTCTGGAGGAGGGCAGAGGGCAGGGCATTCCCTCCCCTTCATCAGAGAAGGAGGCGGGAGGAGAAGGAAAGATCCTGGAGGCAGAAAGGGGATTTGGAGGCTCAAGGGTGACAGAAGGCTAAAAGGGGAAATGAGGGTGACGAGGGCTGCAAAGGGCTGTCAGAGGAATGGCGGGGCTGGAGGAAGTGATGGAGGAGGAGGAGGGTGAAGGAGCCATGGGGGAAGAAGGGAGCCATGGAGGGCATTCTATAACGGAGCAGGAGGAGGAGGATGAAGGAGCCAGGGCAGCTAGAGGGAGGGAAGGGTCAGAAGGAAGGAGGAGGAGGAGGATTGCCAAGGGAAATTGGGCTGCGGGGCCAAGCCGGAGGAGGGATGTGGGGAAATCAGGCTGCAGAAGGAGCCTCTTTTATTTTTGACAATCTATGTGCATGATTTTTTGGGTGACATGTCTGTGTGCTTGCTTGTGCTACTTTCATTTCCTCTTGCTCCTGGATTATTATTATTTGTGTTATATGTGGATGCTACAGTCAGAATGCCTGCGCTGCATTTCCCTTTTATTCCCAATTGATTCCATGGGTCTACTTTAGTTGAAACTGACAGGTCACTCTCTCTCAGCCTCAGTGGAAGGCAATGGCAAAGCTCCTCTGAAGAGAATGTCAGCAGGAGGACAAGGGTCAGTTCAGTTCAGGTCACAGGCAGGGCACGAACGGAGCTCCCATCAGGCACCTTTCCCCCTTTTTTATTTTTAAAAATTATTTTTGACAAAAAATGCGCTTGAGGCAGATAAATAGATGGATAGAACGTGGCTAACAGCAGCTTGTTCCCTTTCCCTTTCATTTGTTCGCTTCCAGCAAAGGGGAAATGTTGCAAAGGGCAAGACTTTTTTTTCCTTTGCGAATGAATGCTACAATTTGAATGTTACAAAGTTGCTCTTGTCAATTTGGCAAATTGACAAATTGATACATGCTTTTGCTACTGTCTCTAAGGAATTCAAAAGCAAAAAAGAATGCATGGCAATCGCATCCTTTTCTGGTATTTCCGAGGTGAGGAAATTATTATTATTATTATTATTATTATTATTATTATTATTATTATTAAGCATGTAAGAGGCTTTCTGGGGTGGCATGGAGGGGGGGATACAGGATGCATTAGCTTGCATTTTGGGGTTGAAAATGGGGCCAAGGGGAGATCATAACCTGCACTGACCCAAATACCCAAAACACACAAACACACACAAGAGGTTTTTAAATTTAACAAAATGTGCGCATTCTGGCGCCTGGCCCTTTAAAAAAGGAGGGGGGAAGCACACTTCCAATGCCCCAATGAGTGCTGGAAACATCACCTATGATGATTGTGGAACTAAATTTGATTGACAGCCAGGCTACTTCATTTTAAACCTGATTTCTCTCTGAGGGCATTTGGGTTAAAATGCCCCTCATTTTGTAGTGAGCACTTGCTTCCGGGGAGATTCAGGAGGGAGCCCCCCGAATCTGCCCAGTTCCTTCCACTTCAAAAGGCCAGTGGGAATGAGGCCAAAGAAAACGAAGAGAGACTGAGGTCCCCTCATGAGTTAGTAGGGGATACCCCTTCCCATCTGCCCCTGAGCTACCCAAATATGCTTATCTCCTCCTTGTCCCAGTCTCATAACATGTATCATGTTTTTGAATCATGCCTTTTAGACCATCTTCAGTGATTTGACACAAAGGCAACATGTATATGTTATAAATAAGTTAATGCTACTTTAATAAATTTAAAATCATAATCCTAATCACCACAATAAAAGACCAGCTGGCATTTTATCTTTGGGACCAACTAGCTGTATAGAGCTTTTACAGCCTTCTAGCAGTTGCAGGTTCGTTTTATCATGTGCAGGTGTTCACTGCAAAACTGGAATAGATTTGGTTACAGCTCCAGATTGCCAAGGGTGTTCAGTTCTGAGAACAAAGGAGATGAAAGTTCTTCAGAACTCCCTAAGCTGCTATATATTGCATGTTTTCAAATATAAATTTATATTCAGCACTGTTAAGTTCTTCATAATTGTGCAATACTACAAATGTGGTTACTTGGCCTGATTTTGATTTTAAGGCACACCATAGTTAATCCCACCCTAGGGACATTCTTTTGATGGCATAATATTTATCTGAGCAAATTTGTCTCTAGCATGTTCTTTGCTTTTGACCACAAAAAAAACGTTGAAGAGATTACACCCATAATATATGATTACCTAATACCTCAACCAATGTGGTTTTGAACTGGGAACTGCGCCAAGCTTTATAGACCAGAACGCAGAGCAACAAATGAGTGAGCGTGTCCATGGTTACACCATGCTAAGCAACAAAGGGAGGTCTTCTAGAGAGAGAAAAATTAGACAGGTAGTGAACTTATTCTCAGGGTCCTCAGATGTATGTAGCCAAATTTCTTCCTGTTTTGAAAAGGGCATCAAAGTATTATAGCACAAAACGTCCTGAACGCAATCTGTACTCAGGATATTTTTAGCATACCAACTTTCTACTGTTTTCAAACTAAATAGTTCTGAACAAACCATATCAGAGATACGTCTTGGATAAGATATAGAGAGAAGTTCCTTGATGAACAGGGTACACTAGAAAGTTCCATGGTTCATTTCAGCTTGCCAGTTTCTCCATGAGTAGAGGCAGTATGCCCCTGAAAATGTTTTGCTGAGGGCAAACAGTGGCCTTTATGACCAGCTAAAGGAAGGAGCATTCTATGCTAAGTAGGGTAGAGAATCTGAATATGACTTCCCCATTGCCCCTTACCATCAGGTGGACTTGATGGACTTCAGCAACATCTGGACAATTGCAAGTTCCTCATTTCCAGGCTAGGAAATTCTTGATCTAATCTAGAAAAGCTCTTTAGATCCTCCTCAGAATCCTGCTGTGCTTCTCATTATGGCTTAAAACAGGGAATCATGAGAGTTAGAAAAGGTCACAAAAGTCATCTAATCCAACCCCCAGCCATGCAGGAATGCACAACCAAAGCATTTCCTGAGAGTTGGCCCTCCAACCTCTATTTTAAAATTTCTAAAGAAGCAGAGTCCACCATTCTACAAAGTAGTCTCTTCCCCCATTGAACAGCTCTATCAAACAGGTGACCCTCAGTTCTCAGAGCATGTCAGGAAAGGGCAGGCCCTGTCAAGTTCTACAAAGCTGGTAAAGATCCAAACATAGCCCTCATTTCCAACTATCTGCTAGCTTAAATAAATGCTCTTCACCAAAAGGTTGATCAGCAAGTGATAACTGCCTACAACAGAATGAGGGTAAGAGTGGTTGTGGACTGCATTTGGTGGAATCACAAATCTTCAAGTATTCAGGTAATTTCTAGAAAGGTTATCCTGATAGTAAGCCATTGCTACTGTAACACACAATAATGTTGTTGTTGTTGTTGTCATGTGTCATTTACAATTTATGGTGACCCTATGATGGAGGTTTCTTGGCAAGATTTGTTCCAAGGGAGGTTGCTTTTCTCTGAGGCTGAGAGAGTGTGACTTGCTCTATAGTCCACTACACCACACTGGTTCTTATGCACAATAACATTCAATACACATAGAATCAAATTTTTATATCTGATAAATATCAAATGTTACATTTGCACAGCCTCCAACATTTCACAGATGAATACCAGGACATGAGTGGGTATTGGGCAAGCAACATCAGATGATAATCACAATGGCAGAAGTTATTAATGTGGAAGAATACTCAAGCTAAGAAAGTCTGCAAGTGTTTGCTTTTGCTTGAGTCTACTGGGAAGGGCAAGTTTCTGCTTCCTCCCCTCCTCTTCCCCCCCCCCCCCCAGCTGAGTTAACTGAGTACAAACTACTTTTGCACTTTGAACTCAGTTTGCAACTATTGAAGCAAGCTGAGGACAAAGGGGAAAAGTGAGGGGAGGAGAGAGACACTGGGTCATTTTAAAAGCAACTGGAAAAGCGGAATGGCATGGGGACTGTCTCCATCATATAAAAACAGTTGGAAGGTATGCATTTCAAAATAAAGCTGTCCAATTTGGAAGTCACCATTCAAATTTAAAGGGAACTTTAAGTGAATGTTAAAAACACTTGCTACTAAGTTGTTTGTTTGTTTAAATATATATTCATCCCAAACAGAATTCCTAAACAGTACTCTAAGTCTTCATGTTGTTCTCGTGTGCCTTCAAGTTATTTCTGACTCATGGCAACTCTAAAGAAAATCTATCTTGGAGTTTTCTTGGCAAGGTTTGTTCAGAGGGGGCTTGACATTGTCTTCTTCTGAGGTTGAGAGAGCATGCTTTGCCCAAGGCTACCCAGTGGGTTTCCATGGCTGAGCGGGGATTCAAACCCTGGTCTCCAGAGTCATAGTTCAATCTTCAAGCCAATACATCCTGTCTCTATCATTCAGTACAGTAAAACACTCTGGCGTTCAATCACAAAAGCTCAACAGAATGTCAACCATGTTAAAAAGACAAATTAAAATGGAAGTCTATTTTTAAAAAATGTAAAACAATGTCTGCACAAATGGAAGGGATTGAACCTGATACTGAAAAGAAGATGGTGTTGGTATCAGAAACACACACACACACATCCAAGTGAGCTCAGGAGCCTGTTGTTCAAGGTGAAGGGATGATGTCATTCAACCTCCCCCTTGATTTTGTGTGTTTGTTTTCCTAATCCTAATCTAATGGCTGCGCTGAAAAAAGTTCTGAAAAGGCATCCCACAGTGCCTGCCTGTGTAATCCTCTGAGATAAAACTGTCAGCTTGCCCTGGTGCACAAATGGAGCCATGTTTGCCATGGGATTAACTGAGTTACTCAAAAGGATCTCATCAGGGTCAGTTCAATCTGAAGAAGCAGTAAACTATCCCACAGGCAAGCCATTCCAAACTCTTCCAACACACTGCAAAATATACAATGCCCAAGGGGACAAAACAAGATCAGAACTTCCTTTGGGATGCCCCTTTGAGTCTGCTTTCATCCCATTTGGGACCTTAAAACTCAGCTTGGTCCAACTGCAGTGAAATTTCCAGGCCACAAATTGGCTTGCAGAACAGCACCACCTCTCCCAGCACTTAAAATAGCATGATCCCATTTTACAGATGGATGGGTTAAGACATGGGGGTTAAGTGCTTTGCCAGAGGCCACAAAGAGAGCCAGTCCATGGAGAAATTAGAGTTATTTCTGCTAGACCTCACAGCACACAGCATGCCTTTATGGCAATGGCAATTAGACACTTCTGGGCATGGTTTGGATGCATAGAAGGGAAGAATCAGATCAAAAGCAGGTGATAGGGTCAGCAGTAAAAATGCAATGATACTAGCCCTGATATGGTACTAGTGTTGAAACAGGAGTGTATTTCTGGCAGCAGAGAGGTGAAAGAGGATGTTTGTTTACATGTACATTATTTATTTTTATTTTTAAGACATTTCTATACTGCACATCATAGTATTTATTTAGGCCACTCCATTGGCCTAAGAGGAAGGACTAGCTATCTTTAAGAACTTAGTGCTCTGAGGAATCACAGTCCTACCTAATGCAACATACTGTTTCCCACAGTGGTTAACCCACCATTTATGGGAAGCCCTAGAACAGGACGTGAATGCAACACTGGCTCACACTACACAATTGTGGCGCTATCATAGCACTATAATAGCCCTGATGGAATCCAAGGATTGACAATTGAGGGACATTCTCAGCCAGAAAGGTCCTCTGGTGCCTCTGACCAAACTACAAAGCTCAGGATTCCACAGGATGAAGCCATAGTAATTAAAGAGGATGCCCTCCAACTACCTCAATGACACAGGGATAGTCCCAATTAATCTGTTGTCTCACTTTTTCAGCTGTTTTTAAAATGTCCCAGTTTCTTTTTCCTCCTCACACTTTCCCACTTTGTTCTTAGCGTGTCTGTTGCTGCAAACTGAGTTCAAACTACAAAAGGAATTGCACTCATTTAATTAAGCAGAGGAGAGGAGGCAGAGACGGAATCTTGTCTATCCCAGTAGGCTCAGGTAAAAGCAACCTCTCCCAGATGTTATGTCCTTGTTCAATGATAACTTTTGCCATCGTAACCACACTCTGATGCTGCTTGGCCATGTGTCCCATCCATGGATTGTTAGGAGGGTATGAAAGAAGAATCCTTCAGCTGCTATCTACTAGGAATCACTCTTGGCTCTAGCTAGGTGGGGAATATGTGATAGAAGGGCCTCCTCCACCAGTCCAGCTGCATTTGGGACTTTCTCTCCATCCCTTTTCATCCACAGACAACCATTTCCATCTAGTTCGAGCACAGGCTGGACAACAAGGACCACTGCACTGCCTAGATTAAGAAACCGGCTGCCTTTTGATATCTCCCTTCCCTGAATTGTTTCCGTGCAAGATGGGCATCATAAGAATTGTAATGTTACCTCAGTTTGAGCCTTATTGCATGAAAATGGAGCCAGAGAGTAACAGCTTTCTCTGTGGCTTCCCGCATGATATTGCAGCATTTCAGTTCTCCTCCTATGAGAGATTGTTGTAAAAGCATGTCTTTTGTTGAACAGATTTCTCCAGCTAGAAAAAAGATGTATTTTTATGACCGTCTCTTGCAAGAAGAGAACTGAAGCGCTATGATGCCATGCGGTAAGAAACAGTGAAAGCTTCTACTCTCCAGTTCCCATTCCCCTTTGTTTTCTTGTGCACTAAGGCTCTTTGTTATTTTCCCTCTTCCCTGCTTCCTTATTTCTTTTGTGCTATGTCTTTCAGAGTCTCAGTTTGCAGACAGCTACAGTCTTAATTTTAATTTGTGTAAAATGTTTAGTAATTGTTAGGCACTGAATTAATATTTTGTTCTCATGGTTTCCTCAAGTGCAGTGTTTTCCTTCTTTCAATTCACTTTGATTGTGAGTGGCTCCCTTACAGGTCCTCCTCTTCTCTCTTAAATGCAAAATCATGGCAGTTGGAGAGGTTTTTGTGGCCCATTGAGTCCAACCCCCTACTTGATACAGGAAATCAAGAAGTGGAGCATCAAAAGATGGGAGATGATTTGTAGATAATTGCTGGATAATTGGTCCCACTGGCAAACAGCTCCACTTACTATAATAATGAGCTTTTCATTAATATTCAGCAGGGCTACCTGGCCATTCAAAGCCACTATAAAAACTTTTTAGGTGAAATGCTATGAAAGCTTTCACTTGCTTCTTCACCTACAACATCCCTGTCACCAGCTTTGCCAAGACTGCATGAGCAGTGTTTTCATATTGATGGATTTGAGTTGCCTCAGTGTCCATTCCCCTGCCACCCTACTGTTCAGAATCCTAAATGCTCCTTTTGAAACTGTTTATTTTTTTCAACCTCTTGTGACAATTGTGCGATGGCCTTTTATGAAACAGTTTTCATCATGAAAGGACTCTGAATCAGACACTTTACTCAGTCCTATATTCTTAGTGTGTTCTTGCCTGGAGCATCTATGGAGACTGGACTAGACTGGACTGGACTGGATTGGATTGGACGGCCAGGCAAGAAAATCCTTGACATGGATCATTTGAGACAAACAACTTTTAAAAGGTTAAATCTTACCATGATTGTTTCCTATTGTTTATCTCTTGCTCTCATCTATGCTTTCTCCTTTTTCCCTAGCCATTCCCCTAGCACCATCCCTTTGTAAGGACACACATTTGGAGCAGCAACAATAACAAGAAGTATTGGGTACCGTAATTCATAATGGTTATCACATGATTGCTACAGTGGATTCAAATTACAAGAATGGAGAGTCCACCTAAACATTAAGAAGAATTAACATTAGCTCAAGTCAAACGTGGGAACCGCTGATCCTATAGAATCATAGAGCTGGAAAGAACCAGAAAGGCCATTTTGTCCAACCCTCTGCCATGCTGGAATACACAACTAAAGTACTCCTGAAAAATGCCCATCCAGCCTCTGTTTAAAGGCTTCCAAACAAGGATAGCCCACCATCCTCTAAGGCAGTCTATTCCACTGTTGAACAGCTCTTAAAGCTTAAAAGTTATTTCTAATAATTTGGCGGAATCTCTTTTCTTGCTATTTGAAACCATCGATTCTAGTCTCTGGGGTAGCAGGAAAAAAGCTCCCTCCATTTTCTGCATGACATTCTTTCAGATATTTAAAGATAACTATCATTTTACTATTCAGTTTTCTGTTCTCCAAGATAAACATGTACAACCTGCTCATAAGGCTTGTATTCCAGACACTGAATCGTCTTGGTCACTGTTCTCTGGATATGATCCCGCTTGTGATATCGTTCTTGTGGTGCCCAGATCTGGACACAGTATTCCAGGTCAAATTTTATCAAAGCAGAATACTGTAACACTACTACTCTCCTTGATCCAGACACTATGCTCTTGTTGATACAACCTAGAATTTAGTTGGCTTTTTGGACCACCACATCACACTGTTGACTCATGTTCAGCTTGTGGTCTACTAAGACCCCTAAATCCTTTACACAGGCATGGCTTTCAAATCACCATGTATTTTGTGCATTTCATTTTTTCCTCTGAGATGCAGTATCTTACTTTTATCCCTGATGAAATTCATTTTATTTGTTTTACCCATTTCTCCAGTCTGTCAAGATCATTTGGAATTCTGTTCCTGTCCTCTGGGGTATTTGCTACTCCCTCCTCTCAATTTGATGTCAAGCATACCTTTCATTCTGTTATCTAAGCCATTTATATTTAAACAGCACCAGGCCAGAACCCTGAGGTTCCCCACTATTCACTTCTCTCTAAGACAAAGAGCAGCCATTGGTGAATATTATTTGAACTCTGTCTGTCCACCCTAACTATAACACTGTCTAGCTCTCAGTTCACTAGCTTGCCTGCAAGAATATCATGGGCAACCTTGTCAAAAGCCTTACTAAGCCAATGTTATTACTCCTTTGGATGCTTCAGACTTTCAGCTCCCAGAAGCCTCCAATGGTAAACAATTAAGGAAGCAGTAGTCCAAGTCATGTGGAGGATGAAAAGTTTCTGAATTGCGCTACTGTGAATAGAAGGGATATTTTTGTTCATGAAAAGCACCCCAATCCAAATGAAGTTTCTGCTGGCCAAATAAGAGAAGATTTTTGTGAATTCACCCTCATTACTAAATCCAGCACTACCACTTCCTATGGGGGTGTTCCCACTTGCGATTTACAATGATTTTAAATGCAGCGGTTCATTATAAAGCGACTCAAAATACAGCGAGTTTTATCCCGCTTTTCAAATCGCTTTATCTTCATCATTCCCATTTATTTAACATTTTATTTTGATTCGCTGTAATTGTCCTGGTTTCGTTCCCATTCATGGATAAATCGGTGTATATTTAAACCGCTTCTGTCACTTTTTCATTCACATTCACTTGTTTCGGCTGTCAATCAAAGTGACGTCATCATGATGTCACAATAATTCGGAGTAACATGCACCAATGTATCCTGTACCTGCGTTCCCACTACCTGACCATTTTTAATTTGTTTTAAATTTCGCTTTAAAAAAAAAAAAAAGAGCCAATGAGGAGGCGCTTAAAGTGCCTATGAGCCTATGCGCCTAAGCTCTGAGTCCTGTAATTTCCGGTCTCTCTTACTTTTGTTATTCGTGGGGAAGGATGGTTGAGGGAGAGAGAAAACTGCCTCCCCAAAGCACTTCTGCTTGGCTGCCTTGGAAGGAAGACCCCAGAGAGGCTGGGGGAAGTTCCTCCAGCAAGCAGTCATCCTTCTGGCTTGGAGATTTGGGGAGTGATTTTTTTGGAGGGGCGGCAGATTACCCAGAGCAGATTTGCTGAGAAATGCTGGGAAAGAAGGGAAGCAATGAAAATCAACAACCACTTCTGCCAGTGGAAGAATCCTGTAAACCAGTACTTCATGTGCTATCTGACATGGGGGACAGGCCATTTTTTCCCATTACACTAGGGCCCAACGCCATAATTGTGCCCATTGGATACAATTTTTCTTTGTTTGTTTGTTTCTTGGACACTCACTGGAAATAGCTAGCAGCAAATAGCTCATGAATTAACACTGGCTCAGAGACCTTCACTTTTAGTAGCGCTGCTGTAAACAACATTCTGATCATGGGAATCCAAACCTCTGTCTGTACATTATTGTTAGTGCTAAGGTCTTTTTTTTTTTTAATCGTAACCTCAGCTCTTTGTGTTAAATGTGAGGGAAAGATGTAGGCATTTGTAATATCAAAAAGCATATTTTTATCCTTCTACTGCTATAGATACCAACATTGAACTTTTTTCACCCCAAAGTTCTTTAGTAACTCAAAGATGAAAACAGTTGGCTTTCTCATATGAAGATGCACTTTATCATTAATTAGTCAGTTAATTAGTCATTAATTAGTCACTAAGTTTGTCAATGATTAGAAAGTCTGCTTGCCTGCCTGCCTGCCCCCTTTTACAGGAATCCAGGGAGGAGCCAAGAAATTATAGACTAAAAAATCTGTCCCCATACATCAGCATTATTAAAGCTAATATTGGTTAAACGTGTGGAAGAACAAGTATTGTTGTGCACCAGATCAGCATGTCTTCTGCAAGTGAAGTCCCACCTTGCTTTTGGAAGTTTTTTGTTATCAGGACCCATGTAGGGACCATCCATTTCATAAAATATACCAATTTCCTTACCAGAGTCTAGCAGTCAAAAGATAAGTAAAATGTAGGGAGAAATGGGGACCGTTCACAATGGAGGGAAATAAGAAGTGAGATCTACAAAGGGCTATGTAAATTGTACATAAAGGAGACAGAATATGGTGAGCAGATGAGATCAGTTTAATAGTATGAAGATAATACTAAATTATTCAGAAAGTTGAAGTCTCATGCAGACTGAAAAATCTCTGAAAACATTTCTCCAGACTGGATCAATGACAACAAAATAACAAATTGAACAAGATGCAAAAATATTAATTAATGGTCAGAAAAAAAAAATACAGATTGAAAAAGGAACTAGACAGTGATGCCCACTATCACCATTATTATTCATAACAGCTTTGGAAGCATTAAACAACAGCATTAGGCAAAGTAAAGAGATCGTGGGAATAAAAATCAAAAATTTTGAATATAAATTGAAGGCCTATGCAGACGATCTTGTTCTAACACTATCTAACCCTTTAGAAGTCATTCCTCTGTTATTTAACACAATTAGAGAATGTGGGCAATTGGCAAAATTAATAAAAACAAAAGAAATATTATGACATTAAATATAAACAAGAAAGACAAAGAGGAATTAGGGAAAATATCTGGTTGTGAAATAAAGGAAAAATTAAATATTTAGGAATATATATCACAAGGAAAAGTTTGGATCTGTTTAGAAATAATTACAATCAATTGTGGAAAGAAATAAAGAAAGATTTACAAAATTGGGACAATGTAAAAATTTCCTGGCTAGGGAGAATTTCGGCAATACAAATGAACATAACTCCAAAATTACTCTTTTTATTTCAGACCCTGCCTATTATTACAAACGATAAGCCATTTAAAATTTGGGATAGGGATATAGCCACTTTTGTTTGGAACAATAAAAAATGAGGGTTAAAATGAAACTCTTACAAGATAAAAAAGAAAAAGGAGGTTTAGGCTTACCAGATTTTAAATTATACTATTACGCATGCTGCCAGAAAAACTATGTAAAATATACAAAAACAGGAAAACAGAATGCTGAGCTTGTGCAGGAAATGTTGGCATCTTTCTACATATGTGATGGGAATGTAAGAGAGCAAAAAACTTATGGAAGCAAATACATACGGAAATAGAAAAGATCTTAAATATTAAAATAAAGTTTGAAATAATGCTGCTCCTACTTGGAATGGTAGCAGATGAAAATATAGAAAAACAATATGGCAAAATAATATTCTATATGGTGGTTGCAGCCGGAATGGTTTTTGCAAAAAGATGAAAATGTAAGGAGATACCAACAATTAATGAATGGTATAGCAAATTATACGACATGGCTATTTCTGACAAGTTAACCTATCTGTTAAAGGATGGAAATAATAATGAGGTAGAAAAACAATGGATACCGGTTATCAATTATATTGGGAAATAGAAGGAGGAGGACTAAGGAGAACTAAATACATAGATTAGGAATAAGCAAATAGAGATCTAGGAAATAATAATGTTATCTATATAAGGGTGAATGTATTTAAAGGTTGAAAATGAGAAATATATAAATACATGTGGAATAGAAGAAATATAAAATAATGAAATGTTATTGATGTGTATACAGTATAGTCAAAACTTAGAAAATACATAAGAAATTAATAGCATGGTAATGGGATCAAGTTTAAAGATAATTAAAAGAAAGTCAGTCAAGGAAGAAAAACTTTCTTAATTCTTCAGGTCAAAGGAAGGGAAGATTTTTATTTTTTATGTCTTTTCAGATGTGTTATGTCAGAAGAGAATGAAATAGTAAAGAAGGGAAATTTTAGCTTAGTAAGTAAGTATGTCTATCTAGGAAAAGTATGTATAGACGTTAGAAGTGTATGTATTGTTGAATGTATTGTGTTTTTTTCTTTTTTCTTTGTAATTTTGTTTGGGTTTCTTAAATAATAAAATATTTCTTTAAAAAAATGACAAATTAAATCCAATGTCAACATCACATACACACTGAAGTGATGTAATCTAATAGTGGTGTGATCTAATAAATTAAGCAAGAAAAAGATTATGGGGTCTACATGGTTTGCAGCAATAGTGAGAAAAGCATTTTCTTAATTCATAATTAGCAGAAGGGTGGTGGTGGTGGTGGTGGTTATGATATTTATTTGTATATCACTTTTCTCCCAAAATTGGGACTTGGGGCAGCTTACAATTTTAAAAAAGAACAATACAACTAAAAACATACAAAAAGTGAACATTAAAATGGAATTAAGCTATCCACAGAATTAAAACTGTGTAAACATACACTTAAAAAGATGAATAGCAGTTTTAAACAACACAGCACCTTTAGCCTGTTATTTTAAAATATTCTCTTTTAAAAGCCTGGTGGAATAAAAAGTTTTTTGCCTGCCAAGGGAAGGACAGCAAGGAGGAGATCATTCTGGCCTCCCTCGGAAAGGGGTTCCAGAGTCTAGAGGCAGCTATTGAGAAGGCCCTGTCTTGTATCTCCACCAACCCTGCCTGTGATGGTGGTAGGACTGAGAGAAAGGCCTCTCTGGAGGATTAGACACCCCTTAATATGTTATCATAGTGGATAGTATCATGTGAACCTATGTGGTGTTGGGCCTTTGGGCTTTATTATCGTTGCATAGGATAAAAGTGAAGAA
The DNA here is from genome assembly GCF_019175285.1 of Sceloporus undulatus. Classification (NCBI taxonomy): domain Eukaryota; kingdom Metazoa; phylum Chordata; class Lepidosauria; order Squamata; family Phrynosomatidae; genus Sceloporus; species Sceloporus undulatus. The sequence continues at coordinate 231,192,017 of NC_056522.1, forward strand.
ATGCAGCCTAGCACCAAGGTAGTATTGCATGAAGGCACTCTTATCCTGACAGATTGTGAATGTTCAGTAAGTAAAGTGCATGGATACAGCTACAACCCCTCTATTTATTTCCGACCTAGAACATATGCTTGCATATGTGGTTATTTTGGTTGTTGAATTCGCTTCCTTCTCCTGCAGTGACCAAAGCCTCTCCCAGAACTCAACATTGCACTGTGATAGTCCCCCACCATCACCCCAATGGCCATTCCATGCGGATGAAGAGCAAAAGGGATCAGAGAAGCATCTGGTTATGTCATCTGCTGAGATCTCTAGAGGGCTCCAGAAAATCTTGGCAAAAGATGTCCTCAGTCTGTGTCTGGCTATGGGGCATGGTCAGATGACTGTCCAATCCCCTCTGCTCTCTACCAATCATGGAAAGGTCATTGGTGGTAGGGAACTATTATACAGCAATGGTAGTCCTGATGATGGTGATGGGAGAGATCATCATTTGGTTATTGCATTTGGTAACTGGAGTCCAACAACGTACATTCTTCAATCTAAGTTTCTGTCCCCCACTGGGAGGGGAAAGCAATAGTTATTTTAAATGAGACCCAGCATGGTGTAGTGGTTTCAGCACTGGATTAGGACTCTGGAGACCAAGATCTGAATTCCTACTTGGCCATGAAAACCCATTGGGTGACCTTGGGAAAGTCACACACTCTCAGCCCCAGAAAACCCTGAGATAGGTTTGTCTTAGAGTTGCCATAAGTCAGAAATGGCCTGAAGGCACACAATAACAATTTTAAATGGCCAGCAAAGTCCAAAAGGGGTGGGAGCAGCCACCCTGCCCATGGATGCTGACAGGATGAAGTGGAGAAAGCATAGCCATGGGCTTCATGCAGGACCTAGCCCCTTTTTGGCAGCCCCTAGCCCCATCCCTAGATTCCCCTGATTGTTTTAATTCTTTGTTTCCAGCAGAAAAATCACCACCACTCTCAAAATCACCGAACAAGACCTCTGAAATGGTGGGATTTTGGGTCCAACACCCAAAATAACCATAAAAGCCAGAAAATGGCTCAAGATGTACTGAAACCATCAGAAATAAAAAGCAGCAGGAGACTTCCAGGCACTTCCAGGTCTGCTTTTCAGCCATAAATCAGAAGGTACAGCCAGCAGGGAGAATGACTGGACTGACCCCACAGATAGGGTCAAGGCCCAGGAAAGAGTAGATCTTTAGCTTCTTCCCCCGCTCTCCATAGGATTGCTCTGCTTAGCTACAACCCTATTTGCATTTCCCCACAATTCTGCTTCACTGAATTCCACTCTGCTTACTTCTGAGTAGACGTTCATAAGATTTCACTGTTAAGGCACTTCAGTTGATTGTTTTTGAGTTCAATAGCTAGTTATCCATTTCAGCAATTATATTTAAGTGTCCCTGTGCCCATCAATGAGTATCAGTTGCAATCACTTTGTAATTATTCAACAAGAGCATGTTAATACTTTGCTGTTATGACACATTATTGTAAAGGCACTAAAGGTTTTGCTTGGTAAATGGCACACGTCTTCAACAATATGTAACAAGAACACTTGTTTCTAATTTTCACACTAATTTCCATGGTAGCAGAGCATTTAATGTAATAGGCAAACTTGAAAATGGCTATTTTCTCCTTTTGTTGCACACTCATTAAAAGAGATGTTTTGCTGGAAGACAGGCCTCTTTTATAGCTTTGGAAATCATTAACAGCACCTTCATGCCCTCTTTCTCAGAAGAAGCTTTTACAAATTCCCCCAAGTCCCAAATTTATATTCGGTTTCGGTAACAAAGGAGACTATAGATCCAAAAAAAGAGAAAGAAAAACCCAACCCCAACACTAAAAAGCCGACTGAATATTTGCAGTCAAATATACATATCTTATTATTGGCTTATTGACATTCAAAGGATCTTGCTCTCCAAAGACCATAATCCCAAAACCACAAACTCTAGGGGAATTCCAGCTAAGTTAATGTCAGACTAGAGGACTCTAATCCAAGGCTGCAATACCAGGTACATAAACTAGCAAATAAGGTTTGCTTTTAACATTACACATTTTCAGAGCAGCAGCAGTAAGCACACACAGAGCAGAAAAACATGGACTGGCATATGTGCTCTGAAGTTGCCATCAATCACAGTTCCCAAACATGTCTCTACTCATTGCAAAGGTCATAGGATGTGATTTGTCTTGTAGGTTTTAGTATCCAATCCTTCCCCCCACCTTCCATTGAACAAATGCATAAGGTTTTACAAAAGCAAGAGAATAGGTGATTCCAAGTAAATGTATGGTGAAACATAGTCATTTGCTGCCCTCTGAAATTCCAAACCCCCTTCATTTTCTTTTTTCTTCTTTTTTTTTGGGGGGGGGGGAGACGTAAACGTTTTCATCTAAGGGATCAAGGAACTTTGACCTTCTCAAAGTACTGAATGAGCAAGAATCACTGAATCTTAACACTGGCAAATTATCAGATTATAAACAGATAATCTGTTATAGAGAACGTAAAAATTATGAAATTATACAAATTATACAAAATTATAAAGACAATAAACAGATAACAGATAATAACCATGAAGGAAATACATAAATTAAATCTTGGGGTTCAGGACCAGAGGAGACCAAGGGTCCTAGCTGCAAAGGAGGACATCATGGCACTGCAGAAGGGAAGCATTACAGAAAACAAATATATAATCATGGAAGTGCAGAATGGAGGACATATAATATGTATATATATAATACATGTGTGTGTGAATGGCAGTGCAGAATGGAGGACATCCCAGACTATCTACTATCTATCGATGTGGACTGCAGTAACAAAAATTCCAGAAACAAAATATCTGCATATAAATATACAAAGGTATCTATTGTTCCTGGAATGTCTCCATTCCGCAGTGCCATGATGCCCCCTTTGCAGATGGAGGACCCTTGGCCCCCTGTGGCCCGACCCTCAGCCCCCTTCTCTGTGTGGGGAAAGGGGCGCAGCAGGGCGCATGCTCAGAAGGGCCAGGAGGCGGAGGGGGGCTCTCTCTCTCTCTTCTCTCTCCTCCCGCGAGCGACCCCCGCCCCTCCTGATTGGAGGAGGAGGAGGAGGAGCCAACCGTCGCCCCTTCTCCTTCCCCCTCCCTCCTCCCCCTTCGCCGGGCGGAGGCAGCCCTTTATAAGGCGCGCGCGAGCCGTCGAGGAACGTTGTTGTTGGCGCGCGAGCTTCGAAGGAAGGCTGCTCCAGCAGCAGCTGCTATATGGATGTAAGGTTCCCCCTGCGCGTGCGCTCTCTCCCTCTCTCTCTCTCTCTCTCTCTCTCTCCTGAGGGGCAAGCAATGCAAATGCAAATAGAAATAATGCAACTAAGGGGAATGGATGCAGGGCGTTTGGGATGGGAGAGCCTTGGACTGGGACTCTGGAGTTGTTGTTGTGTTGTTGTTGTTCTGGAATAGTCGGAAATATAACTTTTTTATCCATTTATAAATAAATAGAAATATTTATTATTGTTACTGTGGTTGTTTCTGAAGGTTTCTCGCCTTTGCTTTTCCCCTCCCTCTGAGGCTGAGAGAGTGTGACTTGCCCAAGGGGGGGTCTCCATGTACTTTACCTGCATAATTTGTTTATAATACTGCATAGTTTATATGGATGCAGGGTC
>NC_056522.1:231197612-231264075 GCF_019175285.1 Sceloporus undulatus
TGCAGGGTCAAACAATACCTATCCAGAAAGATGTCTTATTTCTGTCTATGATCAGCTACAAATATTCTATCTAATCATAGATTATTTAGATAGTTGTGTGCCTTCCTCCAGTCTTTTCCAATTTATGGTGACCCTATCATGGGTTTTTCTTGGCAAGATTTGTTCAGAGGGGTTTTTGCCATTGCCTTCCCTTGAGGCTGAGAGAGTGTGACCTGTCCAAGGTAAGTGGGTTTCCATGGCTGAGCCAGGATTCGAACCCTGACCTCCAGAATCGAATCTCTGGGTTCAAATCCCTTTCCAGCCATGGAAACCCACTTACCTTGGACAGGTCACACTCTCAGCTTCAGGGGAAGGCCATGGCAAAAACCCCTCTGAAGAAAACCTGTCAAACCACCACCAAAACAAACAAGCCAATAAGTCAGAAAGGACTTGAAGGCAAGGAAGGGAGCCATCGTGGTTTGAGCGCAGGAGACCAGGATTCAAATCCTGGCTCAGCCTTGGAAGACTTGAAGATATAAAGAAAGTACACAACAATCAACACACTCTCAGCCTCAGAAAAAGCCCTGCCAGAGGGTCACTCACTATGGGTCGGAAAGGACTTGAAAGCACAACAAGAACAACAACAACAACAGAGGAGCCAGTGTGGGACAGTGCTTTGACTCTGGAGTTTGTTGTTGTGTGCCTTCAAGCCCTTTCCAAAGTAGGGCGATCCTGAGGTGAACCTGTCATGGGGTTTTCATGGCAAGATTTCTGCAGCAGAGGAGGTTTGCCATGGGCACCCTCTGAGGCTGAGAGAGTGTGACCCAGTGGGATTTTATGCTAGAGCGCCTTTTATTGCCCTTAGTCTCCACATGGCCCTGAAGAGTGATCTCTGCCTACACTTTGCCATGGCCACCCTCTGACTTTGGAGACCAGGGTTCAAATCCCTGCTTGGCTGTGGAAAAGAGCTGGGTGAGCTTGGGCGAGTCACACTCTCTCAGCCCCAGAAAACCCTGTCCTACGGTTGCCAGAGGTTGGGAACTACTGGAAGAAGGCACACAACAGCAACAAATGGGCACCACATGCCCATAATAATAGTAATAATTTATAGTGTACTTTACCTGCATAATTTGTTTATAATTACTGTATATATAGTGTTTTTATTTGTTTTATAACAGCAATACAAAACAAACAATCTGTAAATAAGAAACAGCCTTGGAGGACTATATGTAAATAAATGTGTCTTTTGTGGGGAAATGGCAGTAACAAAGTCCTAAAGACATCACTCGGATTCGCTAGTTGAGGAAGTTGAGATCAAAGCATCTTTCCAAAGAACAGCTTGATGAGTAGGAGGTCCGATGGCAAATGAGTCGGCGTTGATGTAATCAATAAACACACATCAATCGTGTGGTTTTATATTTTGTTATTCCTTACATTTACGCCTCTGACAGGAATTTAATGTTTTGAATTGAATGCATCTGGAAAGCACCACGCAAACTTGTGGCTCTATACAAATAAATGATAACAATGAAGGTGCCAGCCACAGATGCTGGTGAAATGTCAGGAATAAACACTTCTAGAACATGGCCACATAGCCCACAAAAAACCTATAGATAATAATGATAATGAGCCCTTCTCCGTGAGAAAAGCAGCTCAAGGGAGGAACGTGGGTTGGTTTTGAAATCCGTCAGTTGGGGAGAGGAGAAATCATAAACCCAAACAAGTTTTGCTTCTTCTTTTTTTCCAATATCACTGGGAGTGATTTGTTGACATCCCTTTTGTCGCACCTGTTAATCTTGAGAGGCCAGTGTCACACGGCTTTCCTGAGCTTCATCCATACTGCAGAAATAATCCAGGTTGACAACACTTTAATGGTGTGTCAGTTTCTGCCATGTGGATGCACCCTTAGTGTTAAAAAAAAATCTCAAGGGAGCGCCACCGAAAAGGAGGGCTGAGGTTTCTGAGTTGCTCTGCAGTTTCTGAAACTTTGCCCTGACTCTGGCAATAAGGACAGCTTGCAGATTCCTGAGCCTGCCTTCCCTTCTGCCCTACCAGCTTCTCCTCCCAGTACGTTTTTGCATTAGCAGGAGACCATGGAAATTGTGCAGAACTCTTAACTGAAGTCGGTGGCAATGTTGTCAATAAGTGCAAGGCAACTTTTAAGACTTGCTGCCTAACTTCGCAGGTGCCTAAAGCAGAGAGGAGCCCTTTTCTCACACTCTTGAAATATAGTATCTCACTCAAACAAACATATGTCCACACAGTGGAGCAAAAAACAAACCACTACTTCCCTAGAAGGATGGGAATTTGTACCTAGGCAACTGTGTACCTTTTATTTTATTTTTTATTGTGTTTGTTTGTTTGTCTGATTTGGCAAAAGAAAAAAAAATGGGGGAAGAAGCCAGGCTTGCTCAAGTCCCAAAAAGGGGGGGGGGGGGGGATCTGACTCAATTAGGAATGCTTTTGTCTTTGCTTTGCTCTTTGGCTTGGGAATCTTCCTACTAGAAAGCCAGCCTTACAGGTTGGCCATCAGTACTTCATGTCCTGCTTCTGAGTTTCCCCACTAGAGACCTCTAGTTAGGCTTTCTTTTTGGCATTGTATGGCCCAAAGCTACATGACCTCTTTTGAATTGGTTGCCCCGCTCATTTGTAATAGTGTCCTAACTTTCTGCTAGTGAGGAGGGCAATGTTTCTGGAAGGGATTGGAGGGGGGATCTGGGCGGCCACTCCCTCCTTGGCCTTTCTTGGCTGCCCAAAAATTCAAACGGCTGGTGGTTTCCTGAGATATTACTTCTCTTTTTTTTCCTTCTCCCTTTTTCTACTGATGAGCAGAGCTGAAGTCTCCATGCCTTCTGATGCTGAGTTCCAGACAACAGCTCCATCCCCTTTGAAAAGAAGCTGGAGACTTGGCACCCTTTTTCATGTTGACCCTTGATATCATTGCTCCACACAACACATATATGTATCTGTTGTTATTGTGCCTGTTTATTGGCTTAACATCCAAGCCACCAAGCATCCCTCACTTTATTAGTGTGGAGATTGTCTTTGATTTTGTTGCATGAGGGAGGGTTTTTTGTTTTTGTTTGTTTCCATAAAGGTATTATATAACCCTGCAGTTGCTGTTCAAAAACACAGCTAGGTTAGTCTATTTCAGCACCTTTGAAACAGAAAAAGGAATGTCTACCTCTGATGAAATGGACTGGAGCCCATGATAGCTTATGCTAGAAATTGACTTCTCTCAAGTCCAGAACCCAACTGCAGAAATAATCCAGTTTGAGACCGCTTGAATTGCCCTGACTCAGTGTTAGGGAACCCTGGGAATTGTAGTTTGTGGTGGTACCAGACCTCTGACTGAGAAGGCTAAATGTCTCACAAAACTACAGTTCCCAGAATTCCCTAGCAGTGAGCCAGGGAAGTTAATGCAGTGTCAAAATGGATTATTTGTGCAGTGTGTTTTGGACCTCAGTCTCAGTAGTCCCACAAGATTCCCCTACCTCCCCCTCCATGAACCAACATGTTGTCTACTAAACCATCATTGTAAATAAGACCATGAGAATTACTAGCCTGCAAAAAGAAGAAGAAAGGAAGGATGATGTCCCTGCATTGTAGAAGTTGGAAGGTTTTATTTTTGGTCTGTTTGTATTCTGAGTGTAGCAGAAAGCGCTCCCATCCACTAAGAACATACTTGGTTTCTATACTGAATGTGCCATCCCACCTCATGCCACTAGCTACCTTTTTTTGTTGTTAATTGCCTCCAGTTTGGATTTGACTTATGGATAAGAGACCTCCATGATTCCTGGTTATCAATTGCCCTGGGCAAGGCTATAGCTTCATTGATTGAATATCCACCTGTAAAGGGCTCTTTCTTTTTTCCTATTACCTTCCACTTTACCAAGCATTATCAACTTTCTAATGTCATGATATGGCCAAACCAATTGCCTCATTTTGGTCATTTGGGCTTCTAATGAGGGTTCAGGCTTTATTTGTTCTCAGACCCATTTTGGGGGGGGGGGCAGGCCATGGTATCCCATACAACTCCTCCAGCATTAAATTTCAAATGCATTGTTTTTCTTCCTGTCAGTTTTCCACACTGTCCAGCTTTCACACCCATACATAGAAATTGGAAATTCAGTGGCATGGACAATCCTGAAACCAGCCCACTTAGTTATATGGAATTGTATACATTTGCCTGTGGCTGACAGGCTAGTATTTACTGTAAATACTCTTCCATCAATAAATGTTTTTGTGTCATTGTAACTCCATGGGATGTTTGGGCAGAGGTTGGGAAAATGACAGTTTAAGACCTAAGAAGTCCCCAGCCACCATGGCTGTCTTCCATGCTACCTGAGAAGTTCTGGTAGCTGTGGACTAAAAGAGTAACTTTTCTAAGCTTGGAGGAGGGGATTTTCTCTTCTTCCCAGAGAACCAATCATAGACACTTCCATTGGGGTTGTGTCCTTGCTACACAATCAGTAGTTTGGTGCCATTTTAACTGCCCTTACTACAACCTGTGCAATCCTGAAGTTTGTAGTTTAGCGAGGTGTTTGAAATTCTCTCTCCCAGAGAGCTCTAACAGTTGAGGGGAATGTGCATTACAGCAGTGGTTCTCACATGTCAGTTCTCCAGATATTCTAGCCTTCACTCCCAGAAGACTCATACAGCATAACTAATAATCAGGAATCCTAACAGTTGAAGTCCAGAAGAGCCAAAGGACTAAAGTTTGAAAGCCATTACACTAGAGCACTGTGGGAAAGGATTCTCAGTACCTCATCAAACTACAAGCCCAGGATTGCAAAGGAAGAAGCTATTATCACACTTGAAGTGGTATCCAACTATTGATTGTACAGTGTGGATACCCTTCGTCATATTATCTCAAAATGAAGGAGTGTGAGAATGCATATACAGTCCAACCCCTGTAGCTGCAAGGGATATGTTCTGTGGAAATGCAAAACCATGGATAATAGCAAACCCTATTGAAATGAATGATTTCTGGAGGAAACTGACCACAGAGTTGCACTGGAGGACCTAGAGATAACTAGGCATTTCTGGGTCCTCCAGCAGAACTCTTATGGTCTGCTTCAGAAGCATAATATAGAATCTCTAAGAGCTAGAAAATGACTAGAGAAAACTTTTTTTACATGGGTGAGTGAAACTGGGTATCAGTTACACTGTAGTCATGCATTGTCCATGCTTAGTTAAAAGTTTATTGATAACAGCTTGGGAGGCATTTCATTGTAATTCTTATTTGAATGAAGATAGATCAAGAACAGTTTGCATCATTGTAGAAGCCTCATTGTACAGCTTTTATAAATACTTGATTTATAATATATTTATATTTATACATTTATATTTGTATATTTAGTTGCTTTAAAATGGAGGGGCAACCGTGTTGTACTTAGTTTGTAGTCAAGATAAGGATCCAAGTGTTTAGTTTCTGCTATAAAAGCTAGGACTTTCCTCTGTCACAGACAGCACTGTCATACAAGAAAAGCTTTGCTGACTGTGGATTGCCTGTGTGCATATGCACTAGAAACCAGTGAATCATCGACTGTGTAGCAAGGGTCTATGCTGAACAACCTGCACAGTTGTTGCTCAGTACTACATTTCCAAAACCTGGTTTATTGTCCACATTGCCTCCATATCTGATGATCTCCCAACTTTTTTGGTCACTGAATGAAAAAGTTGAATACAGTGATAAAACCTCTATATTAAAAGGGCCTGAACCACTATATCATGGTTTGTGGTTGGATAGCAGGTAATTTTAAATGCAAAATTATAACCCTGTTGTTTGTGATAGAATAGCATGGCAAGGAACAAACGTCCATATCTGTCCTGACTCATAAAGACAGGGCTCTTGTGTCCCTGAAAGAAAAGAGTACCTAGGAAATGATTTGGGCACTCTCTCTCTCATAGCTGTATTCTTAACTGTTTTATTCTGTCATTCAATTACAGCTGCCTCCTGAAATCCTTATTTTTATGACCGAAAACAGCACTGATGAACCAGGCTCTGGTGATGATGGGGACTACCAAGAGGTGTGTTTGCAAGAGGAAAATGCTGATTTCAACCGTATCTTCTTGCCCACAATCTTCTCCATCATCTTCTTGACAGGAATCATTGGCAATATCTTGGTTATTGTTGTTATGGGCTATCAAAAGAAGCTGAGGAGTATGACCGACAAGTACAGACTGCACCTCTCTGTGGCTGACCTTCTCTTTGTCATCACTTTGCCCTTCTGGTCTGTGGATGCTGTCATCAGCTGGCACTTCGGAAATTACTTGTGCAAAGCAGTCCATTTCATTTACACAGTCAACTTGTATAGTAGTGTCCTCATCTTGGCCTTCATAAGCTTAGACCGGTACCTGGCAATTGTACATGCTACCAACAGCCAGAGACCCAGGAAATTATTGGCTGAAAGGATTGTCTATGTTGGTGTTTGGCTGCCTGCCCTGCTATTAACTGTACCTGATATAATATTTGCTAGCACTAGCGATGTCGGTGGAAAATACGTCTGCCAGCGATTTTACCCTCATGAGACCTGGTTGATTTCCTTCAGATTTCAGTATATTTTAGTGGGTCTTGTTTTGCCTGGCCTTATAATACTGACTTGCTACTGCATTATCATTTCTAAGCTGTCACAGTCAAAAGGCCACCAGAAGCGTAAAGCCCTTAAGACCACTGTCATCCTGATTGTTGCCTTCTTTGCCTGCTGGTTGCCATACCACATTGGCATCAGCGTTGACACCTTTGTCCTCCTCGGATTCATTGAGAATGGCTGCAACTTTGAAGCGATACTGCAAAAATGGATCTCCATTACTGAAGCCCTAGCATTTTTCCACTGTTGCCTGAATCCTATACTTTATGCCTTTCTGGGTGCCAAATTCAGGACATCAGCCCAAAATGCTTTTACCTCTGTTAGCAGGGGTTCAAGTCTCAAGATCCTTTCTAAAGGCAAACGAGGAGGACATTCTTCTGTTTCAACAGAGTCAGAGTCTTCCGGTTTCCATTCCAGCTAACAACACTTTTGAGGGGGTTTCAGTATTTGTAAAGAACAGAACTCATTATTATATATACACACACATTCCACAAGATTTTGGAAGATGATATCCTCCAAGATAATGTATAAGTTTATTCCCAGTTGGAATATTATATTTGTTTAGTTTTCTGTGGACTTATTTATAAAATATGAAACAAAAACTGTACATGTTGATAAGAATGTCTGGGCAGGACCTGAAAATAAGTGACTGGTTGACAAAGTTTTACTGCTTGTATATCTGGTTTTACACACTTTTAGAGTGTATCATGTCAATGTGTGTGAGTTGTTTGTATATAAAGGAAGTATATCTGCTGAAAGAAGGAAGTTTTTCTGTATTCAGGACTCTGTCCCTGTCCTGTATTGCGTTAGCTGTGTTACACTGGTTTAATTGCATTTTAGATTTTAGGTGCAACCCACCTCCGAATAAAGGCAGGGTCAAAAGGCTTGCAATCGAATGCATCTAGATTACAGCCAGTGGCACTTACAACCAAAGTCTGTTTGGTCAATTCTTTGTGGAGTTCGGAGATGAAACAAATGGGTTTGCAAATCTCTGTCATAAAGTTGTAAATAAAGATATGTGAGAAAGAAAACCACCTGGAATGGTATTTTCATTTTAAGTTTCATGCAAACTGCTTTTACTTTATTTTAGCTTTCAGTTGCTTATACTCTTTTTTTCCTTTCCCCCCCCCCCTTTTTTTGGTAGAATATTGGGGAACAGAAAACAAACAGGACATTACATAATTAAAGCAAAAAATAATTCCAGAGTGTATTAGAGATAAACATTTTTATTCCACATACTGCAGCCATATAATGAGTTATGAATTTTGCCTGCACCTCACCTGGTTGCAAAATGGAATGTCTAGTTCATCAAAGAGAAGTAGCCATCCAAGCCTGCATCTATGCCTTTAGATCCAAAGATGTGTGTGATGTGTGCCTTCAAGTCATTTTCAACGTATAGCGACCCTAAGGCAAACCTATCATGGGATTTTCTTGGCAAGATTGTGCAGAAAAGGTTTACCATTTCCTTCCCCTGAGGCTTCATTTTAAACAAAAACAGAGAACTAAAATAGTACAAATTTGGATTAATAGGACATTTTGTATAGCTACCAAACCCATTCTGATAAAAAATGGGATAGTTGGTGTAATAAATGGCCTATATATTGAATCAACATAATACAGTAATTCTTGTTCTTCCGAAGGTTGCTCCTGTTTTAGTGCCCGGCATAATGAGACAAATTTGACATTAAACCCAAACTGCCCTGTATATGTGTTTTCCTAAAATACAGTGATTCTCTATATGGCTTACACTTACTTGCAAAAAAAAAAAAAATGGGGGGGGGTTCTGCCATTTCTTTCCCTGTTCACCCCTCCTTCCATTAGGCCTCTGATTATTTCTGGGGCACCTGTATGGAAGAGCCAGGAAGTGTGGGAGCACCATTTTGAACAAGAAGAGAGCAGGGTCCATGGGATCTTTCAAATGTGCTGATTCCATGATTGTATTAAAATGATCATGCGACTAGGTATCTCCATCCAGAGCTAGGAAAAATTACTTTTAGAGATTACAACTCGCATCCCCCAGCCAGCCATGTTTCCGTCTCTTGCAGCCATAAATGAATAAGATAACCACTGTTTCTGTTGGATTGGAACTTACATTTGTACCACAACCAGCATTACAGTAACTTGTCTGCCGCTGTGAAATACGTTTTATCAGTCATCTGATTAAATGGAGTAGAAAGGTTCTGTATTTGTTTTAAGCCTATGCTCAGGGGGAAAGAAAAGAATCTTTTTAAGCCCCTTAGCTTACACACGATCATCTTTTTGGGATAGGCTTTACAAGGCTTTGGTGAGTGCACATTCTCCACTGAGCATTTTTGCAGCCCTGGATATAGCTCAGAGCAACCCGTGAACAGGCAAGCAGAGTAATTATTATTGTTTTTTTTATTTATATCTCACCTTTCTCCCAATATGGGGACTCAAGTGGCCAACAAAATTTAGAACAGTACAAGTTGAAAACAATACAAAACATTAAAATGGAGATACAAGATTTAAACAAACCATTTTTAAAGTAAAGAACAGTACACATTAAAAATTTTAAAACCTCTATGCTAGATATCCTGTTTGTTTTTTTTTCCCCTCTCCTTTCTAGAACATGGTGGCCCAATGACTTTTAAGAATGGACCAAAGACAATCATAAAAGGATTAGACTAGATGTGATTGTTCAGATCAAAAACGTCTCCTGTGCAGAAACAGTTACCTCTGGAAATAGGACACTGGAGGCAAATGGGAGAAGGGGAAGGAAGATAACATCAACTGGTTCTCATGTCTGTCTATAAGAGTCCCGTGGACATTTTGCCAACCACAGCTGAAAGCAGTCTAGCAGTGCTCTTTTGTATTTTCAAGGTAAAGTTAAACCTCCATTATATAAATGAGGAAATATTGGAAATAGTGTGCACAAGTTACTGAAACTTGCAGGATACTTGCCGTTGCTAAAATAATAAGTGTCAAGGCACCTGAACCCACTTTTAATTGAATTTAAATTCAGCTTAATAGTGTTCCCACTATAATCTCATGGGCCCTTTTTCCATCAAAAATCCTGCAGCCCTTCCTTACATAGCTGCTCCTTTCTTAAAACCAATTCAATTCATGTTGAGGGGGAGGAAACCCTACCTTTGTTGATACTGAACAGTTTATTGTTATTGCACTCATGTTTAAACCATTTTATGTTAAACAAAGCCCCTTAAAGGTCCAACAGTGCAGTTCATTGCATAGAGTCCAGTCCATACAGCCCAGCTGGTGGCACATTTCTAATAAACCCAACCATATAGATTCCATTGGCTCAGGAAATATCCCATGCATAGCTCCACAGAATTAGTATAACAAAAGCAAAAGTCTGGCAGTTTTGACATTTAACGTTTGTGTGTTGTTTCGGTGTGTCTGAATAGGCCCCCTTTTGACTCTATTTTAGCAACTGCATTGTACCTTCTTTGCAACATGCCTACTCACATTTTATGATGTATCCAATGCTAAAGAACACCAGATAACTCAGACTAGAAAAAGACAGTGGGTGAGATGATGGGCTCTGTATTCTCCCTCCAGCTTTATAAATTGTGTTCACATCATGCACAGGAACTGAATGGGCAAATTTGAGAGATAAATAATAGGTGACCTTTTTGTAACAAACGCCCATCCCTTCAAAGAAAAGAGCCGCAGAGTGGGAACTCTGGACCATGAACAAGATTAGGACTCTATAGAGACCTTCTTCTCCCAAAAACCTCTCCCTTCAGAAGAAGGAAAAGCACGTGAACAAGGTGGTCACAGTCTCAAGCTACATAGTCTGCCATCTCATTATCCCAATTCCAGATGTCACTGGAGAGAAACTTAAGTGGTCCCCGGACAAAGTAGTAAAGGTGCCAAATTATACCTGACTCTTAACTGTCCCAATGGAACAATGGCTCCAAGTGAGTCAGGCCTGGCTTTGAACCTAGAGGAGCCTGCCAACCACTTTTCAGTTTCCAGGACTGTGTGTGAGCCTTGGGGTAGAGGTCCACCTCCCAATGTCAACTGCCTTCTGGTTGCTCACTGAGGAATTTCAGCTCCAGACCCAACCCTCACATGAGTTACCCTCACGTGAGTTACTTATTTTCATTATACAAGTGGAACACTGAGAACAAAATTCATGGTAAGGGGAAAATTTGCCTCAGAGAAAACATATCTGTCAAAGTCAGTTCACCTCCATCTTGAAAGCCTTAAGCTTCCAAGTAGCCATCACTCTGCCTATTCTAAGGAAGAAGGGATCCAAAAATTATGCTATCTCCCTAATCCAGTCCTTCTTACCCTCATGCTCTAGACAGCAAGCAACAATCCATGAAGTTTAGCAAATGTTTTACAGGAGAGACTGGTGCTTCCATGTCAGTGGAGCATGAATTGCTCAGAGTCTCTGTCTAAAACTTAAAGAGTTATCTAAGGATGTATCTAGATTGTAGAATGTGCAGTTTGACCCTTTTTATTCAATACAGTTTGACCTTCTGTGGATGCCACAGCTCCTCCTACAGAATCCTGTTAATTTGTAGTTTTGGGGGCACCAGCACTCTTTGGCAGAGGAGGCTAAAGCTTTGTAAAACTGTAAATTTCGATTCCATAAAACAGAGCTACAGCACTTAAGTGATGTCAAATTTCATTATTTCTACAATGTAGATGCACCATAAGGTTTGCACCCTTTGGATATTCTATTAAAGTAAAGCTGAAATCTTGAGTGCAATTGCTGCCTATTTGGGCGGGCTTGTACCTGCCCCTTTCCCTGGTGTATCGGGCCTCAGCGGCCAGAACGGCAGCCACTGAGGCCCCGATCTGCCGCTTTCCAGGCTGCGGGGAAGCGGACAAACACGCGCTTCCCCGCAGCCTGAAAAGGGGTGTCCTTGGGGCTTCAAAGCCCCAAGGACACCCCGCAGCGGCGGGGAGGGGGAGAAAGGGGCCGCTTGGTCCCTTTCTCCCTTGCTTCGCTGGGCGCAGCCATCTGAAGGCTGTGCCCAGCGAAGCAAAGCGGCGCCACAAACGAGGAAGGAGCTCCGAAATGGAGCTCCTTCCTGGTTTGCGCTAAGGGCACCCTAGGCGCCCTGGCGCAGAGCGAGGCCGTCACGTCCGCGCCGTATAGAGGCGGCGCGGCCGTGACGTCCTCATGGCGGTGGCCATCTGGAACAGCCGCCGTCATTTTTTATACGCAGAGCGCGTATTAGGGTTAGGGAGGTGCGGAACCCTAGTACGCGCTCCACGCGTACTTTCATGGCGGTGTGTAACCCGCCAAAATCAACTTATTTGAGAAGTAGTGCTAGAGAAAAGTGCTGGGTATACTGCAGATAGCCCAAAAGACAAATAAATGAGTCGTAGAACAGATCAAGCTGCTCTCTCTGGAAGCTAAGATGAATAAACTGAGGATGTCATACTTAAAATAATAAATAATATTTTTTTATTTATATCCCACCTCTTTGCCCAAGACAACCTTACAAGTTAAAACAAAACACACCACTAAGATAACAATTAAACAATTCATGGTTTAAAACATACCTTAAAATAACAAAACAAACAATGGTTATAACAGATTCAAAGGAGTAAATAACGAGTTGCAATTTTGGTGGCCAAAATTTTGGGAAAGGCCTGCCGGAAGAGATCCATCTTAACAGATTTTAAAAGCTGTTTAAGCTGGTAATGTGACAGATCTTGTCCGGCAGGTCGTTCCATAATCTGGGAGCAGTTACCGAAAAGGTCCTCTGGGTGGTTGCAGACAGCCTAGTTTTCATAGGCTGCAATAGATTCTTCCCAGAGGACCTGAGTGTGTGGATTATATGGAAGGAGGCAGTCCCGAAGATAGGATGGACCCTAGCCATTTAGGGCTTTAAAGGTCATAACCAACACCTTGTATTGCACCCGGAAACTAATGGGCAGACAGTGGAGCGTTTTTAAAACAGGTGTTGTGTGATCGCTCCAGCTTTACCAGAAACCAACCTGGCTGCCATGTTCTGCACTAATTGAAGTTTCTGAACTAAGCACAAGGGTAGCCCCATGTAGAATGCATTGCAGAAATTGAACCATTAGGTTACCAGCAGGTGCACCACAGATTCTAGGTCCTTCACTTTCAAGAAAGGGCGCAGTTGGTGTATCAGCCAAAGCTGATAACAGGCGCTCCTGAACATCACATTTACCTGATTTGACATCTGGAGGGACAGGTCTAGGAGCACCCCCAGACTGCAAACACAGTTCTTTGAGGAGAGTGTGACCCCATGTAGGATTGGGGGTTGCACCACAATACCTGGGTTAGGGACCCCTACTGTAAGTACTTCCATTTTGGCTGGATTCAGTTGTAATCTGCTTTTCCTCATCCAGTCCATTACCATTTTTAGACATTCATTGAGAGGAGAGACGCCATCTGAAGTCAAAGCTGTAGACCGAGACATGGAGAAATATATCTGGGTGTCATCAGCGTATTGATAACACCCCACTCCATGTCTCCAGATTATCTCTCCCAGCGGCTTCACACACACACACACACACACACACACACACACATATATATATAGGGGACAGGATGGTGCCTTGAGGGATGCCACAGTTAAGCTCCTTTTTTATACTTTGGCCACATCATGACAAAGCACAACTCATTAGAAAAGACAATATTGCTAGGAAAGGTCAAGGGCAGTCAGAAGAGAAGCGCATACCAGATAGATGGACTCAATCAAGGAGGCCATGGCTTGAGCCTGCAGGATGACTCAAAGGCAGTTAACAACAACAACAACAAACAAATAAATTCTGCACGCTTATTTCCACTGATACAGAGCAAAGTGACTATCAATCTGCTGCTGCATGGTTTAGGAAATGCTCTCAGGACTCCACCGTTAACTTTGGCCTCTCCTTTACAGCTCGTAGCCAAGCAGCTTTTATTTCTCCCAGGAAACTTAGGCAAGGGAACAAAAACCAATAGTACTTGACTAGGAGGGGTTCCTATTGTGAAGAAACTATAGGGAGTGTTTGTAAGAAAAACAGCCCACTAATTTTAAACCGAGAGAGGGCCAAAGGCAGCCTTCCAGATCTTGGGACCACAAATCCCATCCCATGATGAGGATCACTGGGAGTTGCTATCCAATTTCAGCTAGAGGGCTGCACTTCACCCACCTGTTTAAACCTTGTAGGTTGGATCATGATCAGACAGCTTATATCTGTTTGAACAGAAAAGCACCCTGGATGAAAGTCTTCAGGATTAGCAATGTTTCTAATCAACAAGAATTTTAGGTATCTGAAATTTTCTTTCTGGGAATTTTTTCAAAATTAAAAAGCAGAACCACATCTATTTATGTAGAAGATTTATATTACCTCTTACAATAAAATAGGCTTCAAGTGAGATTGATAGCAGAGGCCAAAGTGTTCTTCATATCTCCCCTGTCTCAACAGATAATATACTTAACATTTTGTCACACTGTCAAAGAAGTCCAGAAAAATAGGTATCTGGAGACCTATATCCAACTGTCAGTTAGTCCTAACTACCCTAGACTCACTCAATCAAAACCAGCACTTGGTAAAGCGATACTCATGTTTACTGAGGAGTAAACACTGGATATAGCCTGGAATCTTTTGTCTGCTGTGAGATATGTAATGAAAAAATGGGTTTAAGCCTGTTTATGCCTTATGGCAGCATGGCTCTAGAGGAACTGCTGTAGAAGCAAATGTAACATATAAGTGCTTCTGGTTTGTTTAATGGACAGCACATTTTGATACTAAAGGAATATCTGAGGGCTCTTCCAGAAGGGGCATATCATGTGTCAAGAGACTGTGGTATTTGTTCCTGATGTTCTCAAAGTTTTTGTTTGTTTGTTTGTTTGTTTTTGTTGCCCTGGATTATTCCCACTTGTAAAATAACATATTATTTTTCTTCTCATGTTATTTTTTTAAATGGTTAGATATTATAGTGCTTCAGTGCATCAGTGAAATGAGACTTCTGTACTATCATTCTAAGAAAATATTGTTAAAAGAAGGGGAAAGTTTGCACTTTAAACCATCACCCTAGCAAACTACGGTCCAATCTTTTCAAAAAAAAACAAAACTGTGCAATAGCCCTAGTATAGAGCTAAGAAATCACTATTAACAGGCCCCAAAGAGTGTTGCGGGACAACAATAGCCAACAAAACCCTATGGATTTCTTTGGGTTATTTTATGCTTCCATGACACACAGCCATTTGGGCAGGCATTTCATACATTAATCATTCCACACATGGATCAGTCTCTACCCAGAACATCTCTGTATGTGTGTGTGTGTGTGAGAGAGAGAGAGAGAGAGAGAGAGAGAGAGAGAGCAGTAGCATGCTTTCCACATGCCCAGTGTTCCCCTTCTCTAATAGAGGTATATGTCATAGCTTGAAAAAGTTACTTTTTAGATTAAATGCCTAAATTAAATTGCTAGTCCCAAAGAGAGTAGACCAATTGAATTTTTGAATGGCAAATTATTGCTTTACAGCTGCATTTATTCAGTGGATGTACTCTAGTTGGTACTAGCAATTGTGTATAGGCCCCAGGATGCCCCAGCTGGCACGGCCAGTCACAATGTGTGATTCTAGGAATTGCAGTCCAAAAAAGTAACTTTTCCTAAGCACAATTAACACACATGCCCCATTGTATTACAAGAGTGGACAGTGGGCTTGGCAGAAGAGAAGATGTTTGAGTTGAGAACAGTGGCAGGATACAGACCTCCCAAAAAGGGTGGTCTCCCACTGCCCTGGTTTGCTCCGCGAGGGAGCCACAGTGGACAAACTACGTGACTCCGTCATGGAGCAAAAAGAACCCACAAAAAGTGGGTTCTTCTTGTGGTGCCTTTGTGATGCCGCAAGGTGCCAATGGCGCACTTGCGGCATCACAAAGGTGCCGGGATGTGCGGACACTATGCATCTGTCACATCAAAATGGCGGCGCCCGTATGTACAGGGTGCCGCCATTTTGATGCCCTTGTCACGTGCGAGGGCCGAGTCGCATCTGGAAGCGCCGCCCCTCGCACGTAACGACAGCGCCCCGTAGGGCCCGTCTGTACAGCGCCAGTGTTGCCTGCTCCATTCTGCATGCTGGTACAGCTTTCCAAAGTATAAGATTTGC
The DNA here is from genome assembly GCF_019175285.1 of Sceloporus undulatus. NCBI lineage: Eukaryota > Metazoa > Chordata > Lepidosauria > Squamata > Phrynosomatidae > Sceloporus > Sceloporus undulatus. The sequence continues at coordinate 231,213,253 of NC_056522.1, forward strand.
TTATATAGTCAAGTTTATTCCAGCTCTTCCTACAGGTATCTTACAGTTGTGTACCTTGAGGTGGGCACTTCAGTGGTTCTGGTGACCTTCTGCAAACTACACCTTTCCCCTAAAAAAATTACAGTGAGGAAAATCAAATTTAGATGTTACTTCTGGTTGTTGTTTTCCCCCACTGTTGGGGGGAGGGGAGGTAGTAGAGTTAGAGGCTCTCCTACCCTCATAAATACAAAACTGCCACTTCTGCTTGCAAATAGCGATTTCCATGCAGTTTCTGTTGAGAAAGGCAATTTGATACATTGTTCCAGAGTTCTGGAGGAGACTGTGGACTTTATAAAATGGCCTTGGGGAGGTCCAGGAGCCAGGTTTTGCCCATTCTTGGCATAAATAGTCATTTCCTTTTTTTTTTCACTTCTTGGTTGAATATCTCACAAAACTACAAATGCCAGAATTCTATAGCATTGAGCCATGACAGTTAAAGTGTTGTCAAACAGCTTTATTTCTACAGTGTGGAAGAGCTGTTAGTCACAGGGAGTGTTGAAGGAGGCAGTTGTGGGGGGGCGGGTTGCCCATAAGGCTTTGAGGTATTTATATATGGCCCTATTTGACCTATAATGGGTCTCTCCATCTGCCTGGTTTCAACATGCCTTGTGACTGGGAGAGCACTGCAGATGTCATTTCCCAGTGTTCTTAGCTGCAGCACCTTAGAAACCCTTTGGTAGGGCTGCTACCTGGCTGTAAAGGTAGGTTTTTGGGGAGTCAGGTGTAGCTGCTATGATGGAGCTCCATCATAGTAGTTATGTCTGATGAAGCAGGATCTCAACATGTTTTATTCGGCATGGGCCTTGTCAGCAGCAGCCCATGTCATCAAATTCAACCTCCTTTTGCTCAATAAAGCCTATTAGCCTTTAAGACACCATAATTGTTTTCACAGTAGAAAATGAACATGGCTGCCTTCCCCTACACCCCTGAAAATTCCTAACTGACAATGGCAAACCTCCTCAAAACAAATCTTGCCAAGTAAACCCATGATAGGGTCACCTTAGAGTTGCCATAAGTTGTAAATGACTTGAAGACACACAACAACAACAGTAAGAACACCCAATAAGTTTCATAGGTGAGTGAGAATTTGAACTTGGGTCTCCAATCTCCTCAGCTTTAGCCTCCACAGCACAGTCCCAGTGAGCAGGACTGCAACTTTTACTGGAGAAGGGATATAAGATGGGTCTATGCTGTTGCATCCCAAGAGAAAATTAAGTCAAACTGTATCTGTTACAAAACACATATCTAGATAGTATGCAAATTACACGCACAATAACAACAATTGTTGTTCAAGAGAAATAGTATATGAGGTGGCCGTGAAAAATTTAGTAGTATTTGGAGAGTTATTGATCAGTCATTTTTCAAAAGATAAATGCTTAAAAGGGTTATTCTGTTATGACAGTGGGGATATTTGTCTACTAAATAAATGTTTGTCATGTTCATTTTGAAAGGACTTTTTAAAAAATACAGAGAAATTGTTTGGGAAAGGAAGTAACCATGAGGACAAAAGGAAGGATTTCCTTGATGCAGATGAATTCTTACAGCACCATAACAATGGTGCATTCTCTTCTACTACCAACAAGCACTAAAAGGTAGGAAATGTTTGCACTTGAGCTCCTTAAAGGATGCCACTCCTTCATGTTCAACGTCCCATGCATTCAGTGCTGGGTTCATGGTGTGAAAATAGAAGTGCAGCTGCCAGACACTTGTTGACAGAAAAATCAACTTAGTTTAAAACAGCATCCTACCATTATGTGACTTGGCAGTTATACTCCTTCCAGTACAATGGGTTTTTTTAGATTCTTTTCTGCTATGTTTGTGTAGGAAGCTCCACGTAGTTCGTGTGCCTGTTTTGATACAGGTATATGCCACAAGAACCTGAAACGGCATCTGAGGCTGATGCATAAACATTAGCAATGCCAAATGCCAGTGAGTCAGACTTTATTCAGTGATGATTTGTCCAAACCATTTAATGCACTTCTCATTCACAGGTGACCCTGGATGACTGAAGAGGTATTTTTAACATTATTTCAAAATATAATCAATTACTTGGAATACATCTTGGATGGATAAGAAATTAAAGCTGTCATCAAACTCTTATCTCTAGTTGTCTCTATCTTAACATCACCCAACAGTAAAACTGACTAAAAAAATAAACTACTTGCAATCCAATTTAATCACTTTGACTGCCTCATTGCTTGAATGGAATGTGGTGAAATTATTGTAATTAGACAGAAATAAATGAATCCCAGTTTCCCCCAGTGCATTTAAATCATTATCCAACTATGGATGTTGAATCAGATTTAGTGCTACAATGATGGAAAGGAGAATGTTGTTTCTGTTGTTCCAAAGAAGACTCAAGTACTTTTTAGCCCTCAAAAAAACTTGACAGTTTTTTAAAAAGTAATAAATTGGTTGTAATGAAGACACAGACCTTCAATAGTATTTATGTTAAAAATCCAAATTCTACTGAAGATCAATCGCTTGATTAGGACAAGCCAGAATGCATTAAATAGTGGTTCCACCATCGAATTTTGACCTCTCCAAAATGAGTCATTAGGTTAGATGTTCTTATGCAATTGGGAGGTAGAAAAGAGACACACTGTTAAAACCACAACATCTGCATGGTGGAACAGAAAGTTCACCAAATGAAAATTGTTTCGAAAGAGTCAGATCATGGCTGGATGTGTAGACTTCAGCTCATTTTTAGTCTCCAATCCCCATCAGCCCTAGCCAGCCTGGCACTGAACACACATAAGAGTGAAGTATCAAGAGATTTGAAGACCAGTGGCCATAGATTGCTGATTCCTGGGAGAAGCCCAGTACCAGGAGCCTACATGCTGCAATTACAGCATTATAACATTTCAAATGCCATGGCTGCATCCTAGCGAATTCTGGGGCTTGAATTTGGTCAAAAGAACAGGAAGAGCTCCCTGGCCACTCCTTAAGTGCCAGTTCTCAGGATTTCATATGATAGAACAATGGCAGATAATGTGGAATCATCATGCTATAATTGTGCAATTTGAATGTTCTCCAGGAGCCTTGGAGAAACCCAAGGTTCACAGAAGTGTCCTAAAGATATTTAAAAGCCAGGCTAGGGACCCCAAAAAACCAATAAGAATTTAGCATGCCCAGGTAGCACAAAAAGCCAACCGGTTGTTAGAAGCATGCCAGAGAAGGGCAAGGCTCAGTATCTGGAACAGGTACTGTATCTACCACCCTGGTTAATGTGGTAATGGTAAAGCCACAACCCTAAGCAGTATCTACAAATGCAGACTACTGTGTTAAATCCCCCTTCTGTCCTTGCCCTACCCCTCTCCATATAAGGATCTCAAACAACAGTCTTAGATAGCATAGCTCCCTATTTACTACATCACCCAACAAAGTGAGTTGGCAAAGGGCAGTGTAGCTGTCAGCACCTTAGACTTTGGCCAGAAAGTCCCACGATTACACAAGAAAAGAAAAACGGAGGCACACAACATGTTCCCAAACAGCCTAAGACCCCAGCTCATGCTTTTCCAGGAGTTTCTTTTCCCAGCACAAGGGAGAAACACTTTATCTCAAAGTCAACAAACCAGTTTGTTAGCACTTGACATCTCCACCAGGAGCAGATATTTTGTCTATTATAATGGCTCTTAGTTGTCTTTTCAAGGCCAGGGGCCCTTTCACCACCACACAGTTATAGTACTGCACTATAATTTCACTTGAACAGCCATAGGTAGTGTGAAAGAGCCGCAAGTTCCCCTCCACCCCCATGTTTGCCAGTGCAACAAGGATGGTTACCACCAATGCACTATCGCTGGGAAAATCTAGTTTCCTTCAGCTGCTCAGAAGAGTAGGACAAAGATCAGAGCCAACAGAAAGTTTAAGTGAAATAGTAAATGATGCCACCATTCCTATTAATTAAAAAAAAGTATGGTACAGTAGAGTCTTGATTATCCGACATAAATGGGCCGGCTTATACCCAGATAACCGAATATGTTGGATAATTCAGATTGTCCCCAATGACGGCGGACACACGGACACGCACACACACCACCATTGGGGACAAAAGTCCCTCGCCTCCCTTCCCCTCCTCGACGGCTTGGTTCTTCTCAGCTAGCGGGGAGTACGTGCACTCCCCGCTGGCTGAGGAGATCCAAGCCAAGGAGGCAAGGGCTGGGCCTAATCCTCTCCTTCCAGGCTTCCCATTCCCTTTCTGTTTGGGGCCGTGTCTGGGGGGCACAGAAAGGCCTACAGCCACGCCCCCAAGTTATCCGACAGTCAGATAATCCGGAATGTCGGATAACCGAATGTCGGATAACCGAGACTCTACTGTACCTTGAAACTGCAAATCCCAGTTTTCAGAGCATAGCCTCCTCCCCCAGGCCCAGAATGCCCTTTCACCAGCCTGTTCCACCAGCTTTTCATGTGGCCCCTTCACATCATATCCCTGTATATTTGCCTATGAACAATGGGGTAAAAGTCATACAAAAAGTATTTCTGTGACACACAGGCTTTGTAGCCACTGTATTTGTTTTCTGTTTTCATCTTTTGCTAGGCAGTACCAACTGTCCAAGGCTGATTGCTTGTTAAATTCTTATCCAGCATTATATAAATCAGTTAGCTGTCCTTGCAGGCAATGGACTAAGTATATGTGAGGTATGACAGCTTGTGAAGACCTTTAGATCTACCAATCCATTTGATCAGTGGCACAGGCATCCATGACACCTACTATCTGACTAACTGTACAAATCAACAATGACAACCACTGATTCTCCTGAAATCATTCTGCTGCCATAAACTCAGTAGGTCAAGCAGCCTTAGGTGCAACGTAAGTCTGATCTGTCTTCTTGTTGTGCCTTTGCATAAATCAGAGCTTTGTGTAACTTGAAGTGCACCCCCTCGGATGTTGCTGGACTGTATCTCCCAGTGCTCCTCACCTCTAGCTATGCTCATTAGACTTATGAGTGTTGTAATCCACCAACATCTGGAGAGCCACCCAATACTCATAATAAATGAGAAAGTGTTTTGAGTGTAACTATGTAACCCTAATCATGTTTAGTCAGAAGTATGTCTCACTGAATATATTGGGCAGTAAGTATGCTTAGATCTGCAACTGAAAAACTAGATATCCATAACAACAAAAGGGATTAATCATATTAATGATTACTCTTTGTTGTGCTGTCAAGGAGTCCTCCAAGAAACAACATGCAAAGTGCCCTGGATGTAAGAGTCATTTTTTACTCTCGAACTGGACTAGGGAACTAGTGTCCCTCCAGATTGGCCTCTGCTCCCCATGAGACTCAATCATCATGGCCATTGGTGAGGGATGATGTACATAGTAAGTCATCAAAATTTGGAGGACACCATTTCCCAGTTCTTCTTTGTAGCAAAAATCCAAAGTCATAATAAAACTTCCACTTCCTGAAAAACATAGATATTAGTGCTATGTAATGAGATCACATATCATTAAAATACCACAGTGAGAACCATTCAGACCATGGTATTTCGAATTTCTAGTTATGGGTATGAAGCTGGACAATGAAGAAAGGTAACAGGAAAAAAATCAACTCATCTATATGGTGCTGCTGGAGGATAGATCTACAAATACCATGGATTGGTAAAAGGACAAACAAATGGGACCTACAGCAAATCAAGCCTAAACTCTCATGAGAAGCAAAGTTGTCCAAACTGATGCTCTTATACAGTCAGTCCCCCATATCCATGGATTTTTTATCCATGGATTGAAACATCCATAGCCTGAAAATATTTTAAAAAATATAAATTCCAAAAAGCAAACCTTGATTTAGCCACTTTATATAATGGACACCATTTTACTATGCCATTGTATCCGATGGCACTTGAGCAGCCACAGATTTTTCTATCAACAGGGGATCTTGGAACCAAACCACAGCAGATACTAAGGGCCCACTCTATCATGAGACAAGAAGACATAACTAGAAAAAATGATAGTGGAAGGCAATAGGAACAGAGGGAGACCACACTACAGACAGAGTAATTGAAGCCCTGAATTTGGGGACCTACGTAGGGTGACTGATGCCTGGGAATCTTGGAGGTCTGTCACTCATAAGATCACCATAAGTTAAAGTCAACTTGAGGGCAAATAACAACAGAAATGAAATGACTAATTTTATTTTTAAGCAGTGGGTGTACATGATGTGTGCAGTGCGCACACGCGCACACACAGTCCATATAAGAGAGTGTGCTCACTAGCTGTTCTGCCTCTGCTGCCCATTGACGTATCCCTGCCTTTGAAGCCTGTTCCCACGGTTGTCTTTGCACATCTTCTTCCATGCCGTTCTTTACACTGGGATTCCTTTCCCCTCTCCTAGAGCACCAAAGATCACACCACTCAGTCTTCCCTATTGAAAAGGCACTCCTTCTGGCAAGAATGTCACCATTAATCCACCATCACAGAAAGAAAAGTCTTGTTGCAATCAATAAAGCCTAGCCAGAATTGTACTCTCTGTTATTCTGATTTGGTCTGATTTCTGCATTAAAGGCTATGAATTTAGCACCGTGGACACTGCAAGCAGAATTTTTCTTATATGTAATTTTTGTTGTGCTTTGTTTAAATACTAGATAGATGGACCTCATGATTCTGAATATGTGAATGAAATGGTGTATGTTAAGGGACAGGGAACAAACTGGTTTCCTAGGTTAAATAACAGATTGATCGATAAAGCCCTGAATGTCTAACAAAGGGGTAAAAATGGGAGGGGGCAGGTTTGACTGAGAATGAAACCACAGACTGATAACAAAAAGAAACAACATTGAGTGAAATCTCAGTAACTAAGGTATGGAGATAAGAGAGGTTTTTTTAAGTGAGGCTTTTCTGTTTTTACAACATTCACAACAATATGAATGGTCTAAGAATAGTGCTAAGTACAAGATACAAGTACAAAAACCACACATCGACATGTAAGCACACTGCTCTCCTCTTCATAGACACTCCAGTTCCTTGAACTGAAAAGATTCCTCCAAGCATCAGAGGACATTACAGAATAGGGTGAGCTGGGCTCCAAGGAAGAGACAGAAATCCCTGGAAACCAGGTAGAGGTGATTTCAGTGAAGGTGGCTAAAACAGGGGCATCACTAAGAGGGTGCAGGGGTTTCAGGCAGCACCAAATGACACCCCAAGGGGTGATACACTGCTCCCTAAACATCTGCCTTTTGGCAGAAATGGGCTGTGGCATTTGCCTGCATCCTTTTAAAATGCTGAAGAGATGGGTTGAGTGGAGTGAGTCTCAGTGGGAGGAGAATAGACAGGCCTCGGGTGTTTATTTGTTTTTTTTAATTATTTTTTTAAAAAACTTTTAAAAATTAAAATTAAAATTAATTTTTTATTATTTTGAAATTTCTTTTGAAAATATCAGATCTTACCAAATTTTCAAATTTAAACATGTTGAATTATGCATATGTAGATACATTTAGGCTGTGTGTATGATATTGTGATTTAAAGGCCTAATTTTAATTTGGCAGTTGTTTTATGTCACAACTGTTACCATTACATTCAGTGATATACAGGAATTACAATTTATGAGTAACATTAGTACAAAAAACATTACCAAGAATCTTGTATGGTGTGGTATGGGAGGAGGTCAAGGAAGGCATGGCACCAACCCTAGAGATGCCACTGGGCTAAAGGAGGTGACTTCCATGCTTTTCTGCTCACAAAAGGCAGATCCAGTATCTAACCCAGTGAATAAGAAAAGAGCTCAGAATGTCAAGTGGTTACACCATTCCAAGTTAAGTGTTTGTCAGTTATATGGACTAGATGCCCCACACAGTGCCTTCTAACTCTTTTATTGTATGACTACAATTTTGGAAGGTTATTTTTTCCTGGGAAACTTTTCCTGAGTGGAATTAAATAATATGAGCTGATTTTACTGCTATTAAAACACAGGCTGCTATTAAAACACAGGAACAGGGCTTACAAAAAGTAGCAACTCTTAAAACGGGGTCTCCCACTGCCAATCCATACAAATAATGAGTAGGAATCAAGATGGGAGATGGTGGGAGAAGACTTCTCAGCATTCTCTTTCATTGCAGGCATTTCCAGATAAGAGAACTGCTTGTGCTAGCAACTAGAAAACACTGCACAGTGGCTCCCTGTTCTTCTCTTTAACAGATTTTCCACAGTTGTGAAAATAAGACAGAAGAAGAAATGGAAAAAGAATAGACAGTTATGAATGGGGGACAGCATTGTCTTCTAAAGCCCATTGAAAGAGGCAGAGTGGTGATAAAAGTCTTGTCTGGAGCCACTCTTAGAGGCATTTGACCTAGGTTTCCAGGCAAAAGAATGAAACTTGTTCAGGTCCTTCTTTTTTATATGTTTATACACACAAGTCTTAGCATTTGTTGTTGTTTGTCTTTCATGGGATATTCTCGGCAATATATATTCAGAGGAGGTTTGCATTGCCTTCCTCTGGGGCAACATAACCTTCTCAAACTTTGTGTGTCACATCAAAAAGGACTGCCATGGTAGGCTACAACCTACAGGCTTGGAAGTGCCATGAACAACATGTTTTGCAGTTCTAATATAAAACATTTTGAAAGCAAAAGTCAATGGACAGTTGATGTTGAGGAGCTGTACAACTAGAGTGACGCTATAATCCTGAATCAGCAAACCCTGGAAAAGGCATCTCAGCTGTTGTAAATGAAATTATCTACTAAAGAGTAGAGTTAATCTAAGCAAAGGTCAGTCAGCTCAAGACAGTAATAATGGGCCCCTATCTTCCTTCTCCCTCTCACTTCTATAACTACCTAGGAGGTCATGTCATGGCTAATGCCTCCCAATTGTATGAAGGCAACCACAAGCCCCTTCTAAATCAAATTAGTGATGATTATTGCATCACTAAATCATGGATAAGGCTCTCAAAGTGCTCTCATTGGAAAGGCTAATTTCATTTCAACTGCACTTCTTTTGGAGCGGAGTGTAATGGTCCTATTTGTCTTGAAGTATGGCTGCCAATAAATATTCAGAGATTCCAGTGAAATGGCAGAGGAGCTGTTAATGGTATATCACTTGAAATAGGCAAGTACATTTGGTCCAGTGCCTGCTAATGGCTGTTACGGTGGGCAATGCCTTTTATTTGCTATACATATAGATATGCACATTCACATATATTGGTTTTCTTCCACATCTAAAGGAATTTGGGAAAGGTGAGGAGAATAGACTGGAGCAAAGTGATAATGTTGTCTCATCAAAATCAGCTATGCGATTTTTTCAGGTTATATAATGCTTTCAGAAAGAGTGAGTCAGCAGTGGCTGAAAATGAAAGCCACATCGTGGTCTTAATAGTGGTTATACTTTGGCTTTCTAAGCCAGTGGGACTGAGTTCAGAGTAGATATTTTTAAGATAAATGACTACTATGCAATTTTTATTCATTATGGTCTAGATTCAGACTTGATCATGCTTAAAATAAATCAGTTGAAATCAATGGGGCTTAAGTTAGTCATTATTAACTCAGGTCCCGTTGAAATCAAAAGATTTGTCCCTTTAAAATCAAAGACTATTCCAAAACGTATACAGTCTGAATCTGCCTGTAGGTACGTATCTTGTTTATGTTCAAGGAATTCAAAGTACACATATGAAGTGATCACATTGCATCCTCACAACAATTCTGTGAAGTAGGTTAGCCTGAGAGAGAAATGGGATATTACACTGTACATGTGCTCATATATTTATGAGAATCTCTGTGTTTATCTTATATGAAGAAGAATCCTCTTAAATACAGAGTACAGATCAAAGATACAGATCTGCTCGGATAGAATGAACACATACAGTTTGTGTAAATTAATGAACACATGTTCCCTTTGTGGAAGCCTGTACAGTGCAACCCATGCAAGGAGTGACTTGGATGGGTTGTCAAAATGAGAGCATTGACCCTCCAGATAAGAATTCTGTCCCCCACATAAAAGTTTCCTTTAGTCCTCAACTATCTAGCACTGTAGAGAGTGAGACATTGAAAATCATTCACCTTAGAACTCTGGAATTTGTTGTGCTCACATTCCCTCAGTGACTTTGCCTAGGACAGCAACCACCACCACTACCACCACCACTTCTTTGGATGCCTGAACTGTATTTCTAAATGCTTAACTGAAGCTTTATACAACAAAATCAAAAATCCAGAAAAGAGTGATAACTATATTGACCAACCAAAATGCACAAAACACATCATGCAAGCTGTGAAAGCTCCAATGGCAGGCAGCATCATCAGATATTAAAAAGATATCAGCAAGTCATACAGGAGAGGAAAAGTGGTGATGTGAGAGTCATAGGCTATCATTTGTATCAGATATTGTTTCTGCTGTATGATATATTCTCCTTGCATGATGTATTTTGTACATTTTGGTTAGCCAATAAAGACATCACTCTTTTGTGGATTTTTTATTTTGTTGCTTTTTGCTGCATGGCGAACATAGCAAACCCTGAATATAGTTCCTGAAGTTTTATGTTACTGCAATGCTAGAAATTTGGCAACCAGAGGGGAATTTCATTTGGAGAGCAGAATTCTTATGGGAGACAATGCCCTCATCTTCCCCTTCTCCCCTTCCAATAACTAAATGCCTGCAGCATGGTTTAAATGGAGGAAAACGTATAGCGAGCACCTAATGCCAACTACTTATCTGTATTACTGGGAATGATTTTTAATTCAGATTGTTTTATAACACCATGACCATACATCACTTATACAAAACTTAAGTGCAATGGAATGAACCCAGGTTTAGACAAACTGTGCTGATTGTGGCAGGATTCCCTGTCCCTTCCTCCTACACAGAGAGATTGAGAACTCTGCTAAATGGGGTGACCCTCTGGTAAAGGCAAAAGGGGAAACCCTGAAAATCCAATAGTGGCATCTTCTTTGAACAAAGCCCTTTTGTCCATGGAAGATAAAACCTGGCTCCAGAAGACTGAGTTTAGTGGAATTCACTTCCTACTATGTGCATTCGTTTGCAACACAGCTCCCACCCCAGAACACCAAAGCATTTGTACTACTACATCTTTCAAAATCCTTCAATCTGCATGATGATTCATTTTGTTGGCTGAAGAATTCTAGAAGTTACATTGTAAAAAGTAATTTTCCCAAGGTCTATAAAACACAACAACTTATGGACTGTCCCTTTGTACATTGCCAAAAACGGGGGGGGGGGGGGACATTAAACACTTTGGGAGCAGAAGAGGCCCCAAAAACCAAGGTTGCTGCTGAATAAGGTAATTCTGGGCAACAGTGGCCTCAGAGGCAAGCTAAAGCTCTATGAGTTAAAACCATTGGCTTTTAAGTGCATCAGGATGGGCGAGTGGATCAAACAATCCAAAAGTTGCTAAGAAGCACTGAAACCTATTTTCTGATGTGAGCAAATTAACAGGGTGGATTACTTGCATCATATTAAAAATATCTGGGTGCATTTTAGAAGGAAAAACACACAGCAAGGCTGCTCAGAGGCTGTTTCAATTCTGAATTGTATAGATGTCTTAAGGAGCCACCAGCTACTGTAGAGAGAATCAAATGACCAGGACTGAGAGACATCTTCCAAGAGTCAGTGCCACCCATCTGAACACGACCCTTTTGAGCAATCTCTCAAACAATTGGGGGGGGGGGGTGTAAACACAGCCATCTCTCTGCTCTTTAGGTTTGAAAGGTGTTAAATTGCAGCCAATGCTTATCAGTAGGAAATGTTTAACTGAAAATTTGCAACAATAAACTAGCTAGACCTAATACCTAACCAATTTATCTCCCACATGGGGATCAGCCCTACCATTAGGTAACATGAGGCAGCCATCTCAGAGAGGTGATCTTTGGTACTATGAAAGGACAGCACAATTGTTAGCTATTATGTTTGTTATTGATGCACTGTTGTATTTTCACTTCCAGAAAGGGAAAGAAGTGCTTTGTAAGATTTTCTCTTTCAAGCTGATGATAAAATATCTTTACTAGATTTTGATAATGTCTATGTCCCTCTACTTGGTGTTAGGGAGCATATGCTGCTTTACCTCAAGAGCAACATCTTTTGAGTAGATCTTGTTCAAATTCTGAATATTGGTGGAGGGGGCATTAGCAATAATACACACTTTCCAAACGTAGCCCATTTTTATATTGCATTTCCCCTTCCTTTGTTGACTTGTCCTACCACACAATAAATGTGTACAGTTGTTGCTCAATTAATTTGTTCCAGTGTACAGAGCCAACTTTCCTCAAGGCCAGACTTAAATTGGACACCTAGGTGGCAAATCAAAATGTCATAAACGTCACTGAAAATCTCTGCTGCTTCTTGCTCTGACAGGTAGTGAAATCCCAACTGTTCCTACAACACAGGATTTGTATTATTTCAAAATACTTTTTGATCAGAGTGACAGTGGGAAGATGGGATGTAACTTACACACTATGGGAAGGGAAGACTCTCTCAAGCCAAGTTTAATTTTCTTTCAAAAGATTGCTTTTCCCCAGATATACCGAAGACATGATTTCCTACCAAGGGCATGGCCAGAAAATTTTGAGGTGTCAAGGCCTGGCTATGATGAAGTGGTCTGAGCAGTTAAATGAAAAGAAGGTGAAGGATGATACTTGTAAACACACAATGCCCTGTCAACCACAGTCAGCACCACATCCTCCACTAGGGTATAAACATGCAGCCTGGTCTGTTCCTGCACCAGGAGGGGAAGTCAGGGGGGAGGTTTCAGGTGATCAGGCCTCCATGCCCACCCCAGTTACAGGTCTGTTTCATACATGAACATGGGCTTACATGAACTTGGATCTATTACTGAGTGGACTGATCTCCAGTTCCATGCTTTATTATTCTCTGCCATTGATATTTTTCTGCAATTTTGGACACTGATTTCTTTCAAATGTGGCTTTTAGTGTGCAAGCCCCATGCTTCAATAATTCTAGAGGCAATTCACATGACATCCTCTTCCTTCTGTAGCCTCCCCGCCCACACTTTCCATTGCTTCAGCTCCCTTTTCCCCCCTTATCATAGTAGAGCCATTAAAAGAATTGCTGCACAATCCCAGGAGCACTCCAAATGGATCTAGAATCATCCCATAGTATTACACAATGAAATCTAGAGTGTTTGCGTTTTGGTTTGCTTTGTTTTTGTTTGTTTTTCTGATTTATACTTTTCTACTTCAAGCTCCTAACAATAAGCAGGAACTGCCCATGACTTTTGTTTTGGCCAGTGGGACGTAAGAAGAACCCTACTAGATCAGACCAAGGACCTATTTAGTCCAACATTCTCTTCACACAACAGTCAATGAGAGGCCTAAGTGAACTACACTATGAAGGCATGTGTGTACATGAGTGCAACTGCACCCTCTGTCTCATGCTTTCAGAAATTAGAATGACCAAATATATGTGTATATACACAGAAATCTATCTATCTATCTATCTATCTATCTATCTATCTATCTATCTATCTATCTATCTATCTATCTATCTATTTTATATCCTACCTTTCTGCCAATATGAGACTTCCTATTGTGCAACCCCTTCTAAACCATCCTTATATTATTGGGATATCATATTTTCTACAACAGTCACCCCATAATATTTTGTAACTTTATCTATATGTATATAGACTGTCAATTGTGACTGTTCACCTTCTACTAATATGAAAGGTTTTTGAAATATGAAATATTTTATGCAGATCCATAGGTAAGGTGCCCTTAGGACCATTTCACAAGATCTACCATCAGAGGAAGATGTTTTTGTGCCACCTGAAGATGGACTTTGCACTGAGAGCTCATATTTCACTGTTCCTCTCATCTGCACTATGAACTATGCCATATGCCATCTATGCCATGCACTTCTATTCAGTTTAATTTAATTAATAATTTGTTTTATTTATATACCGCTATTCCAAAGATCATAGCGGTGAACAGCAAGTAAGCTAATTAGCAAGTAAGCTAATTTGCCCCCAACAGTCTGGGTACTCATTTTAGCGACCTCGGAAGGATGCAAGCCTGAGTCGAGCTTGGGCCCTTTTGCTGGTCTTGAACTCGCAACCTTGTGGTTTCGAGTTTATGCCCTCCCATTACACAGCTCCCTGAACTGCAGCTGGTCTTCATGTTTTCAGACATGGAGAAAGACTGGACATTGCTTCTTCATCCCTGTATGCATAACTAAATATAATCTGATACCTCCACCTAGTTAATGATCCAATTTTCAGTCTCCATCTTGAAACTCAGTTTAACCACAGGCCTCATGGATAAAACATTTGGCCTCATTTGGGGGTGTTTTCTGGTTCTTTCCTTATTCTTTACTTGTTCATACCACCTAACCTGATGAAGAATTCTACAGAACTCAAAATCTTGCTGTTCTGTGGAATTTAGTTGGTTTTAATAAATATATTGTCCATTAGTGGACAATGTCTTTAAAGTCATACATGTACCTGTCCTTAAAGAAATGCATGACCAAGTGGGTGATTTGTTAACCAGTAAATCTCTCTGGCTGAAGTCTTATCTCAGTTATGAATTCCACAGGAAACCATTATTCTTTCAGTCTCAACAGTCATTTCCCCATCTCCAGTGAAAAGATATTTGTATTGTTGCTACATGCAAATAAACACATTATAAGCATTAGGAAGATAATCAGACTTCGAAAAAGCTGAGGCATGTTGGCTGGAGGATTCCAGGAGCATACCTTCCAAAATTTTGAAGATGCAAACTGGGACATGTATGGCCAAGCAACATCAGAATGTGGTGAGAGGCAAATGTTATGAACAAAGAAGAACACATAAACTAAGAGAGGCTGCAGGAATTTGGTTTTGCCTGAGTCTACTGGGAAGGGCAAGACTCAGCACCCTCCTCCCCTTCCCCCTGCTGATTTAAATGAATACAAATTAATTTTGTATTTTGAGCTCAGTTTGGAGCAACTGAAGTAAGAAGAAGATGAAGAGGGAAAGTGGGAGGAAGAGAAAGGAGCTGGGACATTTAAAAGCAGCTGGATAAATTGGGATGACAGAAGACTGTCCCTTTCACATTGGGACAGTCGGAGGATATATGGGAGCTGCAATCTAGAAATGTAACTTCTCTGCTCTTTGGAGAGAACAGATATGTGGAGTAGGAAAGTGTGGTCCATGGGCCGCACATAGTACCCGAGGAATTTTTGTAGCTTGTAGACCCCTTCCTAAGGCACCCACATCTCCAATAATAATCCAAAATTGGAAAAGGACCACTGAGCTGGTGTGGCAGACAGCAAAAATAAAACCTAAGACAAACAAGGCCCAAAGTGCATGGAAATGGAAATTGAATATTACTATTGTTTCATTTTCAGCTGATTCGCATCCATTTCTTAGAGTAGGGCAGACTACCATGGAAGCACCGTGGCAACAATAGCACTACCACCCTCTCCAGTTACCCATCCCTGTGATGCTCTTTTGACAATTTGAAAGGAGCTAAGTGCTCATTGGCAATCTTTGCGATAATGACCATGCTGGACACATGGTTGAGAGGTAGAAGCAGCACAAGGATGAGCTACATTTACAATAGTTTTGTTTAAGCAATGTGTTTTGTTTAAGCAATGTGGTCCTGTGGCTACTGAATTCTGCCTAATCTATTCTCCTTCCCATGACACAAAATGCTTTTGTGAATGAAAACCTGTGAGAAAATGGGAAAGACAATATAGGCCAATTGCACAGAACTGCCCATGGTGACATGCAGGCTGTGGTACCACAAATAACCTTGCTTGTTTCAAAGCAGCCTGAAAGCGCCTATTACTTGGGAGAAAGGGCTCTCAGAATGCCCTGCATGTTTACAAACCTCCTCTGATAGTGCCTGGTGTGATTCTCACATCCAGTTATTCAAAAGCTCCTGTAAATGGGACTCTTTCATGCTTTGGAGTTTAGCCTAAAGAAATCCCAAGACAACAATGTGTGAATCAAATGCTTGTAGTTTCCCATCTGGTCACAAGGCCTGTCAAGGCTGCTAAATCCAGTGGAAAAGCCCAGTCTTTTACACCAGCCATACTATCCACCAGTGACTCAAGCAGACTTATATCTGCTAAAACCAATTGATGTACCTCTGTGCAAGATAACTATTGTGTTTGCGTGATTGTTTTTCAGCTTTGTTGGTCAGAACAAAGTGCAGTACATTTTTGGGGGGTGATTTCTTCTGTTTTACATCCATACCCAAAGCATTTCAGTTGCAGCATCACTCTTGCCATGGATCCACAAATAAGAGACATAATTCTCTCAACTGCGGCATGATCAAAAGTGTGTAGGAGTCTATGGAGAGATTGCCACTGGCCTGGGTCACACTTTAGTAGGACCTATTCAATACTCTTCCCACTTCCTTTAGCCCAGACACTGATTTTGATTTGTGTTGGTTTTCAGAATACTGGGTCTTTTCAGAAGACACCCTTTCCCTGGCAAATGGATCAGATGTGAAGTATCTGGTTAGGGGGGGAGAAACCCAAACAGTGAGCAATTCAGCAAACCACTGCTGTAAACCATTCCACTTCTGTTTTCTTTCACAGAAGCTTTTGAATGAGATTACTTACTTTTAAAATATTATTTAGCCAGCCACTGAGACTTCAGAACCAACACGTCTCCTGCTAGCCTCTTTAGTCACAAAATGCCAATATTCATTTACCAATCAGACTTTTCTAAACCCATCTTTGTTTGGGTGCAATAGCCGAACTGTTTGTCTCAAGCAAAAAACAAAAATGGCATTTGTATGTAATTTCCATGTGAACTTGGCACCATCACAATCTTTCGATGACAGCCTGTACTGTTTCCTATTCTCCCTTCCATTAACTCCAGCTGCAAGACCCAGATGTCAAGCTTAGGAATGTGGGTTTCTTCCTCCACTTCCCTATGTACCCCTAGCAGCATTAATATAAGTTGCTCTTGCCACCTTTAGCTAGCTAAGTTTGCCTCCAAAGTTAAGGAAACAGTAGACTGAAGACAAATATTTTTATCATGATCTGAAATTCCTTTTCCACTTACCTTTATTACATGGGAAACATAACCAAACCAACACTATAATGCAACATTCCATAATATATTCATCCTTTTTCCCCACTCCATTTTTTATCCTTGCATTTGGTCTCCAAGGGTGCATCTGCACTGTAGAAATAATGCAATTTGATGCCACTTTAAATGATCTAGCTTCATCCTATGTAATCCTGGGATTTGTACTTTTACAAGACCTTTTGTCTTCTCTGTCAAAGAGTGTGGTGCCTCACCAAACAACAAATGCCAGGATTCTGTAGGATGGAGCGATGGCAGTTAAAGTGGTGTTGAACTGCATTATTTCTACAGGACAGATGCATGCTAAATTGAAATTTTTTGCTGTAGGAATGTCTCTAAAGGCCAGGCCTAAACCTACTTAGCAAGATGCAAGAATCTGGCTTCAGATCAGGGGAAATGTTGGTATTATCATCCTCAGCAAGTGTACTTAGAAGGTAGTTTTCTCAAATTTAGGGGAATTAAGGCTGTCATGTGCTTAGGATCACAACTTGGCATATGTATCATGTATAGCAGCATTTTGAGTCCCTCTACTGGAAGGAAGGTGGGATATATATATATAAAATGTAGGAACATTATATGTTTTGCTGCAGCTATAAATCAGTCTCTTCCTTGTAAGTCAGATGACTGCTAACCCCCACCCCCAACTGCTTTTCTCACAGTTGCTACACACCAGCTTGTGCTATGCATGTTTCCAAGAAGAGTCTGAAAGAAAAAGTATTACAGGACAGTACACTGATGGTTGCTGTTGTACTCATTTCATACAGCAGGAATAAGTTCCTGAACTATATTAAACTTCTGAACAGAAAGAAGCAATTGAATGGCACAAAGGCACAGTGCCCGTTCGCACAAGGTAAAGTCGAATGTAAGTGACATCTAGCTTAAAATCAGAGCATACCTTATGTTCACCAGAGTGAACAAATATCAAACACAGAAACAAGAGAGAACAGATACAATGTATAGAAAAGACACACCAAACTGGTCATTTATTTTTCATTTAACACAGTTGATGGAGAAGCCCCCCACCAACACATGTGTAGGCAGCGACTTAGTTTAGGGGGAATACCAAGTGCATGGCAGCTGCCACTGGGCACAAAGCACTCACCTTCAACCGGGGCAACTGGTGGCTTCCATGTCAGTGGGGCAATGAATCTGCTCTGGATTCTAGTCCAAACTCTCAAGAATCCCTCAGCTTTCAAGGCGCTGAACCTATTTTGGAAGATGGGTTTATCATCCCGGAAACCGGACTAAAACCCTGCATGGATTCACCACTCCACTGACATGGAAGCCACCAGCTTTCACTGCTCCAATACTTTACTCCACCTCCTAGTGCCAAATTATGCCTACTGGTAGGGCCAGCCCTCCCAGCATGTGCAGTTTTATAACATTATGTCACGTCCACTCTTAACACACCTTTCAGAACAACTTTTTTTATTTAAAAAAATCAAATGTTGCAACTTTTCTTCCCCACATGAGAATGTGCACAAGATCTCCAAATTTTTTCCATGTTAGACGCAAATTTAGTTCCCTCCACTCCCCAAACTACATTTTGTTGACAACATGTTTGTCTGCTCCAAGGGTGTGAGCAATTCATAAATTTACTGATGTCTCGTGATGTCTGGCTGGAGGGACTGAGTCAGTCAACGGCTGCTGCCTTCCCCTGCACCTGCACTCTGAGTCTCACTCAGCCCCGGCTAGCATTTTCCTCCAAGGTTTCCACAAGCCTTGACTTCCTGAATGATTACAGCAGCCATAGAACTTTATCACATGAGCCTTGAAAAGTGGAATTAGAGCAGGATAGCAGCATCTGTGGTTGTACCTGATTGTATAACACTGGGTCTGCCCAGTAGCTGGTTTGTAGTTCATCCATTGCTGGAGCTTTCCTTCTCATTGATAGCCAAAACCCATCACTGTCTCTCAATTGCATTGCTTTTCCACTGTTGATGCATGTAAGATAAGTTCCTCCAGAAGCAGTTCCAATATGCAGACAGTCATGTGGTGCAGGCGGGCATGACTAAGTTCCTCCCCCCTCCATGTTCCCAAGCAAACTGACTGTCCCTCTTTAAAAAATAAAATTCTTAGTGGACTGCCATGGTCACGTAATTGTGCTAAAAATAAAATAAATACAGACTAAAAAATGTGCTAGGAAGGACATAGGAGAAGGAGACAGGGCTATGGAGGCCAAAGTGCAGAAAACAGAGGCCAGGATAAAAGCAGCACCATGGCTATTGGAAAGACCTATGCAATAATGACTATCTCAGCCCAATATGTTGGTGTTTCCTAGACTAATGCAATTGTGGCACCTTACAAGCCTGGTTTGATAAAACCCTTAGAGTACCAAGTGCTGCCTTTGCAGAGAAGATCCATTTGAAATCATTGTCAGAAAACAGTGTTGGGAATGGTGTCATTCTCGAGATATTCAACTTCAACTCCCAGCACCCCTCACCATTGGCTAAGACTGCTGGGAATTGCAGTCCACCTGCATTTGAAGGACTGCATGATTCCCAACCCTGTCATAAAGCAATTAACAATGGCAAAACCCTTCAAAATGCAAAGAGTCCAATGTGGTTAAAATATTAAGTATACCAGTGTCTATCAATCATCTCTGTACTCAGAGACCAAGGTTGTCAGGTTGTCTAGCACACACAGCTGTGTTCTCTAAGCTGAAAAGCCAGGGAGTTCAGGAGCAAGAGCTAGGAGTTGTCATCATTGCCACCAAACCAGTATCTGCTGCCTGAAATCATCACCTCATTCTAATGGCAAGGCAGGCCCCACTGCACAGCAGAGGAATGATGCCTCTCTTAAAAGGGGACTGAGCAAAAGAGCCAGCTATTGAAGAACAGTAGGAGAGGCAGTGAATGTTGATGCAGCATGACCTTATGCTCTCTGCATGTTAAGTGTAGGATTGGTGTATGATGGCAGGAATTTGGCCTGTTTATATGGTCAAGAATTCTTGCAACAACTTCCAACCGACATAAAAAGGAGTGAAAGATGTGGAATAAATAAGATTAGAGTATTAAGAAGTCATAAGCAAGTTCAGAAGTCTCACAAGAAGATGAAATACACTTTGTGGAGATATTCATCTGTTTCTAGCTATGAACCCGATCACTTTTCCTACAGTTTAATTGATGAATTTTTCTGAATTCTAAATATAGCTGTTTATTAGAGAACTTAAACCATATGCTCTTCTTACTTAATACAGATGTATACAGATACACATGGAGAAGGGGGAATCCAAATGGGGAAAATGTTACAGTGTGTGTTATCTGTGCCCGATAGTGTACTAGTGTTCCTGCATTTAAATGTGCAATTCACACAATGCGCACAACAACCCCAAGTCACTGGTTACTACTCACAGGGTCTAGCACCATCAGCAGCATCCTTCCCTTTGCATAATAGAAGGTACAATTTCAATTTGAAGTGACTACAGTTGCTTCTTTGGGTCATGTATTTTGCAGGCCTACTCCTTTTGTTCCCCTCCCATTTTGGTGACCATTAGCAAATTCCTGCCTCTCTTCATTCTCCCCCTCCCCACAACATTGTCAGCCACATTTTCTTGCTGAAGTGTGCCTGGCCAACCCTCCATATACAATAGGAGACATCAAGCAGAAACAGCAGGACCCCCTGGTCCATCCTGCTATAACCCCCCCTGGCTCAATTCCTCTCCCACCTCCCACCTCCCACCTCCCTCAGGCAGGAGACCCACTGTTGTGGTTAACCTTTTGTCCTTTTGATGCAGAAATCAGTGTGCACATGTACATGATCCCATTCAGTGGGGCTTATATTTGAGTAAACACTCAACATTCCCAGAAATTGGCAACACTGCTTACTTCTGCATAGGCACTCCTAATCAGAGTAAGAATGAAATTACAGCCTCTGTGTGAATCACCAAAGTCAGACCTACTGTATAAAAAACTTCAAAATCATAGAATCACAGAGTTGGAAGAGACCAAAAGGGCCATCTAACCCAACCATCTGCCATGCAGCAACACATTCAAAGCATTACTTACTAATGGCCATCCAGCCTCTGTTTAAAAAAAAAAAGGAGATCCCCACCAGCCTTTGAAGGATCATATTGCATTGTTAAACAACTCTTATTGTCAGCAAGTTCTTCCTAATGTTTAGTTGGAATCTCTTTTCCTGTAGTATGTATCCATGGCTCTGTGTCATAGGTGTTTATCACACTGAGGTTTTTGCAGCTTTTTGCAGCTCAGTTCCGGGGTGACTGTGGGTCCAACGATGCAAATTCATGTGATAACGTGATGTGTTATCACACATAATTCCTTTCTATGGGGGCTCCTTCCATGGCGCTTCCACAGTAATTCCAAAGTGACCCCTCATTTTGGCAAAATCGGTAACAAGCGAATTCACAGAAATCGCTTCCAAGCTCACTTCGATTTCACTCCGAATTGGTCTGGTGTGGAATACAACTTGGTTTCTGCTCTGGTACACCACCGTAAACCCACCGGGTTGCAAATTTCCCATGATGCGGTGCTGCAATTTTCCCCCATTTCCTTTTGGTGGTCCTTTCACTTTCAGGGCAACTCATTTTTAAGGAATATATATATGTGTGTATGTGTGTGAATGTGAATATACAGATATGTATATCTATCTTTATATGTATGTGTTGAAATTGCTGAAATGGAAGAGAAAATAAAAAAGGGGAATGAAGAAGACACAGAAATATTCACGAGGCAAATATTCACGCAATCACACAATTACAGGGAACAGGGAACAAGAACTTGCGCTCCTTTTCACCCTGGAAACATACAAGGTCACGATGCATTTAGACCCCCACTGAGCATGTGCAAGGGCAACCAGGTGTGATAAAACATTCACGTTATAATGTGAATTTGCATAGCTGAACCAGGAATCACCCCGGATCTGAGCTGCAAAAACCTCTGTGTGATAAGCACAACAGAGTGCATCTACACCGTAGAAATAATGCAGTTTGGCATTAAGTGCTGTAGCTCCATCCTGTGGAATCCTGGGATTTGTAGTTTTATACGGTCTCTTCTCTGCCAAAGAGTGCTAGTGCCTCACCAAACTACAAATCCCAGGATTCTGTAGGATGGTGTCAAACTGAATTCTTTTTACAGTGTAGGCACACCCATAGCTTCTGGTGCAGCAGAAAACAAGCTGACTCCATCTTCAATACAACACCCTTTCAAATATTTAAATATGACTATCATATCACATCTTAACCTACTCTTCTCTAGGCTAAACATACCCCACTCCCTAAGCCTGGTTTCCAGACCATTTTCCCAGTCTATAGGGCATGGTTTCCAAACCATTTTTGAACATCATTGAAAAAACAAGAATTTAAAAGTGAAATGGAGGAAAGAAAGTGTTTTGCTCTTTTAAAAGGTTTTCATCATGCTAATCATGCACCCTAAGTGACATCATGAATTGGGGAGAAGGGGTAGACAAATAACAGAGGATTATTCATGCCTCAACCATTTCCACTTTGAGATAACCGATACAAACTGAAAGAGTGTGTGAAAAATTAATCAGAAAAATGAAACTTTTCTGAGTAATAATGTAAAGAGCTCCATTGATTTAACATGAAACACAATGTTTTTTTTAAAATGCTGCTGAAGCATTTGCAACTACAGGAATTAGGTATCTGTGTGTGGAATCTCCCATGTACTAACCAAATGAAGGTGTATGTGTGTGTATATATTTGACACTTTCAGCACCACACAAGTTAATTAATGAAACAAGTATAGCACATCTTAAAGGCAACGTGAGGAAGAAACGAAAATAAAAATGAGAATATTGTATGTTGTATTTTACATGTACAAAATTAATGGAAGAGGCAAGATTTATTAACTTTTAATTAGAAGATGGCATAACCTAGCAAGATATCAGGTGAGAAGAAAATATATATAGATATAGATATAGATATAGATATAGATATATAATTGGAACACAATGATTAGCATGTCTTTTAAATGACTACTCAGACGTAGACCCACTGAGTTCAGATACACATTCCCAAATAAGTAGATAGCTAAAGCTATAACCTTATCGCACTTTGGGAAGAGTAAGTCACACTGCACTTGACAGAATGTACTTTTGAGAAAATACATATAGGACTATAAAAGGCTGAATCATCCTTTACCCTTATTATTATTATTATTATTATTATTATTATTATTATTAACCTTTATTTATGAAGCGCTGTAAATTTACACAGCGCTGTACATGCAATCCTTTTAGTTAGACGGTTCCCTGCCCACAGGCTTACAATCTAAAAAGACATGACACAGAAGGAGAAGGGAGTGGTGACGGGAAAGGGTAAGAGGTCCAGCATTTCCTCTCAACCTCCGAGGCCTGGACCAAGGCAGATGGACTGGAGGGAGGGCTTGGCTTCAAAATGGAAGGTTAATCATTATCCAGGGAGAATACATACTCACAAGTAGGATAATGCATATACAGTACATAGCAATACAGGAAATGGATCGATAAACAGCCAACAACAGAACATCAGATAGTAAGCGACAATTATGCGATGCCTGGGAAGGCTTCTCTGAATAGGATGGTTTTCAACTCCGTTTTGAAGCTGGTTAATGAAGTGATGGCTCTTGCTTGTGGAGGAAGAAGGTTCCAGGAGTGAGGGGCAGCAAGTGAAAAGGGGCGAATCCGGGATGGGGCAGAGGAAATCCTGGGCTGAGACAGGAGCCCTTGACTACCAGAACGGAGGGCCCTGGTGGGAAGGTGAGGAGAAAGAAGGTCTGATAAGTAAGGAGGGGCCAGTCCATGGAGAGCTTTGAATGTCGACAGCAGGAGCTTATACTGAATGCAGAAAGGGAGGGGGAGCCAGTGAAGGGATGCCAACACAGGAGAGATGTGGTCAGAGCGGTGGGTGGAAGTGATAATGCGTGCAGCTGAATGCTGGACAGAGATTAAAGGACGGAGGTGAGAAAGAGGAAGCCCAGCCAGGAGGACATTACAGTAATCAAGTCGTGAGATCACTAGGGCATGGGCCAGGATCTTGGCAGTAGAGGCGGAGAGATATGGTCGGATTTTGGCAATATTGTACAAAAAGAATCTACAAGCCTTGGCTGTGGTCTGGATCTGAGGGATACACGACAGAAGCCAATCCACCAAGGAGGCTCTCTTTTGTGTTTCTAGATGTCTAGGCACAGAGAGATCAAGGGAAAGGCCTCATGTGGTGTTCTTAAAAGCTGGGCCGGTTTATGTGGGGGAAATGCAGTCCTTCAGACAGCTTGGACCCAAGCTATATGAATGTTATAGACCAAGATTAGCACTCTAAATTGTGTCTAGAAAATATACCAGCAAGCAGTAAAATGACCTTGGGCAAGTCACATGCTCTCAGCCTCAGGAAAAGGCAGTGGCAAATCTCCTCTGAACAAATCATGCCAAGAAAATCCCATGATAGGGCTGCCTTAGGATCGCCAAAAGTTGGAAATGACTTGAAGGTACACAACAACAACAACAACAACAACAACAACAACAACAACAACAACAGGCAGTGAAGACATTGCAGCTTCACATGTAAGCAAAGAACATGCATTTTCCCTGTAGCTAGTTCTGGTCAACAATCTGGTGGCAACATCCTTGGCCCTGTGAAGATCCTGAACTCTTTCCAAAGGCAGCACTACATTGATAACAATACATTAACTCAAGCAGGATGTAACAAAGGCATTTGTCACCATGCTCAAGTTAGACATCTCCTGTAGCAGAACCCATTCATAACTAACAGTATGAAGAAAGAGCATAAACCTGAAGCAAATTCTCAAAACTATGTTACTTAGAAATAATGAAATTGTGAGGAACGAATTATGAGCATGTCCACTATCAGGATTTAAGAGAAAACTTGCAAATAGTAATAAAGAAGATGCATATTTTTGAAGAACGTGTGGTCTTCAGTAAACATTTTACTGGCATCTTATCCATCAAAATTTACTTACAAAGTTCCACACAAATCATATGTGCCTTTGCAAGAATTTTACACAAATTTGTTAAGAAAAGAAAAAAACAAGTAGAGATTTGTTGACAAACTTCTTCTTAAAAGGCAA
Source organism: Sceloporus undulatus (assembly GCF_019175285.1). Taxonomy (NCBI): domain Eukaryota; kingdom Metazoa; phylum Chordata; class Lepidosauria; order Squamata; family Phrynosomatidae; genus Sceloporus; species Sceloporus undulatus. Next base: position 231,238,309 of record NC_056522.1, read on the forward strand.
AGATAATACAATCTTCAGAAAGAGAGAGCGAGACAGAAGTATCAGTTTCATTTCTTGGACACCAACAAATCAGAACTTGTGGCACAAAGCTGTAAACAACATAAACAAAGTATGTTCTTACTTTGTTTGTTCACTTGTTTGAAGCAATGGGAACGGAAGATAGGGACCTGCAATGGGAGAATGTGTTCTAGTTGCAATTTGTTTTCAGTGGAACTGATGCTTCAAATGAAGCCTGGCTATCTCTTGTCACTTGATTAGAGACAATGTTATGCAAATTCTCTCAATGAGCCCCAGGACTTTTATCAACACAAGAAAACAACTTGAGAAAACTAAAGCAAAGCAGGCAAAACTAACAGTTGTTTCACAGGCAAATGTTAAAAGGAAGTCATTAAAAGACAGTCAGCTATTTGACTTCTGAAGAAACTTCTCTCTTGATTGAAATAGACTGGGTAAAGGATTGAAGATGCTGTAGAAGCCATTAATCTTTTCTCTCAAAAGAAAACAAAAAATAATAGCAAGTAAAGCCTGGCCTTTAGTCATCTCAAATCTGCAGCCCTGACAATTAGTGATAAAAAAACAAGTGATGAAGGGGGAGGGAGAGGGAAGCCACCAAATGTACTAAAACCCATCCTGTGTGCTAGAGTCAAGTAAGACAAGAGTAGCATTTTCAAGATGAGGAAAACAGCCCTCCCAAAATAGATTCTGCACTTTGGATAGCTCCTTTAACATTCAGACTAAAATCCAGAATAGGTACATCACCCCACTTTTTGTTGTTGTTAACTGCCATCGACTCAGTCTCGACCCATGGCAACCCTGTGGATATGAGACATCTCCAAGACTACCTGTCCTCCCCTGCTCTGCTTAGTTCCTGCAAACCCATATCCATGATCTCCCTAATAGAGTCATAGAATCATAGAGTTGGAAGAGACCACAAGGGCCATCCAGTCCAACCCCTTCCTAACTTCTAGCCAATGGTGCTCCTTCTAAGATTTTCACATACTTATCCATTGTAGCTGATAGGTATCAGAGAACTCAACTGCATCCATAGTCCTGCTTTTGGAATGATGTCACTAGCCATACCTTGGAAAAGAGAAGAAGGGATGAGTGTCACAGAGAGACCTCCCACTGCATGGGATAAGCCTAGTAACTTCAAAATGCTGGCATAATTTCTGAAGACCCATTCACATATGGCCATTGCTTGGCAAATCATGGGCTTAAATGGCAACCCTATATCCTTATATTCTGTTAAGCACTTTTATATACCTTTTAAATGAAAATGGGATAGTTTAAGAGATCTGCTAAAAGACACACTCAAGAAAGCAGTATTGACTTTTAAAAATATTCTTTCATTGTGATTATGGTTGTTCTTCTGCATGGATTTGTTTATACAATAACCCAGTCTTGTCACAGGGGCCTTGTTATATGTCCTACCACCTAGAAAGGCTAGATTGATAAGTACTAGGAACAGTTCCCTTTTAGGAGGTAACACCTTGATCCTGTAATTCTCTCCTGAGAGAGGTGGGAATACATAAGGATACTTTGAAACCCTCAAAGTAAATATAGTTGGGCTACCAGTCCTGAAGGACACCAAAATCAGGACTCAGCAAATGCAAATGAGAAACTACTCAGGGTCAGAGGCTTTCCCAGCAAACAATGATCACCAATTAGCAGACACTAATCCTCTTTTGCATATCCTCCTACCCTGAGGAGGGCATCAACAACAGAACAATACACAGATTAACATGGGAATCACTCCTCCTTTCCCTAGGATCACACAGAGTGTGTGTGTGTGTGTGTGTGTGTGTGTGTGTGTGTGTGTGTATCCCCACTCTCTTCCAGGTCAGCATTCTCTGAAGATGCCAGCCACAGATGCTGGCGAAACATCAGGAATAAACTCTTATAGAACATGGCCACATACCCCGATAAACCCCTATCTATCTATCTATCTATCTATCTATCTATCTATCTATCTATATTGTTATTGTTTTGTTCCTACTTTGTATTGCTTATCTTCCTTGGCTTTAAGAGGTTTTAACCATATTTGCATTGTATATGTTGCCTAAGGTTCCTGATAGGAGGAGGGAAAGTGTGAATATTTGTTGTAGTTGTTGTTGTTGTACACCTTCAAGTCATTTCTGAGTTCTGCAGGGGTTTCTTGGCAAAATTAGTTCAGAGCAGGTTTGCCTTTGCTTTCCTCTGAGGCTGAGAGAGTGTGACTCGACCAATGTGGGTGTTAGTGGGTTTCCATGGCTAAGCAGGGATTCAAACTTTGATGTCTGGTTGTAGCCCAGTGTTCAAACTACTATATCACATTGGCTCCATGAATAAGTGAATAATGCACTTAATGAATATTTAAATAAAAATATACAGAGATCAGTGTTAACAGACAACACTGCAAAAAGTTTGACAATTTTAGGAATATGTTTATATGTGTGAGAAAATATTTTTCTTGTGTGAGTGTGCCAAACTTATATGTGTTTCTTTGCAGCAACATATGGTATAGCCATTATCTGAAGACTGCTTCTAAATGATGTGCCTTATTCACATCTAAGCCAGTGCAGGGATTAGAGTAGGAGACCCATCTGCATGCCTTTATTGACTCCTCTGCAAAATCTCTTTCTGGCAGTGACCTATGGCCTTTCTAAATATCACAGGCGTTTTTGTTTGCATTACTCCAGCAAACAACAGGAAGGTGATTTCACTTGGTCTGAACCAATTTTAAAAACTCTTCTCGGAATAATCAAAGGAATAAACAGCTGTGGTACAGCATCACTCACAACACAATGATGCTGAGGAGGCAGTGTAATGCAGGCTCTTCCTTAACGGTCTTTCTTTGTATTCCCTTTGTTTTGTTTTAAAGCAGCATTAGCTTTCACCCTACAGGAGAGGAGAATACATTAGATTGTGTAGACAATCCCTTTTATTAGCTGGCAACCCACCTCCCCACCCCCTGTAACACCATCCCTGACCACCGCTCCCCCTCTTCCACCACCCAAACTACAAATAAAGAGGACCCTTTGAGAATTTTAATTTTAATTAGCTTTATCTGACCGTGTAAGCCGTAAAGGGAGAAATCAAAGGGCTTGCCCTCTTTTGTGCCTCTTGGTAAAATAATCAGCTTTGATGTTACCCTTTAAGACGGAGCACCATATTTTGGAACAAGAAGCAGCAGTTTCAGATTTGTTGTCATTTGACATGGTATGACAAACTTGGAAAGGCTTCCTGGCCCTCTTCCCCTCCAATCATGAAACATATGTTACTATATCAGTCCTCATTTACCGAACATTCTACCTTTTAAATTTCCAGGGGCTTGAAGAGTCTTGAAGCATTTTGGAAACTAGCACGTTTTATTTGGCTTAAGCTTTTGTGGACTCCAACCCATAGTATTTTTAAAATATATTAAAAACATTTGTTAATTTATCATTTCTGTTTGGAGCTCTCACTCTGAAAATGACAAATTATGATCTGTAGAGCTGGCTGAAAAACTTAAACAATCAGATGAGCCAGAGGAAAGAAGATGCATTTGGGACAACTTGGTTACCATCTTGTCCTTATTCTGTGGACTTCTATTTCACAAGAAAAGCAGCTGGAATTCTGGGAAAACTGATTCTGAACCAATGTACTGCATTATATTGTAAATAATCAGAATAGATGCTAGTAGCAAGAAGCAATTTCTATACAATTATTATAAGATAAGACGTTGAACAATCCCTTGTAATTAAGTAAGTGGGGGTGGGGATGATGAGATGGGAATTCTCACTGTAGACTATGCTGTTAAATATGTTTATTATTGGAAAATTCTACATTAAAAAAGTTTTAAAAATTATTTATGTTAATACCAGGATTATTAAAAATGAATAGTGCAAAAGTAAAGCTGTTCCTATTTGGTTTTGCAGCATTCTTTTTTAATCACTCTGTACATTTACTTGCCAACCTACACTATTTTTACACTATCTAAAATTGACAGCAGGAGCTGGAAAGACAGTTCACCAGGCGAGACTGCCAACAGAGACTGCGTGCTTTCCAATCCTTATTTGTTGGCACTGGGAAGAGGTGCCTGTTATCACAGTCAGCACTAGAGAATGGTTTTCCATGAACATATGTCACCCATGGGCACTTGTCCCACTCAGTATCGGTGATGGTTCACTCAGGTGCACTGGGTGAAGCCCCTCTTTTGTCCACTCCCACCTCCTGGTGATAACAAAAAAGGTAAGGATAAGAAGGCCTCCTTCCATTCTGTTGCCATGTAACAGCTGCTGGCAGTTTCATCTTCCCTTCTCCACTTCTTATGGCTCTGCCATCCAACACCTGTCCAAATAAAACCATCTGGTTTGCCATCTAGAAGATAGTCATGCTGAGCCTTTAGCAGGCTTTTCAGGGAAAGAGTTCTAAAGATAAGGCATAGCCTCCCCGAACTCCTGAAATAGGCTTGCTGTCTGTATGTACTTCCAGATTCTGTGTGAAACAATGTTAGCATTTTTATGCAGTTTTCTGAGATGCAGTTCAGGGTTGAAATGAAAAGGAGTGCCCTGCAGATGTGGAGTGGTGGGAACAAAATAGCGAAAGACACAGAGAGAGAGGAGATTTAGGCAAAACTTGAAAGGCCAGACTTCTCACAAATGGCAAAGAATTGCCAGTGCTCTAGTTTTATGGTAGTGAAGTGAAAATGTTATATGCTTACTTCAAGCAAAAGGTGGTTGGGAGGGGGGGTTGACAGCATTATGCCCTCAGTAACCATTCAGCCTCCTCTCCAATAAAATTCACCTCCATTTCCCAAATTTCTAGAGATCCTGAAAATTGTTCACACTTAAATAAATGCTGTCTTTGTATTCCCTTAGTAAGTTTACCTGCCCCTTTTCTTTGGGTGCCTGAACTCTATTTCTAATGCTCAACTGAACTTTTAACATTACTGAAATGGTAGAAATTTTGGGACAAAATGATATTTCATGCCAAAAAATCAAACTGAATTGGACATTCTTATCAGAGACGGGGACCCTGTGATCTTCCAAATGTTGAAGAACTATTGTTTCCATCATCCTTCAACATTGGACAGGCTGGATAAGGATTATGAAAATTAGAGTCCAGCAGCAAATGCAGTGTCATATGGTTTCCAGCCCTTTATACCTTTTCAGAATATTTGTACCCTTCTGGGTGCTTCTAAAAACATGTGCATCTGTCTGTTTGATGGCAGCCCTTGATAGCTGTCAGAGCTCTTCACTGACATGAAGCGGGGAATAGTGAAGTTGTACAAATGTCACAACCAGACAGAACTCTTGAGAATTTTGGTATATTGTGGGGAAAAGCCCAAATTGGGCACTTTCCTCAGTTGTTCTGATGGCAAATGGTAGCAGCCATTTGACATCCTCTGGTTTGTCTCTGCCCGTGTTTTCTTGCTAGTTTATTTCTCAAGCCCATCAATTGAAACAAAAGCCATAGTGACAGCTTCTGATACTATCAGAATGAGAGGGATCTGTGGTTTTTGTTTTTGTTTCACTTTTAGCAGTCAGGCAACAAGCATCAGCATGCTGCTTGTAAATGAGATATCAAGAGTCCCTTGGAACCCTAGTTTATTGTGATGTGCAAATACAGCTATGATCTAAATGCTGATTCCTTCTCTCTTCACCAGCCTGTCCCTCTCTATCCATCTGTTCTCTTTTCGTTTTTTGCTCATACTATTACTATCCATATCTAGTTACTGGCATGTCAATGCCACTGTTGGCAGTAACGTTCTATATACTCCCTCTATCAAATGCCATGGGGATGCATCTTTCAAAAAGCTTGTTACCTGTCACAACAAGTCATTATCACAGGATTTTAGAAGACTGTAAGGAAATTATTTCAAATAAGAGACTACAGAGAGAAAATGAATCTGCAAGTTGGGCAGGAAAAAAAGGTAGGGGAAATATTATGGTAAAATACATCAAAACCACGTGAACATTGTTGCAACTGTTATTATTGATTTGAAATGTGTCAGGCCAGCATGAAATAGTATTAAGAGCAGAGCTTGGGAAATATTACTTTCCTAGACTATAGCTCCCAGAATCCTCCAGGCAGCATGTTTCAGGCCCTCTAAGGTTTTACAGATGAAAACTAGGACTTATACAACCAAGTAATATAAGAGTGTGATCAAAAGTGGGTGCACAGGCAACAAGAGACCAAAGGTAAATCAGAAAGAACAAACTACTGTTTTAAACCAAAAATCTTGGAATTTATGTACAGAATTTATGAAAGTCCAAAAAACAAAACAAAAATCAATACATAACCTGTGTGTGTGTGTAGACAGCATGCCTATACAGCACAACATTTTAAAATCAGAATGTCTTTATCAGATCTTCTCAAAATTACAACTTTCTCAGATCCATTGTTAATATGCACTATGTTAATATGCACCCCATCTGCCCAATCTACATTATAGACCATGCCAAAAGTCCCAGCTTCCCCTTAACATAATTTTCACGATCTAATCTACTTCACACAGTTATTGTTAGGTTAAAAATGAGAACGGGTGGATTTGGGTGGGGGGAAATAACAGAATAACTTTACCTCCAGGAGATAAAAGAAATGAAATTAATTAAGAAACTTATAGTTGGGGAAACATAATTATCATAAAGAAATATATGGATTCCATTAGCCTTTTAGAATGTCTCAGGCTACAATCTGGACATGTTTACTTAGGAGTACATCCCACTGAAATAATGGGGGTTTAGTGCTCAGTAGGTATGCATATGAATGCATTGTTTATGTAAATATCACATTGCTTTGCAGTGGGAAAATACCTCTCAAAGTAAGGAGTACATTACAAACTCAAAGTATATCTGTGCCAGTGCTGGACCTACCTACAAGTGACAGCATTTACTCCTGTAGTACTGTGCAGCCTTGGCACACAAACACACATAAGGATTAGTAACTCAAAAGGAAAGGAGTGGAGAGAAGAAAGTCAGTAAAACTAAGCTTTAAAATATAACATTTATGCAAATCTCAAAAACAAATAAAATCAGAACTGAGAAGAAGAAAAAGCTGTAATCAGGGATGCTTTTTTGTAATATTGATTCTATTTAAGGGGAACTAGAGTTGAGGGGGATTTCAAATCCATTCAAAGTGCAATCTGTGAGATTTGGGGGTCATTCACATGCTGTGTTTTTCAGTCTGACTATGAGAATAATCTCACTCATGCATTCTGCATCTGTTGTTTACACTATGGAACTGCATCTATGTGCATCTATGCAAATTTGGTTGTTTGCACATGTCAGCACTCAAATCAAGATGGAGCTGATCATGTGAATGTATTCAAAGTACATCCAAGGCTTGCAAAGTTCTATCCCGATTTATCCTGGACCTATTCACATTGGTTCTTCGCACAACTGGGAATGTGAATCTTTTAGAAAAACTTGGGGGGGGGACCAACATCGATTATCCCAAGTTAAGTGGGATTTGTGGCAGCTCCTCCAAAAAAACTTAATCTGATGCATTCAAAATGTATCTGAACAACAAAGATTCAACCCAGATTAATTTCACCCTCTGAATAACTCCAGAGAAATTAAGAGAGCCCACAGTTCTGAAGATGCCAAGGCAATCCTCTTAGTTCAATATTCAGTAGGGACCTTTTGCAAGGAAAGTATTTTTTAGTTGTCAGGATTTCCTTTGTTTACTGCAAGTTATCATTGGTAACACAGACTCCAAACTGGCTGCAAATGCAGATTCCCCTTTATTTTTATTCTACGTTTTACTGGGAAGGGCAAAATTCTGTTACTGAGATCTTCTCCAGAGTGCAGGCGTTCCCTGCTGAGTTAACCGGGTACAAAGTATTTTAAATTCAGAATTTTCAGCAGTTGAAGCAATCAAAGCAATTGGAAGGGAGCGGGGGGGGGGGGGGAACAGGACATTTTAAAAGCACCTGAGATGGTAGGGAGGCAGAGAAGTATGCATGCCATTCCAAGGGAACCATGACACCTTTAGAGCATGAAGGTGTAGTCCAAAAATATCTGAAGGACCATAATTGCACACCCCAAACTGCATTGCCAGTGTGATGTATTTATTTTATTTTTTAAGGCAGGGCATGTGCAAACTAGCAAGAGTACTGAATATCAAGCCATGGTTCTCCTTTTACTTTGCTCGACAAATCTGTATAGCTTAGCTGCAGCACAGAAGGAAGTGTAATTTAAGACCTTTTCAAATACTTTCCCACATAGTGGCTATAAATCAGAGGTGGGCAAAATCTATCCTTCTAGACATTGTTGGACTGCAACTTACATCAGCCCTAGTCAGCATAGCCAATAGTAAGAAAGGCTGGAAGCTGCAGTTCAATAATATCTTTGCCCTACTCACTATAAATAAACAAAAATCTATGTCTACAAAGCAAGTCATTGCCAAAGAATGCAAGATTTTTTTAAAAAAAATTAATGTCAGATTAATTTCACTATGAAGATTTGTATGTTCCAATTCTTTTTGAATGAGCAAGTCCCAGTATAACAGAGAAAAAGTGCAAGTTACAGCCTTTCCATTATGATCAGTACATTCCCACAGAACCGTAAGCTTACAAGGATATTGGGTGTTGAGCAAACTTTAGATAGCCTAATGGGACTTATTTTTAATCTGACATGTATCACACTGTTGTGTAAATCACTGCTATGCAATAAATCACTGTATATCAGAAATAGACTTAACAGCACAATGCTCCTCCAGTCTGTTCCAAAGCTGAACTAGACTTACTTCCAGGGAAGTGAGCACAGGATTGAAATCTTATAGGTTTACTCCACACTTATTTGAGAATAAGCTCCACTGAACTCCATGGGGCATGTTCAGTATTTAAGCTCCCTTTCTTAGAGCACCACCCTACTCAGAAAAAGCACAAGCAAAAACCTTTCATTTAGAATTTCCTTCTTTTGTAAGGGCTTGCATTTGTCCCACTGCAATTTCAGCATTGTCTCTCCCCCCCCCCCCCCTTCTGTGTGCGATGCCTGGCAAAACTGATAAGAAAAATGGAAAGGTCAAGCCTAGAGTAGCAAAGTGAAATGCCTTGTTTCTGGGTTAAGAATTGCTGATGTGTCCTCATACCCTGGGAATATTTGATAGACATGATCATAGGAATTTTAAACACACACACACATACACTGTCAGTTAAAAATGGATCGTTGTTTCTTTTTCTTTCATCATCCAGAATATTATTTTTCATGACCTGTGGACAGAAACAGTATGCTGACCTTTAGGTGTGCTCTACTCTCATGGACAATTTACATGGCTCATTTCCTGGGCACTGTAGAGAAAACCTCAAGCGGGGGAGAAGGGTTCACATACCATTGAACTAGAAAGAATTGAAATGATACGCTTGATGAAAGTACCCTCAAATGACCAGGAAATTTTAATCCAGTTTGGAATTAAACTATAATATGCTATACATTACGAGGGTCATTTGAGCCAGAAAGAATTTTTTTCTCTTCACTGCTTGATGGATTATAGCTGTGATAGTTGCATTCTTTGGACAGCACTGGTTTGCTCTACTGTTTCTGAACCTGGCTCTTCCATCGGGTTAAGAGAGGAGAAAAATGATAGCAATTGCAATATGTGCTATACAGTCAGCCCTCTATATCCAGAGATTCTCTATCCATCGGATTCAATCATCCATGGCTTGAAAATATTTTTTAAATATTTAAATATTTAAAATATATAAATTTTAAAAAACCATTGATTTTTTTCATTTTATATAAGGGACAGCATTCTACTATGCCCTTACCCTTACCCTTACCTTTATTCTTACCCCCAAACCATTGTCTGCGACACCAGAACTGGCACTGACTTTATTATTTTTGTCCTCCACCCCCCTTCGAGAAGATGATTCATTTCTCAAAGCTGCCCGAATCTGCCTAAATTTTTTTAATGTATTGGTGTTGGAATGTTTTAAAGTTTTTACCTGTTTAATTTCTTTTTAGGGGTTGTTCAATGATTTAATGACTGGGGGGGTTTGAGGGTTTAGGGGGTTTTAATGGTATTTTTATATTGTTGTTATTTTATATTCATAGTGCTGTAATCTGCTTTGATTCCTCGAGAAAAAGTGGAATATAAATTATTATTATTATTATTATTATTATTAATGGGGCTTGAACATCCATGGTTTTTGGTATCTGCAGGGGATCCTGGAACCAAACCCCAGCGGATACCAAGTGCCCACTGTATACTTTAGTTTGGTTACAATGTGTGATATGTTCATACTCTTTGTGTGGTTTCTGTTAATGTATATTTGAGGTGAAAATGTTCAGATGTGGCAATGGTTGCTAAAGTTTAAAAGTGGTTACAGATTAAAGGCCAAAAGCCTGGGCCGCAGACAGGATGTTCAAAGACAAATGAACAAGACAAAATGTAAACAAGATATGTTTTCTGTCTGTACTATGATTGGTTCCTAAGTTGCATGGTAACTTGTGAGAAGGAGGCTGGACTAAGTGATCACAGCGTGGGAATGTTGTACATATGAGAACAAAGACTGTTCTAGTGAATTCTGGGAGAATGGACTCTGAGAGAGTAAGACATGTTGTACAGTTATAGCTATTAGCTCATGTATATAGCAATAAGACAATAAAATCCCTCTTTAATGAGTGAACCTGCTGGAGTTTGTTTCTTTAATTAAGCTGCTGTTTCACTAGGTATCGTTCCAGCAAGCTGCAGAGCCTGTTTTGGAGTTTTGCTTTGATCCTGAGTTGCAGAGGAGCCTGCATCTGCATCCAGTTGGCACCAGACCGGGACCATGGGCAAGAGACATCACCCAAAACATTTCAACAGTTTCATGATCATATGAACTGACTGCTACGAATAGATTACAATACAATACATCCTACATCACCTCAGTGTAGTGTAAATATTCCCCAGTGGTGTTATGTTACACAACATAGTGAATACCAACATAGAACAATATATGTGGATCAGTGGTTAATACACCTGGCTGACAACCAAGTATACAATTGTAATGTGCAATGCACAAAGGCAATGCATAGTGGCAATGCACTTTCACACTTTACTTTTTGTACATTAATGCACTACTATCTGCATAATGTCCCCAAATAAGGAACTTTGCTTATGCCACCATTAGCTGAATACAATTGTTAAACATAGTCCCAAAAAAAAGGAATTTGCATGTGCAATGCAACTTATTCATATGTTACTAACAGAATGCTAGCCTATCATTTTTCACCTTTTATTATACCAAATGTGTTGGCTAAAACTGTTGTATTCAGCCCCCTTGAATCTCATTTTGGGAGAAACACTGGGTATAAATCAAATAAATCAAATCAAATCAAATCAAATAAATAAATAAATGCAGTGGTCTGACACATGCACAAACCCAATCCTATAGTGCTTATACATAATAACTATGCCACCATGCAGGGTCACAGTGGAGCTGGGGCTCACAGGGTCAAAGTGGCTGGGACATTTGACAAATGTGATGACATCATTTGCCACTCTCAGTTTTTTCCCTTCCCTCAGAATTTGGGTGCAATCCTTGAAGTGGGAAGGGATGGAGTTTGGATTTTCTCAGCAACCATCAATTAATGTGACCTGCTGCTATTGCATTGCAAAATAATTTGTGGTTGGGTTGGTCTTAAATGAGCAGTCAAGGGCCCAGTCACTTTTCATGGAGATAAAGACCACTGGCACTGGTTTGCTGATATTTACCTTCTTTTTTGTATCCTTCCTGAGAAGGAGGATGGCTATGGAGACAATCATGATGGGTAGATAGTACTTCAAAATGTACCACTACACCACTGTTCTGCTGCAAATAAATCCTACTGTGTCCAGCGGGGCTTCCTCCCAAGCAAATGTGGGTAGTATTTTATTGTAACAGTTCAATCCTATGCACATTCAGTGCGGGTGTCTCACTAACCATTGTGTTCAGGATTTTAGCTTTAGTATATTACAAAAATCATAATATGTCACAGTGTTTATTATCAACTTGTTTTAATTAGCATGCACTTATTTTATCATTTTTTATTATAGGAAAAACACATTACGCAAACATAAACTATAAAATCAAATACAAAATTAAGACATGTAAAAATTAAAACCAGTGAAGTGTGAAGTCAAAGGCTTTCAAGAGAGCTTCTATGGCTGGCATCTTCAGAGAATGTTAGCATAGAAGAGAGCTGGAGATGATAGATAGATAGATAGATAGATAGATAGATAGATAGATAGATAGATAGATAGACAGACAGACAGATAGAGAATTAGTGTCTGCTAATTGGTGATCATTATCTGAACTAGTGAAGTTTCAAAAGCTTGTGTGATGTATTTTGTGCATTTTGGCTGGCCAGTAAAGGTACCATTGTATTGTCAAATTTGGATTTTGTTGTATTTTGTTGTATGGCCAACACAGCTATTCCTGAATAATTTTACCAGTACTGTACATTTCTCCATAATGGCAAATGATCACATTTTATCTTTCCAAAGGTCCAATGATAAATTATGTACATATTTCTATTGCTGTGCAATCACTAGTCTTAATGGTAAACAAAGGCATGATATTGGTCTTTTATATGAAATATCTTGCACTTATTGGTTCATTCCTTGACACAAAGACTTCAGTTCAGTATGATGGTCAGGACAAGTAACATTGAAAACAATACTCTCTTTAAGATACTGTAAAGTCACCAGCATGGTTTGAGTGTTGGACTACAATTCTGGAAACCAGAGTTTGATTCCCCACTTGGTCATGAAAACCCACTGGGTGACCTTGATTAAGTCACACTCTCTCAGACTCAGGGGAAGGCAGTAGCAACCCTCCTCTAAATAAATCTTGCCAAGAAAACCCTAGGATAGGATTGTCTTAGGGTTGCCATAAATCGGGAATAACTTGAAGGCACACAATGTCACCTACTGTATTTCTTATCCCATTCCTAAATCAGCACTCCTTACTCCAAGCCTACTTGTATTCTATTCACTCATTTAACTTCTCCAACTTCTTAATCCAGCTATTGTCTAGGAAAGCACATGCTGCAATAAATCTCACCGTCGTAAAGGTGCCACACTACTCTTTCTTGTTTTATGGCTAAAATGTGGACACACAACTGCACCTCCATAGGATATACTTTGCTGACATTATCAGTTACCTCTAACTCTGTCTTGGAGGAGCTGTTTTCCCCAGTAGGACCACTTTCCCTGTATCCACATTAGGAGGTTGTAGTAGCTGCTTTTGACTTTATACATCTACCCCCTCCCTCTGCTAGGTCTTCCTGCATTCATGAAAAGGAATTAAAGGGCCCTTGCCTTGGTTTTCTGAAACATAATGCAGCCATCAGCTTGACAGCTGTGTACATCTCCTATAACATCTATGAAAATGAGGGCTGAAGTCTGCATAGTTGCATTGCTAATTATTTACCCTTTCCATTCAGCTTCCTCAGCACCCCCCTCACTTCAGGTCAGCCAGCCTGGTCTGAACTGGTGAGCTCATTTTCTCCCTCCCTCTCTCCCTCCCTCCATCCCTCCCTCCTCTTTTCTTTCTCTCTCTTCCTCTCTTTGCCCCTCTGTTACTTTCAATGGGCTCCTGCAGTTGCTCAGGCGGAGAGCATCCCGTTGCCAGGCAACTGTCCAAAAAGGGAGCCAAGGCGGCTGGCAGCATCATGGGCAAGAGACAAGCGAGTCTGCTCCAGTAGGGCTCTGGCCTAATTTTTGCCTCCTCGTGTGAGGTGCGCAACAGGCCCTTCTCCAGCAGGGCTGGTGAGGAGCCCTGAATTAGCCACAGTATTGTTTGATCCAGGTTGGCTGGCTCTGGTTCTCCCGTCTCTCCTCCCGAAGGCCGATTATTATTCTCACCCGAGACCCCCCGAAGGTGCACTCACCCACCTAATCCACTTGCCTCCACTTGGAATGGCTCAATGCACTTCGTAAATTATTGCCAATTTTCTAGTGGTGCTTGGCCAAGAGAATGGGCATATAAAGATTCATCCTTATGTGTATATGTACATATGTTTGCCACCCCTTAACCCATAAAAGGAAGAAATCTGCTTGTAAAGTAATAAAGGGGTTTTCTCAGATTCTTTCTCTCACCCCACCTGTTACTTCTGTTTTCTGGTTATATTTTTAGGAGGTGATCCCAGAGTAAACTTTCTTCTCCTTTTGTGAAGAACAGCTGCAGCAAAACGTCTCAGGTACTCTTCTTCCTCCCATTTAAGTGCAGTGAGATGTAATGAGAGCTGGGCTGGATAACACAAACAGCCTTTCTAGTCAAGCATCCTGTTTTGCACAGCAGCCAAGCAGATGCCCATGGGAAGCAGGATGAAAGGGTGATAGACCTCTTGAATTGTTGTTCCCAAGCAGCAACCAGAGGATTCACAGGGAATGCTGCCTTGAATCTTGGAGATACTGGTGGGCTGTGGGCAGAACAAGAGGAAGGACACTACACCCCACCAATGCAGGGTAAGCCCTTCCTTTCGCCATTCAGAGCACAAGCTGCTCCTGCCTTGAGATCAGAGATGGGTCTCAATTTTGTAAAATATAAGGATTTGTTATGGTTGATTTTCGAGTCTGAATGCCACATAACCCTTCAACCTTCAAATACCCCCCCCCCCCCCCCCAAACGAGGAAAAAAAACTGTTAGCTCCAGAGTTAGCTCATAATACCTTCACCGGTCCTTCTGAATGATTTTCCAGGTCCTAGCTACTGATGTCATTGCTATCCTTCTCAGTGGTGTTACTGCCCAGGGTGTTGCCCAGCGCAAGGGAGGCATCTGGGGGTGGAGTCAAAAGAGCACACCACTCATTTACCTGCCACATTCTGGTCTACTCATGAGTAGAACAGCATGCCGCAGGGAGGGGTGTGCTCTGAGCATTATTCCTCCCTTCCATGCACTGGTCTACTCCTCAGTAAAATGGCAGGCAACAGGGAGGGGAGTGCACTTGGCTGAGTGTCATCCCTTTTCTGGGGTGTCATCCGGTGCAGTCCACATCCCCTACACTCCTCTGGTGAGGCCATTCTGGTGAGGCCATATTTCTGTTCTCCTTTTGCTCACAGTTCGAACAACAGAGGCCAAGGATTGTGATTTTAATAGAATGTTTCAGATTTGCAAAGTGTTCTGCTACTTCCATTGTGTTTGTCACCCGACTAATTCAGTTGTATCCCCATTCTACAGTAACAGTGATGAAGATGAAAGTTCCTAGAAAACTACAGTAGCATTGCTTTTTGCAGGCTCCCACTTTTAAATTCCAAACAAGAAGAGGCTTTGACCAGAGCCTAGAAAAATTACTGTCTGAGATAACATTTTGATTGCAACTCCCAGAAGTCAGTGGTAAGTGGGCAGGTGATTCTGGGAGTTGTATTCCAAAAAGAAAACTTTCCAGGCTCTCAAAGTGACAATCTACAAGTAGGATCTGATCTTTCATGTCTTAATTTCTTTTAAAAGCAGAGTGACCCTCAAAATTTCACTGGTATCATGGTGCTGGGAGAAGGGCTGTTTAAAACATCCAAGTTCTCTTACAATCTCCCCTCCTCCTCCCGAACTTGGAAGCAGGAAGCCTTTGTAAGTCTAATTACTGAGAATCTATGGGACAAAATGACCATCATAAAGAAAATGCTCAGTCACTGGTGATGGCTTGTGAATTTAAAACCATCACTCTATGCTAATAGGACTCACAGAGAGAGGTGGGAGAGGGAAGGGAGAATAGTGGTAATAGTGACCCTGGCGAGAATCAAGTGATATGGAGGGGTGATGGCATTCTTCTTCTCCATCTCCCCTATTCTGCAATTTACCCCTTCTCAAAACCCTCCAGCCATTGTATCTTTTGTCCTTTTTGGTCCCCTTTCTTTGATCTCAACCTGCTGCGCAAGATTGTGGGTATCTGCAATGCTGGAGTAGAGGATGAGGAGGTGCAAGGGATCTGTCTCTAATCCAAGGTTGTGTTGGGATACAGGTTGAGTCTATCCTTATTCAAAATGCTTGGGACCAGAAATGTTTTGGATTTCAGATTTATTTTCCAGATTTTGGAATATTTGCATATATTTAATGAGATATCTTGGAGACAGGACCCAAATCTAAACAGAGAGTTCATTTATGTTTCATATACACCTTATACACATAGTCTGAAGGTAATTCTATGCACAATATTTTAAATAATTTTGTGCATGAAACAACATTTGTATTTGCTGAACCATCAGAAAGCAAAGGTGTCACTATCTCAGCCACCCATATGTACAGTTTTGGATTTTCAAGTATTTCAATTTTCCGAATTCCAGACAAGGGATACTCAGCCTGTATTGCTAAAGTAACCAGATGACTTGTCAATACTATTAAATACTCCTAAATAATCAATTTAAAATGTTGTTACTTAAATACCATGGAGGTTAGAAATATTTCTAGCACCAATTATGATGCAGTAGGGGTAGTGAAAGTGGGAGTCATCATAGCAATCAATGGTTTGAAGTTGTCACTTAGTAGATCTCCTATTTTTGCTTTTCAAAATCAAAATGTTATCTCCTAAATTTTCCTGTCTCATTCATGTGTTCCTCACTATGGCAATGCATATATAACCATAATAAAATGGTTCCAACTCATGGCGACCCCATGGATGAGACATCTTCAAGAATGCCTATCCTCCACTGCCTTGCCCAGATTCTCCAAGCCTCTGCCCATAACCCCCCAATTGAGTCTATCCATCTGGTTTGTGGTCTTCCTCTCTTTCTTCTACCCTCTACCTTTCCTAGCATTATTGTTTCCTCTACTGATCCATGCGTTTTCATTATGTGACCAAAGTACAATAGTCTTTTCTTCCAAGGACAGCCCTGGTCTGATCTGTTCAAGAACCTATTTGTTTGTCTTCTTGACTGTCCAAGAAGAATCCCAAGTACTCTTCTCCAGCACCACATTTCAAATGAGTTGATTTTCTTTCTGTCTGCTTCCTTCACTATCCAGCTCTTACATCTCTGTACATGGTAATTGGGAATACAATGGCCTGAACGATTCTGACTTTAGTGCTCAGTTGTATGTCTTTGCTCTTCAGTATCTTTTCCAATTTTTTCATAGCTGCCCTTCCTATTCCTAGTCTTCTTATTTCTTGACTACAGTCTCCATTCTGGTCACTTATTAAGATCTGGGAAATAAGACAGAGGCAAGAGCTAAACTCTTCTCTGTTCCTTCATCATGGTCCCAATCCATCTCCCCCATTCTATTTTCTGGATGTTTTTAAATTTCTTAATTTATTTTAATCCTGTCTTTCTCCCATGCAAGTACCAATAGATTAGAAGTGAAAACAGCTTTAAAAAAACATATTAAAGAACAATTCAATAACTATTTCATTAAGACAGCACTGAAATCAAAAACAGTTTAAAAGCATTTGAAACATAATAAATGAATACATAATTACAGACACACATACACAGACATACATATTAAAGGATCCTTCTGCAGCAGTCAGTTAATGGCCCAAAGCTGGTTTGTTTGTTTGGTGTTTGTTTGTTTTTCAGCATCCTGGGAGCAGCTGGTGAGAAAGACCCTCTCAAGTCATCATCAAATGTTGCTCTGAATGATGGGAGACCAAAAGAAACTCTCCCAGATGATCTCAAAACTCAGGCAGTTTAATAAAGAAATAAGAAATGAGAGAGAAGATCCAGGCACAGATCTGCAGCTTCTTTTCTGGTCAGAGCCTAATTATCCCTTGTGTATGGCTGTGCCTTCAAGTCACCTGTTGACTTATGGCAACCCCATGAATTTCATTGGGGTTTCTTAGACAAGGGATATGCAGAGGTGGCTTTGCAAGTTCTTTACTCTAAAATATAGCCTATCACACTTTTTATTTGTTGGCAATCTCCCATCCAAATACTCACCAGGGCTGACCATCTGATCTTGGAAGCTACTACTAATCACTTAGCTTCCAATATCAGATGGAATCAGGTGCCTTTAGGGTAATTGTGTCCACCTATGAATGAAAAATACAAAGGATAAAAGATATACATACTAGCCACATTTACAATCCTAATATTAGTAACACCACTCCCACAACCCTTCCATAGTTGCAGTTAGTACTCTTGCAAGATATTCTGGCACTTCTCTATTTGACAGTTTCATATGAAATTTTAATCATAACCATAGTAGGAGAAGAAGAAGCCACCAATGGAGCAATAGAAAACTCCCAGCCTTCTGGGCAGATGCTGCAGAGTATTATTTTATATATATTCTCGGTTGGCCTTCTGCTGGTTTAAGATGACACTGCAAATTTAGCCTACTGCCAGCCGGCAACAAATGAAATAATACTCCAATTCTTTGGCCTGTGTACACACAGCTGCCTTTAAAGGGAAATGGATTAATCCTACTGCATTTCCTTTCCTCAACTGGCATGTGAAAAAGAGCCTCAGGGCTCAGAGGGGAAAACTGACTAGTATTTGTTCATTTTCTTCCTTCTCCAGGCTGCTGGCTACTAGAAACGGAAACTGGATAAGAGGCCAGGATTCTCATCAGCTTCCTTCTGCCAATCGATTGGAAGCTGTACTTCATCCCCTACTACACCTGTGCAGAAACTTAAAGGATATAGAGAAACATTCACAATCTTTTCCAAGTAATAACATTCCATGGGGGAAATGTGGCTAGATCTCATTTGCTAAGGCTTCACAATGGATACCACAGTTGGTTCCCTGTACATTATTCAAAACTTTAACTTTAACTGTCCTGGCTCAGTGCTAGGGAATCCTGGGAATTATCGTTTATTGTGGCACCAGAGCTCTCTGACACAAAAACTACAGTTCCCAGAATTCCCTAACATTTAGCCAGGACATTTAAGCTAGGCTCAAACAGGATTTTTTCTGTAGTGTGTTTTGGACCTATAGAATCAAAATGGCTTGTCCTGACCTAGGTCTTGTCTGAATGGGCCAAAAGGTCCATTTTCCTCCCATCATGGCATTGTTCTGTTTGGACAATGCACATCCTAACCCCCAGTTCTGAGGCAGGCAATCCAGACAAGGTCCAGCATCTTCTGCACCAGAACCAGGGTTAACAGCCTTAATACAATTTTTTTTAAAATTATCTGTTACCCTAGATCTTCCAGGATCAAGATCTTCTTGTTCTGACCTCAGAAGCAAGCAACCCATGGCAGCAGTGAATGCACTAGGCAGCTCAGCAGGATGCCCATGCAGGCAGCCACCTATGAACACTAGAGTATAGAGAATTTTTTGAAAACTGTGAAGAAGTAGCTGAGTTTCCGCTATTAAAATATTTCCCTTTGAAGTATACCTTCTTATGTGTCTTTCAGTGCACAGCGTTGAGTGGAAGCTTGTATTAAAAGCAGGTTGGAATGAACTAGAAGAATGTGTTTTGGTGAAGTGTTACTGTGTGAATGTGTATCTGCCTGAGGTATATATGTAGGCAAGCCTATTTCTGGATTTGTGTGAAGTGCTTGTCAAGTATCTATATGCCTACCTGTAGGTTCACAAGCTCACGTGTCTGTTAGGAAATGACCAAGTTTGTATAATGTGGCCCCTGTAACAGAATTAAAGAAGGTTAAGGACACAAGCCAAAAAATGTTCCCACTCTCATGGCAGAAATATAAAAGGGAAATCATCTAGGGAAAAGGTGAGAGAGCACAGACAGACAGACAGACAGACAGACAGACAACCAGGTCTTTTTACTCTAACAAGCTTATGCAAAGCTGGTATATTTTTAAAAATCTGTTTTGAAAGTTTACTATTATATATTCTTTCTATATAGTTTTTGTTGGATATATTACAGTGGACCACAGAATTTCTTTGGTGGGATTCCAGGTCCAGACTTGAGCAGCCTAGGCTAAAGCCGGATTTCTTTCAAGATGAATTGCTTTCCACCACTATTGTTCCATTTGCTGTGTTTAGGGTTGGTGGCCCTAAGCTTGACGTAGCGTGTAGACACAATACTAATGCAAGACCTTTCTGAATATAAAGTCACAGTCTGCTACAAAAGCCCCCATCTCTTTGAATAGGCAGAGAGAGAGAGAGAGATAAGAAAGGCAAGGAAAGGGCAGGGACCCATTTGTGTCATTGGCCTTCAAATCAAATGCTAAAAGGCTTTAGTGCTCTAGCCCTTCCTTTTTGCAGTAGCAAATGGGGTCTCTATAGGAAGAAATCAATCAACACTTCCAGATAACATCAAAAAACAAATAAGCACAAGAAACAAAAGCATGTTACAACTTGGCTTTCCACAGTCATGACAGGGGGACTAAATCTTCCTCATCGTACATACACACACACACCACTATAGATCTGAAATACCATGGAGACTAAAATTAATGGTGGAAGGAATGAAATCAGGTTTTGTGCTTCCTATGCTTGATCATTAGGACATCTGGAAATGTTGTAATCAGTTATGTATGGATGAAACACTCTGATCAAAATCCCTCTGTCTGCATCACATTCAGTTATTATGGTGTTGGTTAACTTTATTTATGCCTTGCAATATACATGTTCATTCCTTTTACCCCACATGAACATATGAAAAGGTCTAAAGTGTTCGTCACACTTAAGCCGAGTCTTTAGTTATTTTTTTTGGAATATGGGAAAGTTATTTTGGGGGACAACTCCCAGGAACACCAGGAGAATTCTTCTGGCAATTCTTGTGGGAGGATTCTGGATTATGTAGTGCAAAACATACCCTTTTCAAACTCTGTTTTTTAAAACAAACTTTAGAACATTCTTTCCTAAACTGATGTCCTCCAGAAGTGGTAGACTACAAATATCCAGAAGCTCTCATCAACTCCAGCTGTTGGGAATCATTGTCCAGGAGAGCAGGAGGACACAAAGTTTAGTACAATGCTTAAACAGGATCTAATTTATCATATATACTTTAAACCCCATCTACAAAAGTCTTTTACACTATTTGCACTTCTACACTATGTCTACGGGCCCATCAACTGTCTCAATTTGACATGGAGAGCCCCGATTAATCCTCTATTTTCTCATGTTTCCAGCTACTTTTAAAGTTTCCAGTTTTTTTCCCTCCCATCCTTGCACCTTTTCCTTGTCTTACTACCATTGGTGCAAACAGAGTTCATAGTGCAAAAGTAGTTTGCACTCAACAAGGGGGAGAGGATAACAGAAGAAGGCATGAAATCTTACCCTTCCCGATAGGGCCAGAAAATTGTTGCAATCTCTTCTAGTTTGTGTGTCCTTCCTTATTAATAACTCTTCCCATATTGACCACATTCTGATGTTGCTTGGCCACATATGTCCTGGTCTTCATCTGTGAAATGCTGGAGGATATATATTTAAAATACGGGATTTAGAAAGATGTCTGTAATTTTAATTAACAGTTTTTGCGTCTTCATTTCAGACTTATGGTGACCCTAAGGTAAAGCTGTCATGGATTTTTTTATTTTTTTTGGCAAGATTTGTTCAGAGGGGATTTGCCATTGCCTTTCCCTGAGGCTGAGAAAGTGTGATTTCATGGCTGAGTGGGGAATTTGAATCCTGGTCTCCAGAGTCAAAGTCTAACACTCAAACCGCTACACTATGCTGCCTCTCCACTCAGAGTGTAGTAATCCAAAAATATAATCCTCTACTTTAGCCAAAATATATCCAGTATCCTTTTCAACAATAAAAACTATAACACACATTACAGAAAGCAGGACCTACCCATATATAATTGACAGCCCTGTACTTATCTGAATTAATCTGAAGTAATTTCTACTCTCTATTTCCATAATCACAAATGAACATGCAAGTTCTTGCTTTGTACAAAAGTATGTGATTGTCTCCTCCCACTTTCATTACCTGCACTGTTAAAGCACATCTAAACTACACCATGATCTAAACAAGTACAATTCACATTTTAAGAAGACATCAGAGATAAAAACGTATAGAATGAACTGGAAACAAAGCAGTGGCCACATAAAAGAATGCGTGCCAATGGCTGAATCACATTTCTATTTGTAGTCATCTATAAATAAAACATGTGTACAAAGTGACTAAATAAGAAAAAATGACAACAACCACACAGGCCATCTCTTTCAAAATTATTTTCTTTGGTTACACAGGATAGTAAACTAAAGATCACTGTTAAGAAAAAGAACAACACCTTAAATCCTTTTGAAAGGCTAAGGAGCTAAAAAGCCCATTCAAGTGACATTTTAGCAGCCTTTGTAGTTTGGGAAAATAGAATGAGCAACATTGGTTGTGCAGGGCAATGAACTTTATTAATTGGGGTTATGTTAGAGAGAGAAAAAGAGAGAGAGAGATGAATAAAGGAACTAAACTGCACTGTTTTCAGACAGAAGGTGATGTCAGTTGGAATATTTCTTAAGGTTCAGGAACTGCAAGACAAAGAGCAGGATTCAATGGTGAACATCGACTAGCAGAACAGCAAGAAAGCTCACTTGCAACACAACTGCTGGATATGGCCTAATATATGCCTTCTAATTAGTAAACTGATAATAGGTGCCTTCTAATAAAAGAGTATCTTTAAAGCCTGGTAGCCTTTTTTCTTCTTCTTCTTTTTTCCCCTTTTAAAACACCACAGATAAAACTGGATCAAATTGGAAGAGACTGGCTAGCATATTTTTATTAAGGTCCTGCTCCTAGCCAATAACCATGTAGTAAAACAAAAAATCTGCAAGCTACCAAAATACTATCTTAAACTTGTTGCAGAGAGAGAAAGGCAGAGAGAATATTTTTTGATGTTGGATCACTTTATACCAGCAAACCACATATGAGCTGTGCAAATATCAGTATCAATTGGCAAATCAAAAGAGACATAGGGGAGTGCAGGTCTAGGCACTTACCTGCAATTATGCGTCACTATATTAAATGAGACTCACTTCTGAATAGATGGGCATAAAATAGTACATTAAGCATAAGTGAATACAGAAATTGATGTATTAGTTGAAATGCACATACAAAAATACATATGAATTTTCATGAAAACCTTTTAAAATTCATAGTTCAGGATGAACTACATTAAGACTGAAAATTGCTACATTTGGGGAAAGCCTAAATTAAGATTGCAAATGAAACATATAGCCTTATTACATTAGATTAATCCTGCTAGAAATGGGATTTTAAAAGTAGAAAAAACCCGCAAATGTAGGAGGTTTTTCCAGACATGTTTGCACCAAACAGCAATAACATGAAAATAAAGTGAACAGAAAGTGGACAAAAATGACACCTTTTTACTTTTGAGAACTTCCCAAAAGTAAAAAGGTGTTGTTTTTGTCCATTTTCGGTTTGCTTTATTTTCACATTATTGCTGTTTGGAAGAAACATCATCTGAAAAAACTCCCGCATTTGTGGGTTTTTTCTACTTTTAAATCTCATTTTTGAAGGGGATTTGTCTAGTGTGATAAGGTCCATACAGAGAAATCAGAATGGATAGATTCATTCTTCTGTAACAGTGACCACATATACGTGCATGTGCACACACACACACACATACACACAGACAAAGTTATGTATAATGGAAGATAATAAAGCAGTAAGAATAAAAATTTGAAGGTCCTAATAGGTACAATAATGTATCAGCAGTTAAGTATCATTATTGTTCTACAGATCCTAAATGTATTTTCAGTCAATCTCTACTTGAAAATTAGACCAATTTGCCTTTACACATTAGTTATTTTTGTTACATAAGACCAGCAAAACTCTACAAATGGATTATACTGAAATGTCAGATAACGGGGAAGCTGCATCTCTTACATGTATATTGGTATACTTGTACATGCACATTTAACTTTGAATTAAGTTCTATCAGTTATAGTTGTGTTGGACTATAACTCCCTTCATCCTGAAACAGCATTGCACCAGGTTTAGGAAAACTGCTGAAGGAATGCATCGATACTGCATTCACAGTGTGAACTATCCACAGCTTGACAAAAATGTTTTCAATTCCAAAAAGCAAACCTTGATTTTGCCATTTTATACAAGGGGTATCATTTTATACAAGAGGTACCATTTTACTGTGCCACTGTACATACTGGGCCTTGAGCATCCACCGATTTTGGTACCTATGGGGGGTCCTGAAATCAAACCTCAGCAGATACCAAGGGCCCACTTTATTTAAAGCCAACAGTCCTAGGAGTTTATCTCATTGGCTTTGCTCTCGTGATAGACATGGGATGTAATATTAAGAAAATGGTTCTTATCACATTTTTTTTTGTCAGGGAATACGCAGCCTGTTTGCAACCAGAGCTTCTCCAGACTCCTCTTGCATCTTTTCAAGAATGGGGTTTTCCCCTTCTTGAAAAGATGCAGCAGAAGCCCGGGTTGCAAATGGGCTACATGCTGCCCAGCGACTGGAAAATGTGATATGATCCGCCTTCTTAAAGTTGCCTCGCATGTCCATCACAAGATCAAAGCCATTGTAATAAACTCCCTAGTCAATGCATACACATACCATTTGCCATTTAAATCTTGTAACTCTTTTTCATGCTGTACATTAGGGCATAAGAATTCCTGACAATATAT
This sequence comes from Sceloporus undulatus, assembly GCF_019175285.1. Lineage (NCBI taxonomy): Eukaryota > Metazoa > Chordata > Lepidosauria > Squamata > Phrynosomatidae > Sceloporus > Sceloporus undulatus. The sequence goes on from NC_056522.1 coordinate 231,262,696, forward strand.
GCTTTTGTATTTTCTTTAAAAAACAAAAACAAAATATTTACTACCAACATTTTTCTCTGGCGGTTGTCACCACACAATGGAGATGCCTAACAATGTGGCATTCTCAGCTAAAAATAATAATAATAAAAAATTGGCCAGCTGTGGGTCTTTTCTTAAGAACCTCTGCAGCTTCCTTAGGTTGTTTTCCAGAAGGTTTTCTTTGACGATGCCTGTTTATAATGTCGTGGGAGGAAGAAACAAAGCAATTGTAAAGCTTGTTCAAAAGTACTTCACGTGCTATTAAAAGTGACCTTGCAACTTCCAGTTCTATTTATTCCGTTTCCTTCCCATACTGGACCAAACCATGTCAAACGAAGTGTAAACTGTTTCTCTAAGCAGAAACAGGCTTGGCATCAAGGCACAGGTGTCCTAAACTCTGATGCACTTGAAGTGGCTATTTAAATCTACCAGTACTGTCACTCACAAAACATAACCATAAATTATAGCTCCATTTGTGCAAGTGTCAGAATTAAGGAAAATTCAGTGGCTGTGCTAGCTGGGCAATGGAATATTTCCATGTTCTGTTTCTGACCTCCATGCACCCATTAACAGAACTCAATATCAACACACATAACAAAAGCCTTACCAGTTTGCCAAACAATGACCAAAGGGGGATGCAGACAGAGATAGCAAAGCTGAAGTTTTCCCAGCTCTCTCAGCTGTGTTTCCACAGCCCACTAAGAAAGGATGTGGTGTGGCTCAAGTGCTTCCCTTGTCAACTTGAAACAGTGCATGGCATCAGTGCAGTGTATATTTGTTTTTTGTTTTATTCTTTTATTATTGTTGTTGTTGTTGTTATTCAAAAACCCAATACAATCCATACCAATAACAATAATTTTAAAAACACACATTCAATTACAGACATAACATTTAAAACCATTTTCCAGTTCTAATCTAAAAAATAATCTCACTAAACTAAAATAATCCCACCAACCCAACCCACCTACCTTACTCCCCCTAAATAAAAATAAAACCAGTAACGCAAAAAACCCAAAAAACCATCAGTGCAAACCAATTAAACATAACTAACACAAGCAATAACTGACTTCAAACTTCCCAAACCTAGGGATTTTAAAGCTCGATGTATCTAAATCTTCTTAAGTAATGCCAATATATTCATATATCACTTCTGACCTAAAAAAAATAAAATAAACAAAAATGTGGAGTCAAAGGCTTTCATGGCCGGCATCCATAGTTTTTGTGGGGTTTTCAGGCTATGTGGCTATGTTCTAGAAGAGTTTCTTCCTGACATAAACAAAAATGCTTTCAACTTCCAAATCTCTAACAATTGTTTTCTCTGTTGTCCTCTTCAAAAGGAAGAAGAAGGAAACGGTAGGGCCA